>NC_073692.1:336809130-337409130 GCF_029784155.1 Uranotaenia lowii
TTTGTTTGTGGAGTTGTTAATCAATAATTTTATAATAATTTTCATTTTAAACTTAGTAAAATTGTCATTGTTTCATATTTTAAAAGCGGGAGAAAGTTGAGGCAATAAAACACAGTGCTGAAACTTGTTTTATTGATATTCAATCGTCGCAACGTGATTAAAAAAAAAAAGTTCACTTACGTTTAACATTTGCTGACCTAAATCTACGTTAAACCGGGCGATTTGAGTTAAAAATATTGAGCTTGGTGTACAGGTGTAGTTGAGTTTAATTGGGTTCAGTTGTATATCAGCTGTGTTCTTTTATCGTCCATATTCATGTCTTCCACTGGGCAATTCCTCGAAATGGAAATGGCACATCTGCTTCTCCAGTACCAGTCGATGAACGGTGCCCATCTTACAGTCGACGAGCTAGAGCATGAATTGGTTCTCCGTGGCGCAACGGTCACTGGTACACGGAAGCAACAAGAGCGGTTGTTGAGGTCTTTGCTAAAAGAAGAAAAACAGAAAAGCGATGTTAGTCATGCGTTTATTGGGCTATCGACAATTCAAGAATTGGAGGTATGCGTTGATAAATTGCAAAGTATTAAAGGTCATTTGGACAAAAGAAACTTCAAAAAAGCCCCTGAGCAAGGTTACAAAACAAGGCTCATACATCTGCTGTTCCGGTTCAGTAGACTACAAAAAATTGCAACGGGTTCCTATTTGGACGAAATTGCTTCTGCTGCTAGTGAGTGCGTACGATTGCTCAGCGTGTTTTTTTCATTAACTTCCCCTATTCCAGAAGTACGAAGAGCTGAATTAGAGCTCATCAACAGCACCATACACCAACTTCGTGCGGAAGAGGAAGAAGGTGTGGGTGTAACTGAACAGGAAGTGGAAGTTAATCCACCGAAAACAGCGGAAGCTAATCCAATTGAAAGTAACACACAGGGTCAAGACAAAAATGATTTGGAGTTAATTCATCTAAACGTGCCGAAAACAGAATTAATTTGATAAAGTTGTATTAGAAAACCGGCAACTAACTTCGGTTGTTGACCAACTTGTTAAACGCATTCAAATTTTAGAAACTAACTTGTCTAGTAAAAAACATGAAACTCAATTTAGAACGGCACTTGAGACACGTTTAGAAGAGCAAAAATTGGAAAGTAGTGAAAAATCAGAAAAAGAACCCATAAACTTTTTAGACTGGATTAAAGAAAGAAACGAATCCCTAAGTAGCGTAAAGAGCTGAAATCAAAAAGAGCCTGTTGAAAGAAACATTCAATTGAACAATTCGGATAACTTAAGGCAGAATATTTCTCGCGATAATAATAATAAATTGCCAATATATAAATGGAAAATTACATACGATGGGCTAGACAACGGTAGATATTTGAACGAATTTCTAAAGGAGATAGAGTTCAATGCCAAAGCAAACGGATATTCGGAAGTTGATTTACTCCAGAACGCGCATCACTTGTTTACCCAGAAAGCAAGATCGTGGCTGATGGAGATAAACGGTGATGGTCAGTTAGGAAGCTGGGACGAATTAGTCAAGGAATTAAAACAAGAGTTTTTGCCCTATGACATCGACTTCGTTTTCGAAAGACAGGCCAACAATCGCAAACAAGGCCAACGCGAAAAGTTTCAAGATTTCTATCTGGAGATGGGAAGAATTTTTCGCGCTATGTCTCAACCATGGCCGGAAAAACGTAAATTTGAAGTTCTGTTCCGCAACACGCGTGAAGATTGTAGAATCGCAATGCTCGCCGCCAATATCGATTCCATCGCGAAAAGCTCTCGATGTGCGGGATCAGAAGATGGGTCCACCTTCTTCTCGCTAAGCTGTACCACAGCTGCTGCCAGTTGAACATCGAGTCCTCAATGGCGAGATCTCGTACGTTGGGCGTGTCTTTATTGTCGTAGGAATAGACATCTTCCTCTAGCAAAACCGAGATGGGCAAGATGCCTGCCACTACGCAGGCGGCGGCTTCGGTCGAGAGGGTCCGGTATCCACTGATATCCCGCAGGTTCATCAACCGCTGAACGCTGCTAAGTTTTTGCAGGTTACACTTTCTTTCCAGGGCTTGCCTCCGGGCCGCCGCTCCGTACCGTAAGATTGACGTGGTTACGTCTTACAGTATCCTCCACTTGTTACTGCGGATTGACAAGGAGTTCCAAATCAACCGTGTGAGTGCGGCCGTGGCCATTGCCACTATCTCATGAAACATAGTCTGTCGTCGATCATCACTGCCGCTCATAGCAAGTCCGTCCCATTTGCATTTTCAACCTTTTTTAGTTTATCGGTGGAATCAACTTAAAATTAACGGTAGTTTCAGAAGAAAACTTTTTTTTAAGTACTTTGTTCTGATGAACATTGAAAAAAACCACAAGTAAATTTGCCCCATCGTAAAAGTGATCGCAAGTCGGTCCCATCGAACAAATCATCACATGTCGGTCCCAAAGCCAAATTAAAGTGAAAAGCGACCATGTAGTGTGCTTTGAAGTATTACATTGCAGCTGTAATAGTTGCATGTAGTGTCTCCAGTGATATTGACTAAGTTGCAGAGCAACGCGTTTGAGACCTGCAATTTCTAACATTATATCAAATTTAAAAAAAAATGTTAAAGTGAATAAAAAGAGTCCCATATGCTGAAAGTTTGCTTGTTGCGCTAGAAATGAAGAAACTGTTGCTGAAAATTTATGCGCCTTAAACAACATCGCACCAAATAAAGTTCATCACCTGTTTCAAAGTTTTGAAAATTAAAAAATCTGGTAAAACATGATTTATTATTTGTATAAAATTTTAAAATATAAAAAAAAACCCACAAAGCATTTCAAACTTTTCATGGAGTGTTAAAAAAAGAATTTATTATATAAAACTTAAAACTAAACAAGCAACAAAATTTATTTAAGCTCTGGAAGATTATTCCAAAAACGCCTTTTTTCAATGCTTATTACTGGGAGAATCGTTTTCACCAGAGACTTTTTGCGATCCGGTTCAATCCCAATAGGAGTTTTCTGGTACAAAAGATTTTCCTCCAACGAAAATCCCTCTGAATTCACCGTTTTCAGCTGTTTTCTTGTAAACAATGAACATTCCATCAGTGAATCTTCATCGTTGATCGAATCTCCATAATGTAGCTTTAAACTTTCTTTGGTCAACACAACTCGCCGTATCTTATCCATGTATGGTCGTGGATTGCAGTTTTTTAAAACATATTGTGAAACTCATTTTAATGGTTGTGCTAAAGGTAAAAACTTATACTACACAAATAACACACGACGTATTACAGGACACGACACTTAACGTTTTTACTAACGGAAAAAGGAATTAAATTTACTTTTTTGTCGAGCGGTTTCGGGCTCGATGTTGCCCATCTACAGGACGATGTCCGACTGAAGTCCGAAGAAGTCGGACATCGTCCTGTAGATGGGCAACATCGAGCCCGAAACCGGTCGACAAAAAAGGTAAATTTAATTCCTTTTTCCGTTAGTAAAAACGTTAAGTGTCGTGTCCTGTAATACGTCGTGTGTTATTTGTGTATATTGTGAAACGGTAAATTTAGTTTTGAAAAATAGTTCGGGCTTCATGTCGAGAACTTCGGTACATTTTTTTGCCGATCTGACAGCATTACAAAAGTCTTCGTGGGTAATAGGTGGATTATCTTTATGCTGGTTTCCAATGTTGCCTGGAAACTATCAGCCACCATGAAAGTGTGTCCACTTTCGAAATACTTTAGTTAAAGTTTCTCAATTTGAACAGTTTTTGAGTTAATTAAAAGAATAAGATGGAGAAACATGTTCCAATTTTTGTTCTGGGCTGAACAGTTATCCAGCCATAATGTGAGACATTTCGCATTTCTGAATTTGTTAATGACGCTGTGAAAGCACGAAAGGATGGCATTAGCAGATCGTCCTGCGATAGATTCGTTCCAAAGGCAAGCAACAACAGGAACGGAATGGGCGTATTTTCCTACGGGCGCAAACGTTTCATTGAAGGCTGATAAGCGCTGTGAAAATACGATTGACTTCAAACCGTCAAGTCGAGGAAGCTGGATTACCTGTAAATAAATTAAAATAAATGTTATGTTCCTAAAGCTATCGAGAGAATGAATAAAACAATTACCTTTTGTAAATCAACAGCAAGAACAATATGGTTTGGTTCAACGACTTCGCCATCCTTCCTGTATGCTGCCCTGAATTGCTCTGCGTATCGTAGATGCGTTTCTTGTTTTTCACATAATAAACATGAAATCCCATCGGTCGAAACAGTATGAGCAGAATCTTTCTTGTGCTGTTCAGCCATCACACAGGACAGGACTCGCATTGCTCATGCCCCAACTTCACGAGGGATATGTTCAATTTTTTGAGTGTTTGGCAGTAAAATCCATAACTGACCTTCATATTGTTTGTATTATCAAAATTTTTGAACATTCCCTTTTCCGTGAGGTCGAAAGGCAGATACATGCGGTTAGGTGCATGTTCCCGTCTATGTGAGATAGTTGGTTGGTAACTTTTGATGTGGGCAGCAACTGCTTGGTAAAAATCCGCTCATGCTTGCCTCGTTTGCTGACCACTGCTCCATCAGCATCAAATTTAAATGCACGGTAGATCAGATGTTCAGCCATGCTGCTATTAAAAAAAGTCAAATTTTCCTGTGTCCTTTCATCTTTTGAAAGCTTCTCGGAGCAACCAATTTTACTACATGGTTCATACGCTGTCTCTTGGCAGCCTGTTCTGCTAATAGTTCTTTTTGCGTTCTTTTCCGACGAGTTGGATTCTCGTCTTCCGAATCCGTTAGGTCCTCTAACCGATGAGAGCCCGTGAAATTCAATCCTGTGCCTCTGTTGAATGTTGATTGCGAACATAAAAAAATAACAATATTCCATTCTGTTTATATGTACATACCTTTGAGAAGAAGGGACAAGTGGTGAAGGAATGGTTCCGGAATTGTTTTCGTCATCGGAACTTTCTCCAGAACTCCCGTAGAGTTTTAACAGCTCTAGTCCGGACATTTTCAATCGCTCATCTAAACTGACGTGGCAGAATTGCATCTCTAACAGACTGTTTTTTATTTGCTCTTACAGTTGGCTATGTAATGGGACTGACTTGCTATCATTCTTACAAGATATCTACCGTGAAAATAATAGCAAGTGCGTCCCACAACATAATTCTCCATAAAATTAAACAGAATTTTGATGCTTTTGCTCAAATAATGATGCAAAAGTATTTGTTTGTCACGTAAGAAACAAAAGCTCTTGATTACCTCGATTAAAACCTCATGAAAGTATGTATATACTCAAAACAAGTTTCAAATTTCAATTGCTGTTTTCTCAACTTAACAAAAACGCAAATGGGACGGACTTGCTATGAGCGGCAGATCACCCCTAGGTACTTAATTGCGCATTTGGACACGATATCACACGGTCCAACTGCAATGATACCTGTTTGGGGTGAGATCAGGTTGATGATCAGCACCATTTCGGTTTTGTTGTAGGCTAGCGCTAGACACAGGCACCTGGAGTGCATCCAGCTTTCCACTGCCTGGATAGCTACTGTGGCGAGTAGCTGTACCTTCTTTGTCGAGGAGCCTCTTGCCAAGAGGACTACATCATCCTCAAATCCTACGCGTTTAGCTCTCGATGGGAGGCTCATTGGTAGGAGCTCGTCAAACGTGACGTTCCACAGAACCGGGCCAAGTATTGACCCCTGTGGCACACCCGCCGTAACCTCGTGTGCCCGTATGTCCTCACCGGCCATACACTGTAGTTGGCTATAACCTTCATTTGGAATAAGCGATGACGCAATCGAACGTCCAACTGACGCTATTGAAGGCGTTCTTCACGTCCAGAGTGACCACCGCGCAAAAGCAGAGGCCTGTCCTCTTCTTTAGCCCGGCTCTGTCCGCTATCTTAATGACAGAGTGGATGGCGTCTACGGTGCTGCGTCCTCTACGGGAACTAAACTGTTTCTCCGAGAATCCGCCCTAACTTTCAGTTTACCTCTGGAGTCGGTTCTGAATCACCTTCTCCAGAACCTTACCCGCTGTGTTCAGTAAACAGATCGGCCGGTACGCCGATGGGTTTCCTGGAGGCTTACCCGGTTTTGGCAGAAAGACTTATTCATGTTCCGTCACATATCGTTACAATGATAACCGGAACATTTCGGGGAACTCCTTGACCGAGGCCTTCACTCTATTAAGGTAGTAGCCCCCGACAGTAGCATACCACTTTACCTCAAGATCCACTACGGAGAACGCCAAATCTTATCCCCTCAGCTTAGTTAAAAAAAAATCGGCATAACTCGCACTCTTTTTGGATGTGGAGTAACGGTATTCTACCCATGCACGGCATATATTTAATATGCAGTAGATTTTGCCTTAACTCTGTACGAACACTACCCAGATGCTCTCCAGCGATGGAGTTACTCTACACACTTCGCCTTTAGCTGCAAGTTACAACTGGTTTGTAAGACAATCATAGGCCTTTAAAATTCGACCCTTGTAACGAACTGAGTGCTGCAAACCTTTACTCCACATTATCGGCTTATATGCCGCCAAGGCCTTGGACAACTGTGTTTCTTCCGTATTAACGCAATCCGGGCAGACTGATAATGTCACTTGTTCGAATCGGTTTTGACTCATCATTGCTGCGCCCCTGCTCGTCTTGTTCCTACCAGGTTCGTAGTGAGTTTTGCAGGACAGTCGTCCGGCATTCTCGCAACATGTCCTGACCAGCGTATCGGTCCAGCCTTCACCATCTTGTAAATACTGGGTTTGCCGTAGAATGGCGCGAGCTCGGGGTTCATCCTTTGCCTCCAGCCTCCGTTTTCTTACACGCCGCCAAAGATGGTAACACTCGTCGCTTGAATATTTACTCCGAGTGTACGCAGGTCCTCCTCGAGCAATATTCATGTCTCGTGCCCTTAGAGGACAATAGGTCTAATGAGCGTTATGTACAGGTTGCACTACGTTGAAGTAGATCAGGAATATTATAGGTCCTAGGTGGTTCCCTTGAGGCACTCCAGAAGAAACAGGGAATTGATTGGAAAATAGTAACCGGGGAACGCCTTAGTCTCCCTTCACTTAAGAAGTTTGAATTGATCCATCATAGGCTTTCGCATCCCTGCGTTTCTTACTTCGTATGCTTGTACTTCTGATGTCTATCGAGTCCCAGCTAAAGGGAAAGAGCCCGCCTTCCGCAGTTGTGGTAACTTTCAGACTACCCCTTTCGGAGGCTTGTCACAGGGTTGGCCTGAAGCTCTGCAGAACCTAGAGTCAGAGCCAGACCAGCGCAAGTCGGGAGGGGCATCCCATGTCTACATCCAATGGATGGTAGAATTCCTGGGGTGCTACAATGAATAATTCCTTAGTTCAAAATGTTAAAAGATTTATTCCCGATGAAAATTCCATGTTGAACAGTATAATAAAAAATCAAAGTAGTTTCTTCAAAAGGGAATATGTTACAATCGTGTCTCTTTAAATTAAATCAATTTAATGATATTGTCATATGAAAAGTCATAAATTTACTCTAGGAATCTGACAACAGCGAACATAAATTGCTTTCTAACAGACAGCAAAGTTAATAAAACCATCCAAAATCTGGGTGCACTAGAAACAAGAACACGAGTTTCTATATGCATGCATACATTAACTGGGACTGCTGAGAAAAGAAAAAAGAACCGAAGGGGTAGCGCGAATGAGAATGCCTGTGACCGTATAGATTGTTCTTCCCACACGAAACGTTGAAAAAGGATTTAGCCCAACACATCTCACCACCCCCGATATCCCTTAACTACTTCTTTAACCACTACGTTGCTAAGCATACTGCCGGTGCAGTACGACCTTCCGGATTTCCTCACGTGCCCCCTTCCATTCTTAGTTCCCGAGAGTTGGCAAGGATGCAATCGCCATGACCTAGAAGTGTACTCGGAGAAAAGCCGGGTTATCTGCATGGAAAGTACCTAGTAGGGTTTTGGGAGCGCAAAAAACTCTCTGGACTGAAATTGCATACCTATAGATGCAGATAGTTACAGGACGAATAGAATGGAAAAAGGAGGAAAAAAAAGACCTTCTCCCATTTGCAGCTCCATAGAAGAGTGTGCTCCGGGGTAATAAAAACCGTATTCAACATATCAATTTTTGTACCGTGCAGCAGAATATGACTTTTTACACCGGGATTTTGACTGCAGGGGAAAGGGAGGAGTAAGGAGCAAAAAAAGTTACTCCTTCGCCTAGGAGGACTAGTAAACTCTCGCTTGCTCGGTGTATATCGAGTACGGATTTGTAGAAACAAAGGATGAAGTTAATTGAGTGAGCCAACATTATTCGCGAGATAGTTGGAATGGGAGTGAGTGAGAAAGTGAACCAGACCAACCGAAGAGTGAGAAAAGTCAGATAAAGAACCTTGTCGCAAATTGCATTTCGTTTCGTTTTGCCTCGGGAAAGATTAGGATAGAATTGCAATGAAAGGAAACAACCTTACTTCTATGATTTATCGTTTTTTTTATTTTTCATAATTTAATCAATTCAATAGGGATTTTTGGATGATTTGTCAACTGGATGTTAGTCGGTCATGTTGTAGTGGGAAGTCGGTGGCTCCAGAGAGTAAATTCCTTGAATTAAAAAATGTCTACCTTTATATCATCTTACAAACTTCTGTATCGCTTCAAACTAAACAAAACACCAAAGGTCAAAGAACTGTTATCAAATTAACCGTGAAAAGCAGAAAAAACACCAAACAATGCCGGAATAATCCCGAAGAATTCGGCTGAAACACGAACGAGAAAAAGTATCCGAACGCTTCACTTGCCATAAATTCCATCATCCCTCATCTGCATAACAACGTCACGATTAATAAAATTCTTCTACACGAAGCTGACGGCTACGGATGAGCTATTTCCCTTTCAGCAGCAGCCACCAGTCACTTTTGCTGCGTTCGTCGACAAACGCGGGAAACGGAGAAAGATGTGGAATCTCTTCAGAAAAACTCAGAAGCAGCAGCAGCCCTCTCTCTGCTACCCAGACCTCGTAACTCTTAATCATCTCTGGATGTGTTGGTCCGTAAATCCACGAAAATGTTCCATCTTTGTGCTGTGTTGCCTGGCATCAACACAATATCAACAAATCAAGAGCGTTGGAACTGGGAAAGCTGACAGCAGCGAAAGGCCAGAATTTTTTACGAAAGTTTTGAAGCGCAATGAGATGTAAAAGTTGTTTTCACTAATGCAGAATTTCTAAACAACCTCTTTGGTTTTGCCTAGATATTTCTACTTTACTTAATTTAATCTTTAAAAAATATTCGATTGAAGGATTACCAATAAACATCAACTATCATTTTCAACACACTTCGAAATTGATGTACATACAGTGAGCGAAATAAGAATAGCACCACTATGTGTTTTGCTTGTTAAAATATGAATGATTGAAAATTACGAAAATTTTCTTCCACAGTTTGTTCTGAATTGCTTAACGGATAAATCAAGCATAAGTTTACTTTTTTTGGACGTAGCAATTGGCGTTGAGGATCAAAAATGTGAAAAAAGGGTGCGAAATAAAAATAGCACCATTTGAGTTTTTCAACAAAAACAAGACAATATTTAAAAATTCACTGTGTAAAAGTGAATAATAATGCTTCTACGAATTATTTGAATAGATAACTGCATTTTAGGAGTGTTCCAGAATTCCAAAGGTTTTCAAAGGTATTAAAAAGGGGTTTTAAGAGATGCTCCTCTAGCGTTAAGGAATTTGATATTTGAGCTGTAATTCTTTACCAAACTACTAACGTTCTTCATAAAAATGACGTAAAACGATGAAACAAACATTCGGGATTAATTTTGAATCAGAAAAAAAAGGTTGGAAATCAAAAACTTTGATTTTGTTCAGTAAACCACATTTTTTCCAGTTTCAAGTCGTAGATAGCAGCACTATCTTGCAGTTAAAACCAAATTTAGTCTCAATATTGATTTTCCAGGTTTATTTAGGCCCAAATTCATCATTTCGAGGTAGTTTCGCAATACAGTTTTATTGAAGTTCACGCTGCAGAAAGCTTTTCGGGATTTGCAAAAAATCATCAGCACAAGAATATACCACAGCCAAAATTCCTGCTCATCTCAACTTCCGATTCAATTGCAAATCATACCAATAATACTGCTAGCCGTCTGGTCAATCAAGCTCCATCTGAAAGTACAACATCATTCTGATTATTGATCCACGATATTCACTTTTAGTGACCTTGATGCAATCCAATTTTTTTGATTTAGTGATCTTAGAATTTCCAAAGCGTTCACACGGTACATGTATTTATTTCTTGACCAAAATCATCCAGCACTCCCTAATTAATCCCGGATATTCGAAAATGGGCATGAATTTGGTTAAATGGCAAGATGGATGCTTTTTGGATTCAAACTCAGCCTCAAATCTATGTTTCATCATTTTGCATCATACTTATGAATGTTAATGAAGAAATCAAGCAGTTTGATAAAGTTTCATAGCTCAAATATCGAATTCCTTAACGCTTGAGTAGCATCTCTTAAAACCCATTTTTAATACCTTTGAAAACCTTTGGAATTCTGGAACACTCCTAAAATGCTGTTATCTATTCAAAGAATTCGTAGAAGCATTATTATTCACTTTTACACAGTAAATTTTTAAAAATTATATTGTTTTTGTTGAAAAACTCAAGTGGGGCTATTCTTATTTCGCACCCTTTTTTCACATTTTTGATCTTCAACGCCAATTGCTACGTCCAAAAAAAGTAAACTTATGCTTGATTTATCCGTTAAGCAATTCAGAACAAACTGTGGAAGAAAATTTTCGTAATTTTCAATCATTGATATTTTAACAAGCAAAACACATAGTGGTGCTATTCTTATTTCGCTCCCTGTATATGATTCCTTTTTTTTTTGTTTTCCGCAATTTGGTTTTCAATTTGACTTTCGGTAAACTGATTGAAATATTGTTTCACATGTAGTACCCTGAATTTTGATTAATGAACTAGTTTTCTACGGGAAGAATTCTTATGGGAAAGTCGGGTAAGACGGACACCTTAAGGTAGAATCGCAATAGAAAATCAGATATAATAAAATTTTCACCCTTACTAACGGTTTAAATTTCCGAAAATGTTCAAAGTTAACGATTATTTTCTAAGTCGAGCAAGTTAGGGAACATCCATAAATGACGTAGCATTTGGGGGGGGGGGGGGGGGGGGGAAGGAGTTTGACTTTGTGTGACGATGTGTGACGAGAAGGGGGTTAGGGGTTCAAGTAAAGCTACGTAGCTTTAATTAAATATCGAAAAAAAATCAAAATTGAGCAAAATTATGCCTAATTCAATCCAGTCTGAACATGTAGCTTTTGACTCCTACTGCCCGACTGTTTTCAAGCGTATCAAGGAGCGTACATGCAAGAAATGCAATTTATATTTTGCTTCAATTGTTCTCCAAAAGGAGCATAGCAAAATCCACAAGGCCCCAGCCTCGAATAGAAAGATTCGTCCAAAGCGAATTGTAGGCAAAAGAGGACACGAAGTGCTGGTCATCACTCCGGAGGACGATAGAGAGTGGGTGGAGGCAGCTGAAATCGCAGATGCAATTATTCCAGCCGAACAGACGATGGAGGAAAGCTGCCCAACGATTTCATTGGAATTCAGAATGGAGATAATTTGGACCGACGCAACTGATTGAATACTTACTTGCTATCCTGTTTTTTGAAAAATAGCTTGATTTTTTTGGCTGATTGATATACTTTTTTAAACTTTCATTTATAACTTCTTTCCCTTTTTTGTTATTTTTTTGTATTATTCTTGCGAAATGCTGATAATAAAAGTAAAAATTAAAAACCGATTTTTGAAAATGGGAGGGGGGGGGGGGGTTTATTAAAGCTACGTTATTATCTAGGAGGGGTCTATGACTTTGTGACGAAATGCTACGAGGGGGAGGGGGTATAAAAACTCAGAAAAAAGCTACGTCATTTATGGATGTTCCCTTACATCAAATGGCGCATCCACAGAGTTTTCACAGATTGAAAATGCAGTCGTTTGAAGGCTAAGGAGGGGGTAAAATTAATTAACAAGAACTGCCAAGGATTGGGAAAAAATCATGAAAACTGATAATAATGAGAATAATAAATGGAATAATAATTCTGGAATCATTTCAAAATATTTCTCCAAAAGCCCACAAGAAATTCAAATTCAGCTGTCCGCTAAAAAATCTACTTATGAGCCGTCATTAATTTGTAGACGAAATACATGGTTCACGCAAGAATGTTCTCTTCCAATTCCCATACATTCATCATGATGTTGAATTATGTTGAAAGCAAAAACTATCGTTGATGAAAAGCATTATGGCACAAGCTTATCATCAGCGATAGTTTTTGCTTTCAACATAATTCAACATAATGATGAATGTATGGGGATTGCTTTACAACAACAAAAGCATTACAAAATCATTATTTGTAACTCAAATTGAAAATTATAATTTTTGAATCCAAATTTCATATTTAGTATTAATTTTGGAAATTTTGATAACAAATTCAAACTCGGCATCATATTTCAGATTCAAATTCTGAATACAGTTTCAATTTGGAGTTATAATTCAATTTGGAAATTCAAAATAAGAAGTCGCATTCAAAACGCAATTTCATATCTCTTCATATCTATCTATTCATATGTTTAGAACATGATATATAGCTAAAGCTACTAGTTTTCTCGTTATTCAGCATGAGAAAAAAAAACGAAAAAACTTGCCTCAGGAAAATGGTTGAAGTCCATATATTACACGATTTGATTTTTTTTTCTTTCATGCTGAATAACGAGAAAACTAATAGTTTTAGCTATATATTATGTTCCAAACATATTTTACTGACATTACAAGGTTTCTATTGATATAAGATTTATATGAAATTAATTATAATTCAAACGACTTACATAGATTTTACTTTTGGGGTGTCAAATTGACACTCTATGTCGGAAAAGGGAGTTTTTTTTTGTCCGGGTTTCCAGGGTTCGTCCATAAAAAAAGTAAAAATACAATATTCAAGAACTTTTGAAATCATTTGGGGTCCCCCAAGAAATTTTTGTTTTTTGAAGCTTCTGAAAAAAGTTACAAGCCTTCAAACTTGCAATAGTGTCAAAATGACACTCTAATGCGGATGAGGGTTAAAGGAAAGCAGCATTTTTTAAGCCTGTTTCGTTTTTTGACAATCTAAAGATACTAAAATGTGCAAAATTACGTGAAATTTCCATTCTGATTATCAAAATTTATCTGGTGTGACTTAAACAATTTAAAAGGTGTATTGATTGAAAAGTATGGTCTTACACCACTCTTTTGCATTCATGACTTGCATCATGATTTTAAAAAATTTCAAAAAATATATCCTTATGTGCAACCTATAGCTTCTAACTGCAGCTTTCTTGGACACACTGTCAATTTCTTTTAACATTCTGTAGCTGATCCACAGTCTTTTTTCCAAAGCATTTTTTGGGGCTTTTTTTCTTAGACTTTGAATAACAGAAAATTGTAGTGTTGTAGCTGAACATTGTATGAAAACCATATTTACATTACGCGCAATCCAAAACTATAAATTTTGTGGAAATCAGTTGAGAAACAAGAGAGATATATCGATTTTAAGATAAGAGTGTGAAACTGACTCCCATGGTCTGATTAGGGATTTTTTTTCGAATGGGCTTTCAGAGTTTGTCTATAAAACAAGTAATGATGCTAAATCGATGATTTTGAGAATTCATTGAGGGTCCCCGAAGAAATATTTTTACAAACCAAATTACAAGCCTCCAAACTCCCAATATTTAGTGTCATATTGACACTCAAGAGCGGATTAGCATTAAAGGACTTAGGGATTGGGTAGCCTTAATTGTACCCACAGTGACGGTCAACCAAGAAGTTCAGTTAGTGCTTTGAAGTGTTCCCAAAAGTCCGATCGTTCCCAAAAGTTTCATAAACTTCACTTTTTTCTATGGAAAGTTAAAGAAGACGAGTAGGAACGTTTTTTAACGGTGATTAATTTCCTTTTATAATTCTACAACTTTCATAAAATTGAGATAAATTCTTTTTGTTCCATCACTAGGAAACGCTTCTGTCCTTTTGATCTTGAAGATTTCAAATCATGAAACTTATAAATTTAGCTAAGGTTTAGTTGTGGTTGATAATTCCATTTTAATTTATGTGTTTTTTCTTTATATTCATCCGGACGGTAAAATGCATCAATATTTATTTTTATTCTTACTTTTTCTGGTGGTCTGAGAGAAAATTGCTTATGGGTTTAAAACAAGGGTGCCAGATTGCCCGGTCTTACCTGGTTTTCCCGGATATTTAATACAAAATTTCGGAACTGTCCGGCACGGCCCGGTGGCCCGGATTTCATTGAAAAATAGCCAGATTTTTTCCGGTTTCATTCATATTACACTGGGGTTTTTTACGCGGTTTTTTTTACGCGACTTTTTTTACGCGGAGTTTCGAATTACCACAGTTTTTTTTACACGGATTTTGCGGATTAACGCGGTTTTTGAGAGAAAATATTCTAAGACTTGTTCAAAGGAAAACACTTAGAATCTTTTTGTAGTTGGGAAAATCTTAGCTCTGAGACTAAAAAGGTGATACATGAGGCCTGAGACCTGAGACTTGAGACCTGAGACATGAGACCTGAGACTTAAAAAGTGATACATGAGGCCTGAGATCTGAGACTTGAAACCTGAGACATGAGACCTGACACTTGAGAACTGAAATATGAGACTCGAGATCTGAAACACGAGACATGAAACATGAGACATGAGACCTGAGACTTGAGACCTGAGACCTGAGACCTGAGACCTGAGACATGAGACATGAGACATGAGACATGAGACATGAGACATGAGACATGAGACATGAGACCTGAAATATGAGACTCGAGATCTGAAACACAAGACATGAGACATGAGAGCTGAGACCTGAGACCTGAGACATGAGACATGAGACATGAGACCTAAGACTTGGGACTTGGGACCTGAGACCTGAGACCTGAGACATGAGACATGAGAGATGAGACCTGAAACTTGAGACCTGAGAGAAATATGAGACATGAGATCTGAGACACGAGACATGAGACATGAGATCTAAGACTTGAGACCTGAGACCTGAGTCCTGAGACCTGAGACATGGGACATAAGACCTGAGGCAATATAAGCACCCAATGGGCATTTTCCGCCGTAGACTCTAGCAGTGAATTAATTCGATGAAGTCAACTCAATAATAGAGCTACAGCGTAACTAATTTCATCAGTTGATTTGGCCTAGCGGTAAGGTCGCAGTGAGGTAACTCAGAGACCTCGAGTTCGATTCCTGATCGAGGCATTTTTTCTCATTTACCATTCTTGATCGATGCACTTTGCACTAATAGGTAAGTCGTAGCATCCATTAAACACAGCAAAAATAAAATAATCTATGTAGAATACAAGCAACTCAAACACACTCATACATATGTCTGGTACTTTGTTTTCGGATGATGCAACAATAGTCGATCACGGTTGGTAATATAAAAAAAATCGTCTCGAACAGGAATCAAACTCGAGTCCTCTGAGTTACCTCTCCGACATCTTACCACTAAGCCAAATCGTCAGATGAAATTAGTTAAGCTGTAGCTCTATAATTGAGTTGACTTCATCGAGTTCAATTCGCTGCTAGCTTCTGCGGTCGAAAATGCTCATCGTGCCCCGATCAATGGTGCTCTGTTCGCCTCGAGTCAACAAGTTAAAATAGAAACGCATATTAAACGCATTATTGATTATAGCGAAGAAGAAAAGCTTCCAATGAAGGTGGAATTTGAGGAACAACGTGTACATCATGTAAAAGTGTGTACATTATAGATCAAGATGATTTAACGATCCTTTGAGCTTATTTTCCGGTGCTTGAAAATTATAATTTTTTAGTCACTTGAGAACCAAGTTGGTTGTTTTTAAATATTTCTGGAAAGTGTAAAGGATGACCTCTTTTTTGCTTAAAAATTAATACTATTGGAAGTACAAACCTGTTCACAATGAAAATTTATTTAAGAAAATACGTACTTTTGTAGGAAAGAAAGGTGCTTACTCCACTCCGGGTGTTCGTTATGCCCTTAGCTCCCCTATTTAAATTTATTTCTCAACTAGTTTTTTTTTCTACTTTCCATCATTTTAGGGTAATCCTCAGGACTCGTTTTACATCGCATTTTGTATATACATAGTTTTTTACCGAAAGTTTTTTCTTCAGTCATAAACGATGAAGTCAAATTAAATTTGGCAGAGTTACATTCATACTAGCAGTAGCTAAACAAAAAAAAAAAAAAAAAACAAACAAACAAACAAACAAACAAACAAAACCGAGAATATTAACTTCTTCCTGGAGCAGGGGTAAGCGATGCAACTCAACTTTCTGGCAAAAGTAAATTTTACATAAAGCTTTCTCCCGGCTGAAAGTTCCGCGCCATCGTTCTCTTTCGGAGTCGTTTGGCTGTTTTACCGAGTAACTAAGCTGTGCTGATATGCAACTGCGACCGGGCCCTTGCTTACTTCTGGTATCGTTAGTAAACCAGTAAATGCGATTCAACCACTAAGTCGCACCCCGAACTTCCGGCTCTAGCGCGGTGTGACGTCGTTTCCGTTCCCGGCATTTTTGTCACAGCTTGAAAATGTGCTCGGCCGGGTTTTGTTTGTTGCCAATTAACGCCTCGCGCTCTTGGAGCTCCTTGGGACCGCTCTTGTGATGTAAACACATTTGGATTTGAATCTTCTAGGATGCAATGCGGCTGCAAAATTACTGTATGTTGTAAAGAAAATTTCAAACTTTTAATACACTTTAATGCGTCGTCTTCATCGTCGTCTCGATCTCAAACGACTCTTTTCGCCAAGTGGCGGCGACGAAGTAAAAGTTTCACCAAACTGCTTACTGGGTAGTTTTTCTGTTTTGCTGAGTTAACTGTGCGTGTCTGTGTCAGTGTGTGTGAGTTTGTCAGTGAGCAATGCATGTCTGAGTCGGTTCCCATAATGGGATTGCTGGCAAGAAACTTCAGCCGGAGTTCTTTTTTTCGACCCTCATTTTCGCCCAGACATCAGAAAATTATGGCAGTGACATTTTTAACTGACAGCTTTAATTCCTTCCAGTAGTAGCTGCTTTGTGCTGCTGCTGCTGCTGCACTACAAGGAAGAAAACTATCTTTATGCTTGGTGTTTTCCATTAGTTTTCTTGAACAGGAATCTCAATTACTAGATCCTTATTTATAACTAACTTTTCCAGTGCACAGCAGAGCTTTAGCGCCAGCTTCGGAGACGATGTAAAGTGTTGTACATGTGTACATGGAGTCGGGAAAATTCAGTTTATGATTACCTTACATCATACTCGTTCTTTTATTCGTTTAAAAATGAAAACATTCGTTATAAAGTTTTCCAGCCAGACAGTAAAGAAGCAATATTTTTGAACAAAATTTTGCTTTCTCTCTATATTAAAAATTAAAGTGCAACAACAAGTTAGTTTTACAATTGTCTCTTTTAAACCTGGATACGATTTTGAAATTCAAATTCAGATAGATATAATATCAATACCAAAAAATGCAAAATGAATAAGGATATTTATTTCTAAATCAATTTCCCTACGTATGTCCATCACACAAAATTAAAAAAAAATTACTGTTACGATTCAGAATTAATCAATATCAAAATTTCAAATTGACGCAATAGTGTGATCTATCTTACGCAGGAAATTTGATCGAAAAATATCTTCACAGTAAAATAAGTTCAAAGTCGAAGTGACAGTGCGCGGGGTTCCAATTTCTATACAATTGTGAACGGTACTGTACATTATGGTGTCCCAAAATTGCATAACTTCTGGGAATCTGGAGGCTCACCTTCCAAATGGTAGATTAGTATGTGGAGAACAAACTTTTGTATGGGGCCGACTAAAAAAAAATCATGTTAAGAGGTTCCGCAAGCGCAATCTTTGAAAAAAGACCACTTTCAAAATATTTGATTTTAAATAAACTCTGGGTTTAAAAATTTTGACAAAATTTATATATTTTATATTTTTTAAGATTTGTTTGGATTAAAAACTACTCGTTAAAAATGAACCAAATTTGTATCAAAATGGAAAATAAGCAAGCTATCTCATCTAATCTTTGATCAGCCATAACTTTTTTATTTTCAATCCAATCAAGTTGCAGTCTTCAGGTGAAATGTTAGTCTTAATTTAAATTATAATAAAATAAACATAATAAGGCATTCGATTTGTAAAGAAAAAAATGTTTGATGTAAACCCATTTTTTATGCTTCTTCAGAACACTACGTCTCAAAATCCCTTTCACACTTGAGATTCAGTGCAACCTCTTCCTGTTGTCCGATTCCGCTCAAATTTGGTATATGGCCTTCTGATGATTCCCTTAACCCTCATCCGCATTAGGGTGTCATTTTGACACCATTGCAAGTTTAAAGGCTTGTAACTTTTTTCAGAAGCTTCAAAATACAAAAATTTCTTCGGGGACCCTAAATGAATTCAAAAGTTCTTCAATATTGCATCTTTACTTTTTTTATGGACGAACCCTGGAAGCCTGGACAAAAAAACTCCCTTTTCCGACTTTTGGTGTCATTTTGACACCACAAAAGTAAAATCTATTTAAGTTGTTTGAATTATTATGAACTTCATATAAAACTAATACCAATAGAAACCTTGTAATGTCAGTAAAATATGTTTAGAACATTATATACAGCTAAAGTTACAAGTTTTCTCGTTATTCAGCATGAAAGAAAAAAAATCTGAAAAAACATGCCTCACGAAAACTGCTGTAGTTCATATGTTACACGTCCAAAAAAATTTTTGCCTTATGCATATGAAAGCTGAAGTTAATGCCTACATCATGAAGACAAGAAATATTTTAAATTTTTTTTAATGAAATGGTCACAAAAAGTTCAAAAAAGTGGTCTAAAAAACCTACTTTTCATTCGATTGCTAGTAAATACTGTTTGAGCGATGGTAGAGTTTTAAAAAAAATATGACTACAAAATGTATTAAAATTCCAACATTTTGCTGTCTTTAGATTTTTGATGTAACAAAAATTGAATTTACTGGAATTTTTCAAAGTTCACTACTTTGAGCGATTTTTTTACAAATAGAAATTTCATCTGTTTTTGTGGTCTACCGTCAGGTTGTACCCGGATTATCAGTGCTTTTACTTTGTTTGGACCAACCAAGAGTATATTCATTGGAAAGCACATTTAATCTTCATTCTAGTGAGGTGCTGCAATTCACGCTGTGAAATTTCACAAAAATATGAAAATTATAAACGTAAAATCATTCCTGAATTTCTAGAACTACAAGCACCTCGTCCAGCAAAACGTGTTTGTTTGCTCTCCGAGTAGGTACGGTGGGTGGTGATTCGGGCAGAGAGTGAAGCCGACAGACCAAGAAATGCACGACACGCATCGTTATTTCGTCTGTCGGCTTCGCTCTTCGCTCCCGAATCACCACCCACCGTACCTACTCGGAGAGCAAACAAACACGTTTTGCTGGACGAGGTGCTTGTAGTACTAGAAATTCAGGAATGATTTTACGTTTATAATTTTCATATTTTTGTGAAATTTCACAGCGTGAATTGCAGCATCTCACTAGAATGAAGATTAAATGTGCTTTCCAATGAATATACTCTTGGTTGGTCCAAACAAAGTAAAAGCACTGATAATCCGGGTACAACCTGACGGTGGACCACAAAAACAGGTGAAATTTCAATTTGTAAAAAAATCGCGCAAAGTAGTGAACTTTGAAAAATTCTAGTAAATTCAATTTTTATTACATCAAAAATCTAAAGACAGCAAAATGTTGGAATTTTAATACATTTTGTAGTCATATTTTTTTTCAAAACTCTACCATCGCTCAAACAGTATTTACTAGCAATCGAATGAAAAGTAGGTTTTTTAGACCACTTTTTTGAACTTTTTGTGACCATTTCATTAAAAAAAATTTAAAAAAATATTTCTTGTCTTCATGATGTAGGCATTAACTTCAGCTTTCATATGCATAAGGCAAATATTTTTTTGGACGTGTAACATATGAACTACAGCAGTTTTCGTGAGGCATGTTTTTTCGGATTTTTTTTCTTTCATGCTGAATAACGATAAAACTAGTAACTTTAGCTATATATAATGTTCTAAACATATTTTACTGACATTACAAGGTTTCTTTTGATGTAAGTTTTGTTTAAATCGGTCTAACACGCCAAAAGTTATAACGATTTGAGCTTGTGGTGTCAAATTGACACCACAAGTGCTGATTAGGGTAATGAAATCTAATGCGGATGAGGGTTAAACCATCCAAGTTCTTTTTTGAAAGTATTTTGATTTTATAGTAGGTATATATTGAGACAAATTTGATAAATTAAATAAAAAATATACTAAATTGTGATTTTTATTACGGATTAAACCGAGAATAGCTCTTCACACAATGATGCTTTATTGAGCAAAGTTTAAATGCACAAAAATTCGCATCTTTTGATAGTATTTTTAAATTTTTTTTCATGAAAATAGCTTGCTTATTTTCCATTTTGATACAAATTTGGTTCATTTTTTAATTTTAACGTGTTGTATTTAATCCAAATAAAATTAAAAAATATAAAATATATAAATTTTGTCAAAATTTTTGAACCCAGATTTTTTTTTAAAATCAAATATTTTGAAAGTGGTCTTTTTTCAAAGATTGCGCTTGCGGATCCTCTAAACATGTTTTTTTTTAGTCGGTCCCATACAAAAGTTTGTTCTCCACATCCTAATCCACCATTTGGAGGGTGAGTCCCCAGATTCCCAGAAGTTTTGCAATTTTGGGACACCCTACTGTACATATATTCAAAATCTTCCAGTTATCAAAGGCTTTATTTTTTGTAGTTTTATATACATATGTTTATAAAATGTTCATTTCATCATTGAAAGCTTATACTGACTCATATAGGTTGGGAAATTTGGTTTATAGAAAAATAGATTAGAAACGGATAAAAATAAAATTGAAGCATTCCAAGCGCAAGTTTCATAGTTTTAAATTTCAAACTTGAAATATTAAATCCTGCCAGGGACAAAAAGTACAAACAATGTTCTTCTGATTAAAAATATAGATTTATAGGCTTCTAAGAATTATGTTTTTCGGGAGCAAAGTTGGCCTTGACCAAGAACGGTCGTTTTTTTCGCGACCGCGTTTTTCTTCTGTAGTCTTCAAATTAAATTTTTGTTTTCCATTATTAAGATTTTTTTCGAAGTTAGTCAATGTAGTGATTAATTAAATTAAACATATTGAAAATTCTTGACGTGTTAGTGTTTTCGGGAAAACCGGTAATATAAATCGAGTTCAATCCGTGCATTTTTGTCGATTTGTGGAGTGAAAAAGTTGTCTAGTTAGACCGGAAGGAATTTTTATCCATTTGAATTAAAGATTCAAAAAAATTATTTTGAATCAGTGATGAAGATGCAGAAACTTTTTTATAAAATTCATCATCTTTTTGAAAAGGGAAAATATTTCCGGGTAAAGTAGTAAAATAAGAGTGCCAGCGTCGAAGCTTTTTTATGTAGATTGCTTGGATTTCTTCAAGGCGAAAGGAATAAAATCAGCTAAGTATCATTTGAGGATTGATCATTTTAAATTTCATTATATTAAATAGTAAAATAGCTTAACTCTATTATTGGGGATTAGTGGGGGGTAGGACAGGGCATCAAACGAGCGTAAAACTGATATACAATGGATTGTGGGTTCAAGCCAGCCGGAGTATCTCGGCAAATTTGGAATCATGAGTAGGTTACTCAGGTACTTTTTCAGGATTCCTAGTTTGTTTCGAACAGTTGGAAGGGAGTAAGATGAGTCAAACCTGTCCCAAACCAGTGGTAACGGACCCCTTGGTTGTGCTGCAATTATTGTTGATGAGTTAAGGATGAACAATATTTGAATGTGCGATCGAGACTTCCCGTACCGCCCCGGGTCGAAAGACCTATCAGCCACTGGTGGGTTGAACATACATACATACATACATTCTAAGAATTATGTTTTTAGAACATAAACATTCAGAATTGACAGACAAGCAAAATTAATTTTAAAAAAAATCAAAAGCAGAACTATAAAATTCGGTAGATTTGTTGAAAAGTAATTGCAAAATTTGAAGATGAAAAAGATTAGTTTTTTAACATTGTAGAAAGAAATTTTTTCAACGTTTTACTATCTCAAAACTTATTTTAATTGATAACTCAAGGGAACAGCATTTTTGGTGTTACTCCATGAATGAATTGAAAAATTCTGGCATCTTGAACCAGTCAAAATGACTGGTTTGACACTTAGTTTATGAATATCTTTTAAATACTTCGTTTGTAAAATTCGTTAAAAATACGACTTTTCATGAATTTCGAATCTCAACAAATCTGTGTATTTTTTAATTTCTCTAGCTCTTTTAATAAGCGAAATAAATTTCGCCATGGACACTTCGACCGTGACCAGTCAAAATGGCTGGTTAAATTCACAACCCTATAAATCAAACAAGATATATTTTTTTCGCTTTCTTTTAGTTTCATTCGCAATCTTCATTTAAAACAATGATCGCTAGTTGATTTCTGGAGGGCAAAAGTGTGTCATTCGTTATAAAATTATTGATTTACGAAGCGAAGTCATGAAGATTTGTGGAAAAAATTCCCGAATCGACCGCTGTGTGGCGCTTCAAGCACTTGACTCCCAATTTTATTGGTCTGTTTTATTGCTCAATTATAATTAAACTTTGTGTCAAAATTTGGCGAAATTTCTTCGAATTTTGTGAGAGTTATGTTAGAATCATTACATGCCCTGCCCCCCTTTAAGTTATTTTACATTATAAATATGTTATGAAACTGAATAATTTAAATGATATTTTAATATGGGTGCACGGAATGGCTGCAAATTCATCATAGTAAATTATATACGTGAAATATAATACAAAATATTTTTGAGTTAGATGTTGGGAAGCGAGAATTTAAATAAGTTTAAATGTTACTTGATATACACGGAAATAAACAGTACCAAATAAAATAAAACTTTAAAAATTGTTTTTAAAATGCTGAAGGAAAGTTTTGTTTGTATACTTTGTAGTGAATGATTGTGATCAGGTTCTCGTTTAGTCCTAAAACTGATTTGCTTACAAATCAGATACATATGACAGGTGAATTGCAATAATAACCAATCGAAAATTTTTTTAAGAGAAACAAATCAACATATGAATTTAACAATGTTGATTCATTATTTTTGTTTTCACAGTTTTTCCGTCGCACGACATAACTTGATGCACATAATTCCTAAAATTCACTCGGTTTTTTTATGTTGATCCAATTGCCATCTTATCAGATAAATATACGATTGGAAATACCTGAATTATAATAATAAATAAGTAAATATATAATTTCAAGTTATGATTGAAATTTTTTTTCCAGAAATGAATAAACCAGAACTATAAATGAAAATTGTTGATTCATGTTGAGACATGGTTTAGAGTTTGGTATAGTTTTTATTTTATTTTCATAGTAATACGTCTCACGATATAACTTGACGAACACAATTCCTGAAACTCAACCGTTCTCCAATTTCTCTTCTGTTTTTCTATAAGTTGAGCAATTTACCATGGATGCACGATTTCACTGCCATTAATTCAAAATCAACTTTTTTGCATGCTAACGATAAACAATAACGACATTTACATATTACATATTGGATATTACATATTATTGGTTCTTCACTATGGATGCACGGATTCACCGCATTGCGTTGCATGATTTTTTTTTACATTTTGGACTACTAAAATCAAATTTTTAATCAAAAAAGTACAAAGTTTTCTTTATCTTTCGAGATCGGAAAAGGTTTGGTTTATAATTTTATTTTCAAGTAGTTTTGTGTATGATATACAGAATCATATCGTTTATTACTGTTATTTTCTTTGATCATATCGATTATAAAGAAAAATCAGTTGACATCTATTCATACTTTGCTACAATGTATGTGCTCATACAGGTTTGTACAGGATTGATTACCTGTGACGGGATAAACATCTATTACCGAACCAGCAAACATAATCAATAATCCCTTCCCACACTGAACAAAATCTGGCTATAAGGTTTATTGGGAATTTTAGTGTTTTCGCACTAAAGGAAAATCCAATACTTTTTATCAGAAGACTTATGATTGATTTTATTAGAAATTTCAATGAATGTTATGGAGAGCAAATTTAATAGGATTTATTATTTAACCTAGTGTAATGAATGGTTCCATCATTGCAATCAAATATGGTTGTAACTCCATTTCAATTTCTCATCTTTGAATAATTTAACAAATTTATCTCGATGTTCAAACATTTAATATAGCAAATCAACATTCAAAAATCGTACAAAAAATGCTATACTGCACTGCACTTTAAAAACTTTTTGTGGGTGGTTGGATTTAGTGGGTTGGGTGCTGCAGTTCCAGTGAATTAATGATGTTTCCTGGAAGAAAAATCCGCATATTTAGTTTCAAACGAATGAATTTTTTGAAAGAAAATTAATTACCTATGCTTGGCTGGCAAGAATGGAACCGTGCGGCTACTCGCTGAAGTCCGGATCTGTTCTGCTCCACTGCTGTCCGTCGTTTTAAGACCTGATTTACCTGTTAGGATAGATACCAAAATATTAACACTATAAGAAGTTCAGCCGTTCCATTTTTGCAACTTACACAAGTTTTTGGCTTATATAACCGCGATGGTATTTATGATTGCTATGCTGCCACTCAGCTGGTAAAATCCTCCGGCGAAAAGTTACTGGCTCGAAGTACACAAACAATCGTTCTTCCACGTTCTTCTATGGACTTATTTTTCCCAAACAATATTGAAACGGATTTCTTCCACGATTCATGTACGCCAAATTGTATACTAACTACAGAATGATGAAATGTATAGGAACTTTATATATGTTTTACTAGGTATAAAAAGCTCCTTAAATTCATTTGATTTTCCCATATTTCGTATTGAATTCATCGTTAGCTTCTATCATAGACTGAATGATATAATTTATTGGATTGACGCTATAAATTTTAAAGCCCAATTATGTTTAATAATTATTGGATTTTCCTATGCATTTCAACAAGTGAGTGAGGTAGACATAATTTATTGGTTTTTCTTATACTTTTTAAAGGATAATTTAGTAGCTTAAATTTGACTGTAAATAATACGATTTATTAAAATGACCCTATAAATTTCATCGCCAAATTTGGTTCAGTGCAGACCCCAGCCTAGAACGATCCTTAGGATAGGTAAAATCGAGACATTTTTCCAGAAACAAACAAAGTGAGAGGAAGAAAAAAAAAACGGAAAATTCCTTCTACAATCTATATGTTCATCAATGAAGGGCTCCTGCTGCACATAATACCTAAGTACTTCTTCTAATACACTGCTTAGTAGTACAAAGGTACAGCACAGAGAATTACCCACTCCTGAACAACACCCACCAGTTTTGTGACTTTGAAGTACACCGCCTCCATTGAATGCGCTGACGGCAGAGTGCTTCTTACGGATACAAAGTTTGCATACATACATACATATATGGTATGGTATGGAATCGTGAATGCAAGAGTAAGGTTCACATATGTACCTATGTATAATAGATTTGCGCGGTTTTGCAATCCCTTCGCCAATCGTCCATCATACTTTACCCTTTGAAGGGAAAAAAACGCACACTGGAAGATTGACTATACTAAGGAGTGTACCCTTAGGTTCTTTTGAGTTTTTTCCTCAAAAATTTTAATGATCACTATTGATCACAACGAAAAAAAATTTTGTACTTAAATTGTTATGGAATTTTAAATATTATTGATTGAATAATGTCATTAAACATTTCACCCATTAATCCCATTATCCATCGATTCCCGGTTCTTTGTACGCCACAAACCATACGTCAGAGCTAGGCAATATCAAAGCAATGCATGCACAGTGGTCCAAAATGCGAAAAACGTGATCGTTGCTTATAACTTTTTTAGGTCACATTTTAGCATATTGGTGTCTTCGGAGAAGTTTGTCAGTAAAATCAGCTCTATAATAAAAAACTATTATTTTTCTGATTAATCCCCCTACAAGTGAGATAAAATTTCTAACTTCTCTGTTATAGGTTTTAGTTCTTTGATGTCTTCGACAAACTTGTCAAAAATCAAATTTTCTACAACTTTATCTCAGATGCCAAGTTTCTAAAATAATTATTATTCGAGATATCGGCCAAATAAGAAACTTAACCTCTAAAAATCAGTTTTTTCATAATAACTTTTTTCAGTAAATTTTAAATTTAATAAAATGTTCCACAAAGTTGTTTGTCTTACTAAAATACACCACTTTGTTGAACATTTCAAGTTTGTAAAATGTGATACTGTAGAGCTATGTTAATAATATTACCGAAAATAGGGCTTTTTCACGCCTTATTTTACAAACACCGGGCAACATCGAGCAGCCCGCTTTAGATGCAAAATAAAGTCGAAGATTTCGTCTACAAGATGCAGGTACAATCGTCAGTATCCACTTGTATCCAAGCGAGATACATCAATTTTACTTTTCCATGTTTGCATTAAAAACAACGATTTCTATGAAAGCACATACAGCGCATTCTACTAGGCACGTGTGTTTTCTTCTAGCTTTTCCCTGCGCGATGTCAGAAGCAAAGGTTTGGAAGCGCATTTGTATTATTAGTACAGGTTAATGTGTGTTCAATTCAAATAGATATCCTCTACAAGCTGCACCCATAGAAGAGGTTGCAAAAATCCAATGCCTATTTAGCAAATCTCTGTGCCGATAATGCGCTGAAATGTGCACTGTGCCGAAGACGGTATGTTTGAAAAACCGTAACTGGCATAAGGACTCGGCTCCCAACCAAAATGATGACCACTACATTCAAGCGAAACAAGAAAAACATTTTATGGGATTTCCTTCCTATTGGATAATTCATCCCAGAAACAAGAAAATAAAAATTAAAACCACAGCTCTGTATTGAGAATCGAACTCACATCACCAATTGTATCGTCTTGCCAGTCCGACATTCTAACCAGTGTACTATTCGAGCTTCATGCAGGACGAGGTATATTTGTCATAGGCTTTCTGTTACCGATCAATCACAAAAAACGTACAACGGCGGCTTCCCGGCGTTTGGCCTCCTTTCAATGCATTCCTTTGTCTTAAGATGGAAACGGGAAAGGGAACGGGAGTGAAGGAACGGGAAACCCATTGAATCAGAACTGTGCTTTGCTTACTGCCTGCTATTACATACACACGCTACATATACACAGCTGCTAAAGCCGGGCAGCTTGGCCGGTGTTGTTTGCCGGTAAATTGAAGGAATGTTTTTGTTGTTGCTTTTGCTACATACACACGCACAGCTTAGCCGTGTTTGCCGGTTGATTGAATTAGAAGGAAGTTTTTGTTGTTGCTTTTGCTACATTCACACGCACAGTGCTCGGTTCGCTGGCTGCCTAGTGTTGGCCGATATTTATTTCCATCCTTCTTCGGCTTGTGATGCGATGGGGAGGGACGCGAAAACGTTTTTATTTTGTTTCATTCAGACATACGCAATTCGGTTGCGCTGGGAGCTTAATGCCGGTGGGCGCAAATCGAATCAGTGCCGGTCGCGTTATCTTCTTGTACCAATGATGCTATGAAATTGACTACACGCCATTGTCACAGAGGCTGAATTTTGGGTGTGGAGAAGATAATAATACAAATGTGCTTCCAAACCTTTGCTTCTGACATCGCGCAGGGAAAAGCTAGAAGAAAACACACGTAATAGAATGCGCTTAGTTTCATAGAAATCTTGGTTTTTATTGCTAACATCGAAAAGTAAAATTGATGTATCTCGCTTGGATACAAGTGGATACTGACGATTGTTCCTGCATCTTGTAGACGAAATCTTTGACTTTATTTTGCATCTAAAGCGGGCTGCCCGATGTTGCCCGGTGTTTGTAAAATAAGGCGTGAAAAAGCCCTATTTTCGGTAATCTTTTAAACATAGCTCTGCAGTATCACATTTTACTAACTTGAAATGTTCAACAAAGTGGTGTATTTTAGTAAGACAAACAACTTTGTGGAACATTTTGTTAAACTTAAAATTTACTGAAAAAATTTATTATTAAAAAACTGATTTTAAGAGGTTAAGTTTCTTATTTGGCCGATTTCTCAAATAATAATTATTTTAGAAACTTGACATCTGAGATAAAGTTGTAGAAAATTTGATTTTTAACAAGTTTGTCGAAGACATCAAAGAGCTATAACCTATAACAGGGAAGTTAGAAATTTTATCTTACTTGTAGGGGGATTAATCAGAAAAATAATAGTTTTTTATTATAGAGCTGATTTTACTGACAAGCTTCTCCGAAGATACCGATATGCTAAAATGTGACCTAAAAAAGTTATTAGCAACGATCACGATTTTCGCATTTTGGACCACTGTGGCATGGCTCGAATCCACGCTCCTTTTGCCTCCGGATTCGTGGCTGAATCCATGCTGTGACAGGGCCAAACGAAAGGCTAAACGACAGGAAGTACCCGGGAACACTTGCAGAAACAAGGAAAACGTAGGGGTGAGGAAAGTAACGAAAAAAGTTGAATCACAACCCAACCCATTCATATATATTTTAGATTCGCCTGATATTTTTGTAATAAACTAACCGACCGGACCGTTTATTTCCTATTTTCGGAATGTTGCTGCTGCACAGTTGCACAGAAGGCGTGCGAATATTATTTGGGGAAGCCAAAATAAACGATGATTATTTCAAAACTGAGCCCCCGGGCACTGGCAATGTGTGGTTCCCGTCAATAATAACGGGCGCATGTGTTCTCAGTAATGGACCTTGAATGGTTTTTGTTTTTGAAAAATAAAAGAAACCTCATTTTGAAGGATACGTTGAGGAAACATTCCGGCAATCATCCCGTATCGTTGCCGAAAACTATGCATGTTTTCCAATTCGATCACGGTGTGTTTCGGTGTGTTTTTTGAGAAAAAAAAAGAATTCAGTAACACCATATCGAAAATATTTGTTCTTTGATATCCATGCAGGTACCTATATGAAAGATTTTCTAAATGAAATTTATTAAAAGAAACGGTGATTTTGCAGTTTTGAATAATTTTCAATGATGCAAAATCTTTTATTTGTATTTTTAACTTTAATAATGTTAATTTCGATTTTTAAATGTTTTCTTAGGAAACAATAAAAAACTATATAGAATGGGTCAAAATATTCATGTTATTCAAAAACCAAATCATACTTAAATAATTTTGAAAACTCTAAAATCAGCTTAAACAAATTTGTTAATCTTAGAGAGTCAACATTGTCAGAAGAATATTTGTAATAGGTATAATCTTGATTTATTTGATTCATGAAAATTACTTCAGCTACAATTCAGAATACAGGAGTGATTGAATAAAGTGGAGAATTTTGAATTGAGGCAATCAGAATCAAATTGTATCTTTTAAGTTTATTGCGCCAAACGAATTTCGGTTCGTTAGCTTCTTTCAGAGAAAAATATTTATGCTTAAAATAACTTTTTCATTAAACTAAACCTCCTTTTTTTGTATTTTGTATGCTTTTTTTCGATTTAAATAATTATATGGAATTTGAAAATCTGTTAATCTCACTTATACCTTAGAAGTCTCTAATTTAAAAAAAAAAAAAAAACAAACAAACAGTCATATCTATAACACAATTTCAAACAACAAATTGTTATTTACAGGGTTGCTAGCGAACCGGGAATACCGGGAAAAACTTTGGAATTTCATCGTGCCACCGGGAAACCGGGAAAAAACCGGGAATTTCGGCACCTCACCGGGAAAATTGTCATGTTTGAAATTTTTTCACGGAATTTCAAAAATACTTTCAAAATTATTTCTAAATTTAAGAGTAGTTTGTGACAATCACGATATAGATTTATCTCATAATCGCTTATTTTCGTTTATTAGTAAACAATTTTTCTCGCTTGAAGAGGTTTCTAACTTAACTAGGTTCTCTATAATAGAGGGTCAGCAACATACAAATGCATTAAAGTGATCTAGAAATGTAATTATACAATCTGTACCGTAAACTGGGGGAGCTTTGATCACTTTTCATTCATTTTTGAATATTTTGGAAGGGGTTGCTTTTTCGAAACACCTAAAAGCTTTAAGGCGGCATCCATAAATTACGTAACGCAAAAAATGCACTTTTTTGACCCCCTCCCCCCATATGTCACACATCGTAACGCTTAGACGTATCCCCCTATGAAAATTACGTAACGCTGATACCAACCCCCTCCCCCCCGCCCCCATCTTCTCATATTTTTAAATACTGATTTTCGAAGATTAAAAAATAATTTGAACAAAAAATTTTTTAAAGGTTCTTCAGAACTATACAAATCGCTTCTTAGTACTCATTGATGATAACTCTTTGATAAAATTAATTGATTGTCTTTTTACGAGTTGCTCTGTGCTTGTTCACTGATGGTCTATCTTGTTTACTTCATTTTGTTCATGGAGCATAACTTTTTATGTAAACTATACTCCACTTAGTAATATTCGTCGGAGTAATCAATATTGCATTCTTTAAATCAATTGAGAAAAAATATTAAAATTTCCGTCTTGAGGGGGTGAGTTTTTGGGGGTGTACCTAATATTCGATTTTCCAACAAATATTTCACGTATATTCAATACACATTTTAAGGAGTCTATCTCAGATTATTTAAATAGAAAAGATTACAAACTACCTTCAACCATATTCAAGCTTACAAATTTTAAGCTGATTTTGGTTTGCTTATCATGTGCAAAATTTGCATGACATCAATATAGCTATTAGTTGTGATTAAGTAAACTGAAATTTTCAAGGAAAAAATCGTTACGTAACGATGAGCATACCTCCCCCCCTCCCCTATGTCACAATTCGTAACGCTGGAGCTTACTCCCTCCCCCCCCTAGGAGCGTTACGTAATTTATGGATGCCCCCTAAAACTCTTACTGAGGTGGGGAGTAAGTATTAAACATGATCATTGATTGCAGTAAATTCTCGTACTGTTCCCATGTTCCTTTTTTCTTCAATCTAAACCATTTGATAGGGGTTTTAGTCATTTTTTGTATACGGGCTTTTTCATGGGAAATGACCGTTTTTTTTCATTATCCAAAAATTATCACAGAATGATCATAAAAATAACATTTAAACTAAACCTAAACCTAGAAAAAACTTCCAAAGAACTTTCACATTAAACAACCCATCTGCTCTTAAATGTTTAATTTTGATCAGGAGAGATGTTTGTTTGTGAGCCTTCAAAAAACCAGATATTTAAAGATTTTAAAATTATATTTTAAGTGATATAAAAAATCTCCTATTTAAAACTAAATTTAGCTTATTTGTAACTCAATTTACAGGCTTTCAAACGTAGTAAACAGTTTTCAGATATTTTAACTTCATACTTAGTTAATGATACTTATCTGCAAAAATTTCATTTTGGTACCAAAACTTCAATAAAAAATTGGTAATTTTTCTAATTTCCTTGGTCTAGTCACTTAAAGAGTTTTTGTGCTTTAAAAGCTTGGGACTTGGTGTTTTCTCTCACTTATAGAGGTTTCTCGCCTATCCAGGTTCTACTGTACCAGTTTTGGTTTTAGTTCGGAATGATTCAGTGTTCGTTATACATATTTCATAAAATTATTTTATGCAATAAGCAAATAATTTGCCAATTTGAGACGTTTTTCAGCAGAAAAAGATATTGGTTTTTCAATGTTGTTGTATATTTCGTTTGAATTGGCCTGAGGAACGAAGTATTATGTCGCAAGTGTTCAATTTTTAATACTTTCTACGTAAAACTTTTGCTTAAAGTTTCCTACGCCGAAATATATGTCTTATGTAAAAATTGTATCGAAAACAAGCTCCTGTCGAAATGTAAGGTCTCTATCCTGATACAAAATAAAATCTTACATTCTTACAAACAAACTACAAATCTTACAAACAGTTAGAAGTTTGAGGCCCTTTACGTTGATTTTTTTTATTCAACATGACTTTATTTTAAAAAAAATGAGTTTAATAAATAGGAAAGTCATCATTTATAACCAGGAAAAAACCTGGGAAAAACCGGGAAAAACTTTGGAATTTTAAAACGAAAAATCGCTAGCAACCCTGTATTTACTTCCTTTTGGGTAAGGTTTTGAATAAATAGGTAAGGGTTGCAAGAGATACATTGTAAAATATTCATGAGCGAATTTAAAAAACCGACCATATACATTATGTAGATTGGCCCAAAAAAAAAAAAAAAAAAAAATTAACTGTGCAAAATTTCAGCTAAATCGAACTTGATTTAGGGGTGTCTCAAAGTGCTCAAAGTTTTGGTTTTCTATTCCTCAAAAATCAACAAATCTTGTGCTATCCGAAAAATAAAAATTTGTCATAAATCGACTGTAGAATTGCGTTAGGGGGGGACCAAACGAAATCCGGATAATCAAAATTTTAATTTTAGTACCAAAGGACTTAGAATGCATTAAACGTCGAGATCTGGTGTTATCTCGAAAAAAAATTTGACTCTCATATTTTTGGATATTTCCGGAAAATTGGGAGCCCTAAAAAATCGTTTTTTTTAAAATAATTTTTTAGAGATTACTCCAGATCTCGTTTTATGCATTTCTAAGTAATTAGGCATTAAAATTGAAATTTCGATTTTTCGGATTTCCTTTTGTCTCCCCTTACGTGACTTTTGAAATTCGAGAGCTGATTTTTCACAATAAAGATTTTTCAGAGATAACACCAGATTTCGACGTTATATGCCTGTTTATGTCATTTGGCATCTAAATAAAAATTTCGATTTTTCGATTTCCTTTGGTAATATTTGAACGTCTATGAACCGAAATTTTGAGCTTTTGAGACACCCCTAAATCCATTCCGATAGAGCTGAATTTTTGCACAGGTCAGTTTTTTCGGCCAATCTACAGAATGTAAATGGTCGGTTTGCGAAATTCGACATAACCAAAAACATCAAAAACTCCAGTTGCATGTGTCATCCAGATTTTTGACTTTTTAGAAGGATTTAAGTTTTTTATTGAGTTCTTTTGAAGGCATGGATACAATATTATTTATTGGGAAAATGTAATATATGAGTTAGCTAAGTTATTATTTTTCGTTTCAAGCAAAGTTAAAATTATATGATGAAGTGATATATTGTTAATCTCGATTAATGACGGAAATTAGGAAAGTTTTATAATAAAGACTGGGTGAACGATTATAGATTTCTTATCGACATGACTCAAAAAAATCTGATTTCTCGATTGAGTCAATATCTGTAATTCTGTGATTCACCCCAAAAAGTTTGTAACGATTACCCAGGAGGGCTGCATTTTTGGTGCCTGTAATTCAATAACTGATTTTGTTTTGGGTTCTTGAAATAAAAACATTTAACAAATATTGTCTGTCACTTGCGCGTGGAGATTTTTATATTGATCAGTTTTAGGTAAAATCGATCTTTCATAACTGATAAACCAATAAACCTACATAAAAACTAAACGCTGATTTTCAATAATTTACTACCCTTCATTCAATCAAGGACTCAGACATTACCCAGGTATTCTTGTAACAGAGATAGAACGCTTTCAAAAAATTGAATTCTACTTACAATTTATGGAAATTCCAAAAAAAAAAAAGATTAAAATTTATTCTGACATCATCACAGAAAGTCATTGAATAATGGATATTAAAAATTTTTATTTATTCATCAACTTAGATGAAGACTGCGAAAGGATTTGACTTACGGGTTTAAAAATATTAAGATTCAATTTAGTTTGATTTTTCTTTAAAATCCCAGTTTTTTGCAGGTTTGGAAAAAATAATAAAATGAAAACTTCCATATTTTTTTTTTCTTAGAAATCAAAATAACTCCCGGTCTTTGAGAAAGTTGATTATTGAGTCAATAAGTATTTGCATTTGAAAGTTTTGTCAAAGGAGTACACAAATTGAATAAAAAAAAATTTAACATTTTTTTTATAAATTATCTTGAAAACTAGAGCTGACAAAAAAAATTGAATATTTAGACTCAGCGCCCGAATAAGTCAAAATCAGTTTTGAGATTCCTTGCACCTCGCAAATTCTGATTTTTTTTTGTCTTGTGTTATCTTATTTTCAGAAATTTCATGGGCAAATCATGTCGAACATTGATTAAATTGAGTCATTTTACTTCAAAATTAGCAATTCACATTACTAAGATTTTCATAATTCAGCCTTAGAAAGCCTATCCCAGAGGTATCTAAATTAAAAAAAGAAAATTTATGAAATTTGTAAACATTTTCTTGAATCAAAAATGTATACTGTAACCACAGATAAACAGACATGACACTCTGGACAAATTTTCATCGATTCTTCGCAAAGCTTTGGAAGAGCTAGGCAATGTCGCCACCAGATGGCAATGCATGAAATATAAAAGAAATCAAGGTAGCCACTTTTATGACTAATCATCTCCATGGTGTTAACTTAGATCAAAATATTATAATAAACAAACACTCGTAGACTACGGTAACGTTCGTTTAAAGAGGAAGTTACGATTAACGCATTCGTTTCCGGTTCCGGTTAGGACTTCCTGTTGATTGGCGCTGTCATCAAGTGTACAAAGTGGAAGACAAAATCGAACTATCTTTTTATAATATTTGGATTCAAGAAACGGAATTTGTTGATACAGCGACTACCGCTTCTTGGAGATAAGGCTGCAGCACGCTGCAGTTTCTGTACTTTTTGAGCCTGAGGGTTAACGACGGAATACCCAAAAATCATTAATGAAGGAATTAATTTGAATTGTTGCCGGAGACGCCCATCGAGTGTTTGGAGTGTGAACAGTGTTATTCGGTCTTCCGAATCACGTCTTAGATATGAAAAAGTGAATGTGGCGTATCTCGAGCCATTTAATAAATATAAGCAGGGAGATTTATTGTAGTTGTGATCGAAAAAAAATGTATAAAAATATATTCTTTTTGAGGCCCGTATGCTTATTTGTGTGATTAGCCAAATTTTCGACGTTGTACAAGCTATTTCTTTGATTCCAAAACAATGAAATTTTAATTATAATGTTCATAAAGTTAGCAAGCTTCTCTACATTCTTCTCCTGACTTCTAGCGAGCTTCTCTACGTAAAGGAACAAATGACTTAACAAATATTTAGTACAACATTTCGTCACAGAAAAAGAACAGAATTTAAAACGAAGTGAAATGAATGTCTAAAATAAACTGTGATTCTGTTAAACGAGCTTTCGCATATTGTTCTGCATGACGGATAAATAATAAAAAAAAACGGGATTTTCAGGACCCCGTGGGGATGTCTACAAAAACTAGGTTTAATTAGCGAGACTCCGAACTTACAATTTGTAGGATGAAAGCAAGTCATATTAGTTCCACCGAATGATCTACAGATTATTATCCAATCATTGCTGCTATATTTAAGTCCTGAAAACCATCCTACGAATAAACTAGTTGCTTCTTCCGCCTTTCCTCTTCTTGTTTTGATTAATTAAGTCTTCTTGAACTTTGTTTTTCGAACCTTACACGTGAATTCGATTTTTCGTCTTGCGCCCCAGGAGCATCATACAGTTCGAATGTTTTGAATAACCTAGAAATGGGAAGCTTATCTTTAAAATTAATGGCAATTGATGGCACCGAGGTGAACTCTGGAATTTTGAGCACCGTAAACACCTTACGCTTACATCTGATGTGAAAATTTTTATAACCATATCTTCTGCTGATTAAGCAGAAAGTACAGAAACTGCAGCGTGCTGCAGCCTTATCTCCAAGAAGCGGTAGTCGCTGTATCAACAAATTCCGTTTCTTCAACCCAAATATTATAAAAAGATAGTTCGATATTGTCTTCAACTTTGTACACTTGATGACAGCGCCAATGATCAGGAAGTCCTAAACGGAACCGGAAACGAATGCGTTAATCGTAAACGAACGTTACCGTAGTCTACGGGTGTTTGTTTATTATAATATTTTGATCTAAGTTAACACCATGGAGATAATTAGTCATAAAAGTGACTACCTTGATTTCTTTTATATTTCATGCATTGTCATCTGGTGGCGACATTGCCTAGCTCTTTCAAAGCTTTGCGAAGAATGAAAACCGAGTGTCCCGTCTGTTTGTCTGTGCTGTAACATTGACAAATCTGGTTGAAAATCTGGTTCAAAATCTGTGAAATTATGAATTTTTCAGGTTTTTGAAACCATTCTCACCATGCAATGATTTCATAAGGAACTTCAAAGTAAAAAAAAAATCTACACCGTGTATCAGAAAAAGGAAGCTTCACGAAAAAATTTAAATAAATTGTGAAAAAACTTTTCGAAAATGAGCACTGAAAAAAAAATTGCTATGGTTAAGCACCATGAAACTTTTAAATGGAAGTGATGACGAAAAATGCCATCGCAAAAAAAGGACGGTTCAAGTCTTTTTACCAATCATAGCAACCCCTTTCGAAAATTTTCGTTTTTAACACGTTCGTCGCCACGCTCATTTTGGTTGTTTTACTAGCTGGCCCCAAAAAATTTTCGGATCGAGGAAGTAAAAAGGGAGATCTCCGAGACTTGAAACGTGTTGCTAAACTAAGCGGCTATCTGGAGTCGGAGAAAAGGTGAGGAAGGTCAGGACATAGTGATGAACCTTTTCAACTTCAGCTGGGTTTATCACCTTATATTTTAAAAATGTTTATGCTAGTAAATACATGAAATATTATTACCTTAATTTTATTTTTAATCCGGCCCACCGAAAGAATTTCAAATTAAAAGCGTCCCGTTGCTTCAAAAGGTTGCTCACTCCCTAAAGTATAGATATCAAACTACAAACAACAAGTTAGACATCAAATTTGCGTCAGTTATTTTCGTTATGTAGTGGTGATTGTTTGTGATAGTTTGAATACATATTTAAAAGCTTAACATTTAAAAAAAGCTCAATATTTTAAATGTATTTTGGTTTCATACTAAAGTACGTAATTTGTCATGTATTTTTCAATTTTTATTGCTGTTTTCGTCCTCATTTCCCCTTTATTTTTCCAATGATTCTTGGAGCAAAGTATGTTCGGGCTTTGATTCCATCAAAAGAAGGACCTATTTTTGGTGATTTTTCCGAAAATTCTAATGAAGGCTGTTGAAGCTACCTGATATGTTTCTGAAAATGGAGATAATGCTGTTTCACCATCGATTTCTCTATATTTTTCAAATACAGTCGAACCTGGATATGCGAGAGCTGGATATGCGAAAAACTTCTATGAATGAGAGATATTGTCAGATCCCAAAGTTTTTTTTAAAGGTGAAACCTCTATACATGAAAATGTACAACCTAGATAAGCAAGAATCTTTTTCCTAACTAAAATTTTGGTCCAAATTGACATTCTGGTCTGGTACCATACTTATATTGAATCAAGATTCCTTTAAACAGTGCAACATAAACTTGAAAATTGTTCTTTTTGGAAAGCAATGATTTTAACTTTCGATTTTATTAGATTTTTTTTTTATTGTGCGTTTAATATGTAATCAATTTTCTTTTATTTCAACGCTTTTAAATTGAATTATCTTCATCTCCGTACACACACATAATTTAGGTTTGTCTTTGTCCTTAAAATTTTATTTGTTTTGCGATTTTGACATTGAACCCTTTTGAAAAACGCTTTTTAATTAAATATTTCTCATCTCCGTACATACAAATAATTTAAGATAGCTTATGATTTTTTTTTTAATTTAATTTTTTTTTCCTCTTTTCATAACACTTTTTCTTTGAAATATTTATTTGTATTGTTTTCTTAAATAATCTTAGTTTGTGCGTTTGTTAAAATAAACTTATAAGTCTTTTATTTCTTAACTTTAATAATTTCTAGCTTTAGTTGTGCGTTTCATCAAAAGAGTTAGTTCCTTTTTAGCTTTTAATTGTTGTATTATGGCGATGGCGAACATGGAATGTGATGATGAAGTTATTTGTATTGAATGTAATAATGTTGAAAATAATCTTGATAAAATACTTACTTGTGCATATTGTTTCAAGAGCGTTCATCTTCGCTGCAAAAATCTGATTGGAAGTGCAGCTCGCAAAATGAAAGCGCAGCAATACTTTTGCGATGCCAACTGTGCATGTATTTACGCCAAAATAATAAGTTTACGGAAAGATCATGAAACAATTATCGAAAATATCCATACTAAAATTGAAACGACCGTACATAATGTGGTTTCACATGAATTGACCTCAATCAAAACGGATATGAGATCAGTTACTACTGCGATAGAGGCTTCGCAGGAATTTTTGTCCACGAAATTCGATGAAATTCAGACTGATTTCAAAGACATAAAATTCCGAAACGATGCTCTTGAAAAAGAAGTAACTGATCTCAAATCTAAGCATTCAAATCTTACCAATCAGGTCCATAAATTGGAAATAAACCTCGACCGATTTAACCGGGAGGCTGTTTCAAAAAACCTCTTGATCTTCGGATTGCCATACAATAATAGAGAAAATACACAAGAACTTGTACGCAAAACATGTGGCACTTTTGGCTACGACCTTAAAACTGAATCCATTTTAAACGCTGTTAGATTAATATCATCCAATAAACCCAATGAAAAGTCTCCACCAATTAAAGTTCTATTAAAAGATACAGTAATAAAAGAAGAAATTTTCAGTAAAAAAAGAATTTTTGGGAAACTTGCCTCTTCTTCAATAGATCCTTCATTAGTAGTTGATGGTAAACCACTAAACGTCACAATAAGGGATGAATTGACGCCCTTATCCATGGAAATTTTAACTGAATTGCGCGAATATCAAGACTTAATTGGAGCCAAATACATTTGGCCCGGAAGAAATGGTGCCATTTTGGTCAAACAAACAGATAATTCAAAACCTGATATAATCAAAACTAAATTTGAAATGAATCGCTTCATGAGCATGCATGTCACTCAGCAAAGAAATAACACATCCACGATTCCAAATGAAAGTCCTTCACCCAAACGAAAAAGGAACAGTGCTGATCCACGATCAAAATAAGATCTTAGATCTACAAATGTTTAAAACTGAAATATATTTTATTCAATGGATAGTTTAATGAATAGATACCATGAAAATGTAGAAGATTTTAATTTAAGTACTTTTAATAATGATTCAAGATCCTTTAGAATTTTGCAATGGAACGTACGTAGTATGAATAATTTAGATAAATTTGATTGCATATTACAGACCATTGATCATTTTAATGTTTGTATCGATGTTATTGTTGTTTGTGAAACCTGGCTTGGTAAAGATAACTGTTGTATTTACAACATTCCGGGATATACATCGATTTTCTCTTGCCGCGACCAACCATATGGAGGCCTAGCTATGTATATAAAGACAAATTTGAAATTTAAAACTACTGAAAATATAACTTTTGATGGCTTTCACCGAATTAGTGTCGAAATTTGTACAAGTGGTCAAGTAATTTGTGTTCATGGCGTATATAGACCCCCTTCATTCCCGTTTAACATGTTTTGTGATCAAATTGAATCTCTTCTAACGTCTGTTGCTGATAATCACTCCTGCTTCATTGTCGGTGACCTAAACGTTCCTGTGAATTTGATTAACCTGAATACCGTAGCAAAATATAGATCTATCTTAGAATCTTTTGGATACGCTTGTACAAACACCTTTCCTACTAGGCCAACAACTCAGAATATTCTAGATCACGTTATATCGAAGCAAATTGACTTAGATCGATTGAAAAATGATACAATCTTTTCTGATGTTAGTGACCATTTACAAATACTCACATCATTCAATTTATTATGTGATAAAAATGTAACAATTCTTAGGAAAGAGATAGTTGATAACGCTAAACTAAACAGCTTATTTGTGAATTATTTAAACAGTATTCAACTACCAGAAAATGTTGATGAAGGCCTACAAGAAATCACATCAACTTACAATCGCTTTGTGAAAATTTCTTCTCGAACACTTAATAAAAGGGTAAAACTTAAAGGAAATTGCTGTCCGTGGATGACATTTGACCTCTGGACACTCATCAAAATAAAAGAGAATTATTTAAAACGATCGAAAAAGCATCCAAATGATATCAATTTAAAAGAGATGCTAATTCACATAAATAAAAAATTGAGTTCAAAAAAACAAGAATGTAAAAGGCTCTATTACGAGCGCTTATTAAATAATTCACCACATTCAAAGCTCTGGAGAAACATTAATACGCTCTTAGGTAAATCTAAAACGACTTCCTCAATTAACCTTTCAGATGAAAGAGGTGTTATAACCAATAGTACACAGATTTGTGAGAAATTTAACAAACACTTTTCCACAATTGGAAAGAACCTGGCTAAAAAGATTCCAGTAAATACTGAAAATGATCATTTGACTCAAATCGAACAGGTAGAAAATACAATATTCTTACGGCCCGCTAGTGTAAACGAGGTTCGACTTGTAATTTTTTCACTTAAAAATAAAAAGGGTCATGGACCAGATGGTTTCCCTGTTAATGTCTTGAAAAATAACCACGAAACATTCTCGCACATACTTACACAATACTTTAATAAAATTTTGGAGTCAGGAGTTTTCCCGAACTGTCTAAAAATTGCGAAAGTCATCCCTGTTTTTAAGGCTGGCGATTTGCTTGACGTCAATAACTATCGCCCTATCTCGACTTTAAGCGTTTTTAGTAAAGTGTTCGAGAAGCTTCTTGTTAATAGAATTGTAGACTTTCTAAATCAGAACAATATACTTTATAAACTGCAATATGGATTTAGATCAGGTTCGAGCACTCAAATTGCCATCTCAGAATTAGTTGACTCCATCATATGTAAAATAGAGTCAAAAAATATTGTTGGGGCACTATTTTTGGATCTCAAAAAAGCCTTCGATACTCTAAATCATGACATATTATTGTCCAAACTGTATAAATACGGGATAAGAGGAACAGCAAATAATATCCTTCGTAGCTACTTAGAAGGTCGCAAGCAGTTTGTGGCTATTGAAAACACAAGAAGCGAATTAAGAAATATTGATATCGGTGTACCACAAGGGAGTAATATCGGGCCATTACTTTTCCTTTTATATGTCAATGATTTATGTAACCTTCAACTTAAAGGCACAGCACGTTTATTTGCCGATGATACAGCAATTTTTTATTCTGAAACTTCACCTGATATTATAATTCAGCACATTGAAGACGACCTAAAACTGCTTTCAAAATATTTCAATTCAAACCTACTTTCACTAAATTATACTAAAACAAAATACATGTTGTTTCGTTCTTCGCATAAAAAGCTACTTCGTACTAATGACCCAGCTATGAATGGAAATACTATTGAGAGAGTTAGTTATTTTAAATACTTGGGAATTTACTTGATGAAACTCTCTCATGGAATCGTCACATTGAACACTTGGAAAAAAAAATTACTCCTCTTTGCGGTGTTCTTTGGAAACTGAGAAATTTTGTTCCACAACATGTTCTCTTTAAATTTTATTTTGCGTTTATCCACTCTCAATTGAACTACCTTATTATGATATGGGGAAGAGCCTCCTTGTCCCACTTACAGAAACTTCAAACGCTCCAGAATAGATGCTTGAAAAACATCTTAAAGCTCCCTTTGTTATTCCCTACCCTTCAGCTTTACTCTTTAAGAACGCATAACGTTCTTCCAATATCTGAACTCTGTGATTTGCAAACTGTTGTATATGTCTATGATAATCTACACTCAATTGAAAATATTCAAAACCTCCATTTTACTACGGGGTTGCGAACTCATAACACTCGCCAGTCAGATTTCTTGCAACGAAGCCGATCCACAACATCATTAGGGCAAAAAAGAATTTCATTTATTGGACCTACTAAATACAACACCTTACCAACGGATATTAAAAACATAACCAATCGTTCCATGTTCAAAACCAAAGTGATACAGCTTTTGAAAGAAAAATTGAACCATTAAAACAGTCGATCATCAACCAGTCTTTGTTTTGTTTACCTTTTGTACTTTTGTAGCGTTAATATCTAATATTATTTTTCTTAAAAATCTTGTAGTTTGTATTTTATCTTATAAAATTATTGAACATAACATAATAAAATTAGCAATAAATAAATAGTATATTAGTAAATATCGAATAATGAATCTCTTCAAAGGAAATTATTTTCCATTGAGATTTCATATTGTAGTCAATTTAGTTAAATAATACATTTCCTCGCACGACATTATAAATATTTGTGTTCTCAGCATGATTAAAATTTGCTCGCGTTTACTCTTATTATCATTTTGCTGCCAGACATGCTGAGAACAGTAGCGTCCATTACCAGGGGGCTCAATTGAGCCTTTTGGTGTGGGGGAGTGTGGTGGGCCGCTACAAAAAAAAAAAAAAAAAAAAAAAAATAACAAACTTTAATCATTTATAAAGCTACAAAATAAACAACTTAACATTGTAAACTCCATGTTTTTACAACGTTGAAACCTGCTTAATTCTAATGCAACCAAAAAATGGACCGAACTTAACCGAACTAGAAATATACAGGTGTTCGAAAACAGCTATTTTTTCTTAGTTTTTCAAATCTAACTCGTTTCAGTCTAAATATTTATATTATGTATGTTCGACAAAACTGTTCGGTTTTAAGTGACTCAAAACTCTTTCAAACATATCTTGCATGAATAAGCTCGGCCTGAAAAGATATCGTTAAAATACTGAAAATTTTGATTAAAAAAATATTTTTTTACTTTGAACCCTTCCAACTTTTTTGGGTTAGCTTCTACGATGTTGACGTCTTCAACAAAATTGCTACATTTTTTACAATCTAAAAACTTGCCAAAGACATAAGTGCTCTAAAATGAAAAATACAAAAAATAATGTTTCTATCTCACTGCTAGGTGATTTAACCATTTTTTATCAAAAGCTCATTTTAAAGAGCTTTAAATGTAGGTAAAATGTCCCGAAGACACTATGGGTCTAAAACGCTCCGTTTTGGCGTAAACAATTTTGATCACTTTTTTACACCGTTTTTCCCTGTGTGCGACGTCTTATTGTTAAAGAAAACTTTTGTTTTTTTTTGGAACAGCTGCAAATGTCCTGCCAAATCATAAATATTTGTGCAAATTTTTCAACAAAAACAAATTTAAATTTGGCTGAAACATCCCTCCGAGCCGTTATATGGTTAAATTTTTGACCGGGGATTTGCCCGAAGTCAGCCTTGATATAGGATTCATCGTCCATCAGATGACACCCGTGGAACTTGGTCAGCACCTGGTTACGTGAGCACAAATAATTTAAAATTACCTACTACTCAAAAACAGCTTGGATTTTCAATTCCGAAAAAAATAAACTTACTGCGTTTTTCTTTCAAATATCGCTGACAAAAACACCGTGCAATGCAATGTGTGGCTCTTCTAACGACACTCCAACGAAGCTCCGATGGCTCGAAAAACGAGGTTGTTTCCCACAGTTTGGCCCTGGCAAACTCCGTCCGATCTGCCCCATTCTACCGCCACTAAAAACGAACGTATAGGACGTATCGTCCGTGAACGATCTCATTCGATGCATGCTCGCATAATTTCAGTTTTGCAGCAGTAAAACCCATTACTTCAATATGTGTATAACCGGAATGCATTCGATTACATAAATAACGCATGCAAGCATGCATGCAAATATCAGCAAATGTTTAACCATTACAATACTGCTTGCTACTGGCTAGTGTGGGATATACTCTATACATGCAGCAGCAAGCTACCCTAGAAGTAGCTCGAACCTGATGAAGCAATACCGAAGCAGCAGCACAGTTCCGGTGTCTAGGCTCTTCCCGGTTTCGAATGGCTTTCCGGGAGTCCACCCCGGCAGTCTGTGAAGTGGAGTTTCGAATCTATCCCTTCCAGCAGCAGCAGGATATACAGCACCATTGCCAGTTGGTTTGGATCCAAACCACACAACGAAACTAGGAGAGAGAAACACCATTCTAAATCGGAAGGATAGTGAGGCGAAGGCCTACAACAAGTCCTACTGAAAACAGCTGAAGTGTGTGGGAATAGAAAACACAAGTGCACTTTGTTGCTTCCTGACCGACGACCACGTGTCACCTCCAACCATGGGACCGGGACGACGGACGTGAACATTTTTATCTCGTCCGATGTTTCGTTCTCCGAAAGGCTTAATATTTTCTCGATACTTGGAATTGAAATGTTTTTGTCACTGTTGGGTTTTTTTTTCTAACTTGTGAGAACTGCTATGGAAACGGTTATACCCTGAAAAGTTTACGAAGTGGAAGATCAATATCGCTCTGGAATTCGTTTTATTCTCAAATCAGAATCTAAATTTGCTTAGAATCTGAACATTATGCTGCCTTTAAATGCTTTGAATATTTTATAGAAATTAGCTATACCTAGTAGGAATTTTTTTCTCATTCTCATAAGAGTAACAACAAAACCCCCAAACGTTAAATTTGGTAAAGTGTTCAACTTTTGTATGGATCTTCTAAATCTTGATGAGTACAGGAACATTATTCAGTTCAATCGACAATTGATGTTCTATGTTAAGCCTGGAGTCGTTGGATAGGTGCAGAAGTACTTGTGTGATTCTCCCTCATTCGATAACACTCTCTATGACGATAGACGATTTTTTATGGTTTCCAAGAAGGAAAGGCGGTGGTAAAGAGCTTAGCTAGTGTAGTTTTCCATCTCGATTGCGGTGACATGGCAGTTCTTCTTCTTCTTCTGCTTTTAACTCCAACATGGCTAAATCTTGTATGTATCCTGGAAAATGAAAAACTTGCGCTTCTTATTTTTCTTTTCAACATTGTATCTGATACATAGAACATGCATTGCAGATACTACTACGGCCAGGCCAACCACGTGATTTTTTTTTGTCTCGATTATAGTCGTTTTACCATCTTTATGGCATTCGTGATTTTATCAACGTTGCGGACCGTTATTGAAAAACTTATCCGGTACAATTTTGTTCGATGTTTACTCTTGGGTTCGAACTCGTGGACATCGGCTCAGGAGACATCAGGCTGGCCAACTGAGCTATATCACAAGCCCTCACAAACCATGTGATGTAAAACGCAAAAGAACAAGGAACAATTGATGGATGAAGCGTGAAGTTCCCTGCCAAACGCTTCTTATGATTATGTAGGGTTAGGTTAAGAAATATAAGAATATTTTCAAACTATGAACGAATGAAAAATTGAACAAAATTATGAAAAAACAATTCAAGGGATTTGGCACGATTTTGTCTGTTTCCACTTGACTCGCTGCATCTTATAACATGAAACGAACTCACCAATGAAAAAAACATTCGTCAGGTTTTCGGGATTCGAGGTCGATTCTTGTGAGATTGTAATCCAATCTTACGAAGCCTGATATTTTTTTGATAAGTGGCACCTCCATGTTTCTAAGACACCGTAATGTTCACAATCCTTTTAAACTTTCATACTTGTTTTCCATTTTCTTTTTTTTTAAGTAATACTGCAGTGGAACATAAATATATGCATAGACCACAAATTGACAAATTTATCTTTCAATTCCATGATGCTGAGAATTCCTGAAATAAATTTTATGAGTTTAAGGTTTCTGAACACGAATATACAAGAAATTTTTCTGCTAAATCTTAAACCGATTGAATTTGAATTTGAAAAGTATGTAACTAAAGGGTAATATTTTAAATCTTAATTTTTTTTCTCAGATCGTGAGTACGACTCATGATAAATTAAATTTTTTAATATAAAAAAAAACCAAGCAATGTCTTTCAGTGCACTGCAGTGGTGCTAGAAATAATGATGATATGTTTTATTGAATTTTCTAAAAACTGCAAAACTTTATTTCTTTGAAGCGTTGCACAATGGGGAAAAAGTGCATACCGCGAAGAAATTCAATAACTTCCCTCATACAAGAACCAAATCTATGAAAATATACTTTAATTAAGCCAAAAGACCTGAAAATCGATTGGACATAGTTTCAGACACCGCACGCGTTTACGAACCGATACACACTCCGTTTTAACCCCTAGTTTCCCTATATTTTGTGAACAATCAAGAAAATACTGATTTGGACTAAAAAATTTTGAACAAAAATAGACCTTTTTTGCGTCATTTTTTCCGAGAAATTGAATGAAGACTGTTCCGCTGATTGTTTCGGAAAATGGAGTTTTCGCTGAGTTTACCCTCGATTTCCCTATATTTTTCATTAAATTATGAAAACAGAAAGCTCGGACTTAAAATTTTTGTACCAAATGAGTCCTATTTTGTGTGATTTTTTTCGAGGAATCAAATGAATGCTGTTTGAGCCACCGCACGCATCGGAAGTTGTTTTACTCTCAATTCCCCTACATATTTAATATAGTTCAGAAGAAGCAAGTTCGGATTTCAAAATTTTGAAACGAATGAGACCTATCTTGGATGGGGTTTTCCAAGAAATCAATTGAAGGCTATTTGAACCACTACACGCATCGAAAAATGGAGTTATAGCTGTTTACCCTCGATTCCCCTATAATTTTTTTTAACACTAAAGCGCATTTTCGGACTTGAAATTTTTTTAACCAAATGAGCTTTTTGTTGTGTAATTTTTTCCAAGGAGTCGAATGAAGGCTATTTGAACCACCACCACACGCATCGGAAAATGCAGTCATGGCCGCTCAGCACAAGCTTATTCGGACTGAAAGATTTTAAAGCAAATATGACCTAACTAGTGTGCTTTTTCCGAGGAAACGAATGATGGCTGTTTGAGCCACTACAAGCATCGGAAAATGGAGATATGATTGTTTTAAATTCATTTCCCCTACATTTTTTAAATACTTCAGGAAAAGCATGTTCGGACTTGAACATTTTTAACTATATGAGTTTACCCTTGATTCCCGTAGTATTTTTCAATAAATTATGCAAACAGTAAGTTCGGACTTTAACATTTTGTACCAAATGAGAATTATCTTGTGTCATTATTTCGAGGAATCGAATGAAGGTTATTCGAGCCACCGCACGCGTTGCAAAATAAAGTTATGGCGGTTTTCCCCTCAGTGCACCAACATTTTTCAAATATTTCAGAATAAGCATGATCGGCATTGGAAATTTTGAACCAAATCATACTTGTCTTATGTCTTTTTTTTTTTTTTTGAGAAATCGAATGAAGGCTATTTTAAACACCACATGCATCGTACAATTTTAGGAATTCTATCATGTTTTGGAAACCAACAAACATATCTTGGATTTCCGAAAAGAAATAGGCAAAAACGTTAGGCCTTCAAGTAGGCATGTCAAACTGGGGGTCGGCCTAGGTCAATGCGGCCCGCGTAGCCCCGTCTTAAATTGTCACAAAAAAACACCACTGATTTTTGTGTAAAATGTTACTGCAAAAAAATTTAAGCTGAATGTACCGATTTAACTGATTTTGGGTGCGGCCCTCTACGTCATAGAAAATTTTTAATGCCTGCCTTAAAGTATTAAGGAAATTAGGATCTGAAACATTTAAGGCTTTACAATACTACAGCTCTCTATGGCTTGTTAAAAAGTTCTGTTTGTTGTTCCCAGTTTAAAGCAAATAAAAGACAGGAATTTACATGATCATTTGATAATTTAAAATTTTATTTTTCGCACTCAGTCCAAGGACAATCAAACGTTTTGGAATATGTAAATACTTGAACGAATGAAGGAAACATATTACATCATATTAACTCTGAAAATGGAAAAACGAATTTAATTTTGTTTGCTAAAAAGCCACTTGCCTGTAAATTCAAAAAATGTCTAGAAAAAATTGAATAATATGAACAACAATACACCATGAAATCATAACTTATTGCACATCAGAGGCCATGTACTGTCTGACGATATTTCTCACAATTTCGTTATGTCGAATTTTAAAATCCTACCATATAAATTTTGTCAATTGATCCAAATTACTGACTTGTGCCAAATTTCAGCCTAATTGGACTTGAATTTGGGGTGTCTCAAAGCACTCAAATTTTCGATTTTTGTTATCCTCAAAAATTATCCAAAGGCGTCCAAAAGGAACTGGAAAAATCCATATTTTAATTTTAATGTCAAATGTCTTAAAATATGCATAAAACTTCAAGATATAATGTTATCTAAAATCTTTTTGGGAGAAAAATCACCTTTCTGGGACTTTACCAAACAAATTCCTAAGTGTTTACACCAGATCTCGAAGTTTTGTGCAATTTTAAGTCATTTAGCATCAAAATTAAAATTTAGATTTTGAACATTTCTTCCTTTAAATAGTTTTTGAGGGCCAAAAATCAAAACTTTGAAGCACCCCAAATCAAGTTCGATTTGGCAAAAATTTTGTACAGGGCAGTTTTCTGGTCCAATCTACAAACTATATATTGGGGTTCATATGAAGGTTTTAAATTAGGGTTGTTAGTTATATGGAGGCATGGCCGTAGGAGGAGGGGGGGTTTGGGGGTTAAACCCCCCCATGAGGGTCTAAAAAAGGAAGTAAGGTATTCTACTCTACACTCAAAATTTTAAATTCATAATCAAATTGTGAAAATAGAGTTAAGTTTTTTAAGAGTAATAATCTAGACTAAAAACTCATGCTAAACCCTCAAAAACCCATCCCAAGTTCGAAATTCTGCTTCAGGTTTTAAAAATTTTCTCATTTGTTCAGGTACGTCTCGGTGGTCGAGTGGTTAGCGTGGTAAGACGGTAATCGCTGGTCCACTGATGGCATGGGTTCGATTCCCATCTCGGTACTGGGTGTTAAATGTGTTAATCTTAAGTTGTCCACGTCATTTATTCAGTCTGTAAAGCCAAAATTGGCTAAGACGGCTTATGTCTTTTATATTCAGGTCTGAATATTAAATTTTAAATTATATCCATTTCGGAGATTCTGGTTCCATTTTCCTATAACCAAAATTGAATTTCTATTTTCGTATTTCTAATTTTGTATCCAGTTTAGGATTCTTGTTTTATCAGTTCGAATAATCCTAAGAAATTAGAAATGAAAAGATGTTTTGAAATCCTGGTCAAATTTGGTTCTGCTAACGAGCCTATAGTAAAAAAGAGACGAAAGGCCATGATTGAAATTTTCGATTTTCTGTTAGTGTCATTCCAATCGAGCAAAACCAAGCAGTGCCCTACAGCAGGATTGCAAGCTTATTATTTCAAAAGGGATCAGATTGCGCCTCTTTGTGTGTAGTCTCTTTAGGTTTTGCATTTCATATCATATTTGTGTCATGTTTTTCGCAAATCGTATGCATTTTTAATATTTTGATCATTGTTCTCCGAACATGAAAAAAAATTGATTAAATTCAAATATTATTCAAATATATTTTTAAAATTAATTCTTACACAAAAGCTTCTAAATGGTGATCCAAAATTGAAAACTCTTATTCAGGTTAGAAATTTGAAATTCACATTTTAATTCAGAATTACAATTCAAATTAAAAATAAATAATTCAAATAATGAATTAAAAATCAAACCAGAACTACGGAATTTAAATAATACATTCATGAATGAAGGCTTTAAAATTGGGCACATAAAATTCTGATCTGGAATAAAGATTCGGATAACGTATTTTTTTAACATTTCACAGGTCGAAATTCGGAAACTGATTCAAAGCTGAATTTTTAAATTCAAGTTCAGAATTCCAATTCAGAATGCAGATTCAAAATTCAGCTTGATAGCTTGTTAATGAGTTTTTCAATCAACATAAAGTTGTTGAGGAATTAAAGAGAACATGAATTTAAAAACTTTAATTAGTCAATTCAATTTCTAGATTTTAATTTTTTTTTTGAATTAAAACAAGTTTGTACACACGATTTTGCTCAAAATTACAAATATAAATTAGAATTTGAGTTAATTTTCTTAGTGTTGTTTTATGCAAAAAAAACCCAAAATTTATTTAAACAAAATCAACCACAGGATTTTCTTTATGAAACTGATTCTTTGTGAACAATGTTTGCTGTGAAAGAAACATGTACCTAATCTTCACCTTAAAAATCTTCACAAAATTCTATATTTTCTCGGTGTATTGTTTAACATTATTAATTTTGCAATTTTTTAAAGCCCAATTCAAAACTAAAATCATAAATTTGGTTTTATTTGCATCAAGCAAATTTAAGCTAAAAATTTTATTTATTTTTATCAAAGGTTAGAATCTTTGAATTTGCAAAGAGTTTGGAAGATTAGGGTTGTTTGATTTGAGTTTAAAATAAGTTTTTTTTTTAAGAAATTGAAGGTTGAATCAAGTAAGTTTGATCTACCAGACTCTCAAACAAATTCAAAAATTTTACCCATCGATGATCGCAAATTACATATTTTGATTCTTAAGGTTTCATTATAAAAATTCAGGTCACCCTTTAGGTTAAGGACTACTTTTCTAAAGTTACAATGTAATACGAAAACTATTAATAAGTACTTAAAAATGAACCATATAGTTACATACAAACATAATTTGTTTTAATTTTTTTTCATTCGTGCATTGTTGGGCAAAAATCATAGGAAAAAATCAGTTACCAAAACCCCCTCCCCCCCCATGAGTCGGTTCTTCCTACGGCCCTGTATGGAGGTATTTAATAGTCATTATTTAATTTCTCCCATCCCTTATATTGACCTTTTTCAAATTGCTACCAGTGCAAAATTCCATTTTGACAGGACAAGTATAAGGCGACCCTCTAACACCTTGAAGTTGATTTTTTTTAAAGTTAAAAAATTTCATTCAAAAAAATTATTATTAATTCTGGTAACACTGTAAAAAAAATTCAGCTTCATTAAATTGAAAATTTTGTGCCTAGGGGCAACTTTTTAGAACAACAAAAAGTAGTTTGAGAAATCGAAAAATAACTAAAATATCTGCTACATATCTTATTCACTTTCCTTTGATTTTTCTTTTAAGAAAAACTATCTTATAAACCAGAAATCTTGAAAATGGAATATTCATAAATGTTGGAAGGTGTTTCCAAGAATGTTAAAGATTTTTTAGTAAGAATAATCTCTTCGTTAAAAAAAAGGCATAGTCAATGAATTAGCAAGGCTTGATTAAGCTTGATTAAGGAAAGAAAAGAAGCCTCCTTCAAATGCCTTATAGTTTGGTTGTTTAATTGTGAAGAAGTTGAACTGATTGGTTTTGGTGGTATTCATCATTGTTAATGATTCGGGGCGTTCGAACATTTCGACGCAGCATTAACCGTGATAAATACCACCCCTTAAAAACGTAACTCATTTTTTTAGCCTAATAATTTTTTTATTTGACCTCGAATCGATTTGCAGTCTTGGGATCAAATATTTGTCATAATTTGGGCTTTAAGAAAACCCGTTTTCAAAAGCAATCGTCCTAAAGGAACCAAAGATATTAATGAAATACTGGTTTTTCATGTTTCTCCCGAACAAAATGTCTGGAAATCCCATACAAACTTCAGGCTCGTTGAGCTACCCCTTCCCGTTATCCGATCTGGCCCAAATTTTTCATGAGATCTTGCACTAGGCCTAGGATCAGTTTTAGCCTGCAACACATAACTTTTTCAAAAGTCGGGTCATTTGGGGCACTCTAATGATCATGCTTTATACTCCTTACCTCAGTAAGTATTTCAAAACTTTTTAGTGTTACAAAAAAGCAACTCCTTTCAAAATATTCGAAAGTGAATTAAAAAAGTGATCATTGTTACCCCTGTTTGCGGTATATTAAATCTAATCTAAGAATCAAAAGTTTTAAAGAAAAATATAAACTAATGATTCAATTTTGAAATTAAAATTTGTTTTGAGAAAAGTAAATCAAATTCAATTCAGGGATTCAGATTTTAAAGTAAGAGTTCATGTTGACTTCAGTGTACTGTGAAAAATAACAAGTTTTTTTTCATTCATTTACCAATGCACATGAACTTTCAAAAGCTCATAACCTAAATTCTAACTCAGAAAACAAAACATGAAACCTGAGGTTGAAACTGTCAACTTGAAATCTTTAAAATGCTACATTGCATTGCATCAAAACCATATTATATCATATCAAAATTTGCGACAGCTGATGCTTGGGATTAGAAAAACCGTATTATCTAAATATAAATCTTGAATTTTTTTCATTTTTAACTATTTCAATCTTAAGGAAAAAATAAAGGTTTTTCCTTCGCTTTTTTCATTTCTTGTTTTAGTTATAATTTTCCTCGTTCTATTTTGAAACGGTAAAAATTAAGTATATTGATGTATTCGTTATATCTAGAGGATATACAGTGTGAACGAAAGGCAACTAAAAAATCGAACACACATCGTATCATAGATGAGCGCTTCATGGAATATTACTGCAACGTTCTCAAAATGTTCCCGATCAAAGGCTTTAATAGGCGATTGCGAATTTACTGTAAATGCGAAGTTAATTTCGTGCTGCGTTTATTTTTGTTTTTCGGGATGCAACCGCAAAGCGAAAATTCATCCAATAGGAGGGAGCTCGTTTACGGTGAAGAGTAAGACGGGAACGGGTGAGGTTGGTAGATCGACACATAAATATGCGGCTCACCAACGTCCGAAAAACCGCATTTGAATATTTCATGGCATTGTAATTAAAATGCTTTTTACCATTGATATCGAGCGTATTTTAAATGAAACCAGCAGCGATGGCAAAAAGTGTTACCTTCACTTCCTTCGATGTTTTTCTACCACACGGTTACATGCGGATGGAAAATGGTTGGGATCAGCTTTCAAGTTATTTTACCACAGTTGGTGGGAATTGATCCTGTTTTTTTTTTTTGTTAACATCTATCTTTTTTGTGTGGGTCGATTGCTTGTATTGAAGTTAATTTCAATGGTTATAGTCATACAAGATAAAATTACAACCTTAAATTTAACCAATCATTGGCAAATAAATTCAACCGGTTATTTTAAGTCAACCTTAATAACGGGTAGAAGAGTTTCCGACTGGATATGGAAATGTTGTTTCAAGTAAACCAACCAACGGAAAATAAAGTGATTTCGTAGAATGAATAAATCCCCGACATCCTCGCTGAAAACTCCCGCATAGTTGATGAGCCCGGGTAAAGGGAAAGCTCCGAGCATATTAACGAGTCGTTGCTTCCAAAGGATTTATTCCTTTGTGGTTTGTCTCTTTTCCACTGTTTTTTTTTTCTCATTTCGTAGCAGACATCCAACACATCCAGCCATCAATCCATCCAGGTATACATGTGCATGGCTTAATTAATTAAAATAACATTTTTGCAGCCTTCCTCTTCCCCAGTTTTCAACCATCAACGGATTTATAAAAGTTAATCAGGGAATTCGAGCGAAATTTGATTTCCATTAGTAGTGCCTTTGTTCGGTAAAAAGGTTGGTTGGCTCGAGAGCTCTTTATCGCTGATCCAAATGTAATTGAGTTGAAATCTTTGCGCAAAAAATTAACTCCGTTCGTCCAATATAATCTGCGGAAATAGATCATGCATCAATCAGTGCCAATAACAATCAAGAGGTTGCAACGGACGTAAATATGAATTATAGAAAATTTAATGAACTGATGCTGATATCTTCTTAGAATAAGCGAAATAATTATTGGATGTTTTTTTTATTTATTCTTTATCTTATTTTTGAGGACGACAAAAAAAAAGTTAAAGTTAAGAAAAATGTCAAGAAAATTTTCTGATTTTTTCCTTAAAATGTGTGTTTTCTCTTAAGATTGTTTAACTTTTTTTTTTGAAATTTTGAAACTCATTCAGTCATTAATATTTCAACACATGAAACCGATTAAAAAATAATTTCTAACTCTTTATTTTTATTTTCTCTTCCAGGTAAGCAACACTTATCCTCATCTGCATGACGAGATCAAGTGATTAACGGTAATGTACGGCTTAAACTTCCTATGCGGTTAGGGTCTACATGACCCGAACTGTACCTTCTCGATTCTATATCTCAGAAACAATTGAAGCTAAATACATTAAAATTTACTGAGTTTTCCTAAAATGACAAGCTCTACAATTACTCGTTTTCGATTCTTGAATAGAGTTGTCAGAGTATTTCAGCATAAAAAAGGATAAGTTACTGATTAGTGTTGTATAAATCCAGAATACTACTTTGAATATAACAACAAAACAAGTGAACCGATTTGCATAAACTATACCATTTTGAATCAGATGCTTCTGGAAAATTTTGGTTGTGATTTTTGAGACCTTCAGAAACCGACATCAAATCGAAGTGCCCCAAAAATGGGTGTTTTTCTTCAAAGATAACTCATTTCTCTGAAGTTATATCGGAAAGCTTTTAATTGATATGAATTTAGATAGATTAGAACAGGCCCGTGCGAAAGACTCTTATGTTCAAAATTAATCAGAATCAATGTTTTGAATCAACACTTTTCCGGTAGGTCAATAATAAATTTCATTAAATATTTTTTTCATTCAATCCAGAATTTTCTTGAAATTAAATTTCAAGCAATAAGCAGTCTTGTTTACAGTGCTAAAAAAGTTAATTTCATAATATTTCATCATAATAAACACTTTATATATTATAATACAACATGTTCAATTCATCAGTGAAAGCTCATACCGACAAAGTATCCTAACCTATACTTTGTCGGTATGAGCTTTCACTGATGAATTGAACATGTTGTGTTATAATATATTAAGTTTCTTGAAAAACTTATAAGAAGCTGATAAAAATAAATACAAGGAATTCCAAGTTTTGTTGTAATTATTAAAAGCATTAACAAATACTAATTTAGTTTACATTGCACATTGGAATTTAGCTTTTGAGTAGCTTTACTTTGGATTATGTATTGAAATTTTAGAGATTAATTAAATAATCATGATCGATTCACAAGAAGATTTAAAATACCTATAAAAAAAGTAAAATTTTATATATTTTCAAACGCAGACATAATTGTTTGAAATATCAAGTTCTGAATATTTTATCTCCGTTAATTTGAATATTGAATTCAAGAGAAAATAAAACTTGCAAACAATGTTTTTCTTATTACAAAATTAGATGCATGGGCTTCTACGAAGATTATGATTGGTTTAAAAAATTTGGAGTTTTGAACTCGAATCTTTTGTTTGAAATCAATAATTGATAACTGATGAACCAACAAACCTACATGAAAGACATGATTCTGAATTTTATTATCCTCCTTTTAATCGAACAATAATGTTTTGCCAAGATATTTTCATTTTAGAGATACAACGATCTAAAAAAGTTTTATACTAGAAGTTTTAAAATTGTTTAAGGATAATGTTATTAGTATTTCTGACATTACTAACAAAAAATTTAAAAACAGGATTAGTTTCAATTAACAGATTTGTGGAGGACTGCAAAACAATTTGACTTTGGCTGAATCTTAGATTCAAATTGGTTTAATTTAATTAAAAAATCGCTTGAATTCCCGCAATTTATAGTATAAAAAAAAATATATTAAAAAAATCAATAAATTTTTTGTGTGCTAAAGTCCAATTAACTTGCGGCCTGGAAAGTTGACCATTGATTTTATATTTTTGTTTTCAAAATTTTTGGTTAAAAAAAAGTGCAGAAGTTTCTTTAACGATTTTCAAGAGTTATTTAAAAAACAAATGCTGAAAGATATAAATTAAAAAACTAATTGCACATTTGGATTCAGGGCACCCAAATTAATCAGAACAAGCTCTTAAATTATTTGTGTCTCAAAAACAATGTAAAATTTGTGGTCTTGTGTAATGCATCAACTCACCTATTTTCTTTTGATTTTCTTCCATCTATTTTTCAAACCTACAAATGTGCCTACTTATAGAATAAAATATTCAACAATAAGGGCGTAAATTAAATTTTGAAAATTTAAAATAAGCAACAATTTGTGAACTTCATACATCGTCGCGAAACCACACTGAACTTTGCTACCGATAAGGGAACCATAATTATTTACTTACTTACAAAAATGAAAATTTTGTATGGAAAAAGTGAAAAATTTAAACAACAACCTTGGATAACATTTCAAACCATTTTTGCGTACGTGAAAAAAGTTAAAGCGAATTCAAGAAAGCTTTTACTTTCTCAAATATTTTCATATAAAATCAATGGAAAGGTAGGTAAAGCGAAATCAAATTGCTGGAAACTATTTCACCACTTTTCTTAATTGTTTGGTATCTTCGATATTTTTTTATTTTATGGTATTTGTCAACCTTTTTAAATAAAAAAAACTACAGTTCTACGGTGAAAAAAAATACATAGGAAAAACAGTGCGCATATCTAGAAAAAAAAATGCAAAAGTAACCAACTACCAATCGTTAAAAAATCAGACATTTGAAATAGGTTCCTTTATCTTGTATAAATCATTAAAATGCAGCAGAAAGCCTTTAGATATAGGTCTTTGCCAAATGACTTGGTGTCGAAGTTGAAAGAATGATTGAATTTAGGAAACCAAACTTGCAGATACTTTTATTTAGTTTTTGATTGCTTCTAAATCACCATAGAAAAGGTATTGAAAAATATAAACAAAAAGGTTTAAAACTTTTTTCGCTTAGTCAAAAACTACTTGTTGTCTTATACGAATTTGTACTTCAGCTTAAAATCTACACTTTGATTATGTTTTAAGATTTTAACGTTGTTGCTAGAATTAATTATAATTTGTTGAATGAAAATTTTTACCTTTTTTCAATTTTCTTTTTCAACATAATGGCGTTTGAGGGTCGCCTAAGAGTGGTCCAATCAAAATAAAATTTTTCACAGTTGATAAAAGGATCAATATTAGGGGGTGGGAGCAGTGAAATGTTGGCTATTTTAAAAAACTCCATATAACTAAGGGCTATCTCAGTGTTCAATGTTCATGTGAAGACTCATAAACTTAGAAAGAGTCCCAGAAGTCCATCAGATAGGAAAATAAAAAAAAATTGTATCATCAAAATGTTGTTTTTCAAGTTTTGAAAAAAGTTAAGTGTACTTGAAGAAGATTCGATTTATTAGAATGAAGGCACATTGTCCATTGTTGAAAAAAAAAAAAAAATAGTGAACAGTTGAAAACCCATACTTGGTTCTTTGCCGAAGCTTCCGTTTGATGTTGGAACTGGAGCGTTGCACGGCCTTCATGTCAACTTTGTGAATATGTACATCTCTTGATTCTACCAACCAATTGTTTGCAGTTATTGGCTCTCCAATTATTTTTGTACACCTATGAACTCGAAGTTCCGAAAAAAAATTGGGATTGGGCGACACTGAGGCAGATTTGTCCGTTTGTGGTTCTTGGGTACAAAGGGAATCATATGGGTATTCATCAGGAAGGATCGTGTTTTTTTTTGCATAAGACGATGACGCTTTATCCGTCCAAAACCCGTATTGCCCATCTGCATGATGTTTGTGTTTAAACGGCCTCAAAATTTTCTTACAATATATAAATTCGGGTACACATCTTGATTGATAGACAAACCAGGCGGCTTGAACCATGGCTTAGGAATACGTCTCTCGGAAATGGTGATGTACACCACACTTTCTATTCAAACTTATGTTTGAACTTGTATTGAATGTTTGAAGATGTAGTAGAACTAACCTTGGAACAGTATCGATTGTTTCCGAGGATTCGCGTCTTTTAAAGAGGGAGGTAACTTTCGTCGTCCAAAACAAAACTTTTCCGGAATAAATTTAGGTCATCCAGCGACATAGGGATCTTAGAATCCCAAATCCGATCCCATCCGAAATCCGAAATCAGATCCCCAGTGTATTCTGGGGCTCTTGTCTTCTCTCGGCACTTAATTCTAACTTTTTCCAACTTTGTACTGGTGCGAACAATTTTGGGCTTAGTTAATACTTGCTGTTGAAGGCACGAGAAAGAGAAGGAAGTCCTTTTGCGTCCATAATTTTCGCTAGTCTGCCACTACCTTGCTTGGGAGTAGCTGTTGGGGATTTTAGAATATGGTAAACAGTGGAAGCCGCCACATTTTCATTTGTAAAATGTTGTACTGTATACTTTTTGCCGAGATTTTTGTGCAACTCATAGAACTGTACAACGCGCTCGCAATTCGCTTATTATTTCGACTGCATTTTTAGCAAAACTGGGCAAACATAAACATAATAAAAATTCTGGCGAAAAGAGAACAAGAAAAGCTAACACATATACACGTAGGTACTCTCATCTTTCTCTGAGCTCGTTTATGTTTGAGTATCATGCTATAGTAGGCTATGGTAGACTAACGTTGCCAGATTCATCGGTTTGATAAGGGTTGCCCGGATATTTAATACAAAGTTTGGGAACATTTCGGTCCGGCCCGGTTTCCCGGATTTAATTGAAAATAGCTCGGATTTTGCCCGGATTTGTTCACTTTATTTGTCAAAACAATAAACAAAATCAAATTCTATTTTAAAAATTTTTGATTTCAGCGTCAAAAATGAAATTTTTTGGGAAAGTTTTATAAAAATAATCATGAAAAGTTTTTTGGAAGCCTAGAATACGATTTGAAAACTGCTGATTAAAAACTGAATTTTCATTTTTTTTGTGTTAATTGTTTCCTGGATTTTGACCAAATTTGCCTGGATATGGTCCGGATTTTTGGATGATATTTTTTTTAGATAAAATTGCTTGGATTAGTCCGGCCCGGGTACATGCTGAGAAAAATTCTGGCAACCTTATGGTAGACCCTTTGAATTTAAGGCAGAGTTCTGATATACTTACTTTCTCTAATTGAAAATGAAGGATTGAGTCGAGTCGGATAACTATAGGTAAAATGTATGAGAAAAATTGTAAAATTTCTATTCTATGTGGTTCCTTTTATCCCATATTCGAATATCTCTTTATGTCAATTATGAAAATAGGCAAAAAATTTTCTGGCGTAAGATTACATCTGATTGTGTATTTAAAAAAAAAATACGTCGGCATTGTTCAGCTTATCAATTGATTAAAAACAGTTTTTCTTATTTAAGACATATTCCGTCTGAGCCGATTTGGCTCACTGTTATAAAAAAATTATTTTGATATTTTATTTTGAGATTTCCTACACTTCCATACACTTTCGAGGTTTATGATTTGTGAGCACTTCCGGATGCTATCCGGACTTGCCCGGATATTAAGTAAAAAATTTAAGACAAGTCCAGACCGGCCCGGATGCTCGGTTCGTTTTCGGTATAGGACTACTGCAAAAATAATCAATGAACTTAAATAAATGGTTAATAAGTTTTGATTTTTGAGCCAAAAAACGAAATTTTCAGAGTTAATAACATAAAAAAACAACAAATCTATTATTGAAGCTTTTTAAATTTGAAATGTTATTCTTTTATATTTCCTTCTCATTCCTTTGAGTAATGCTCGGATTTTGCTCAGATTTTCCCGGATATTGCCTTGGAAAATTTACTAAAATGCCTGATAAAAGAGCCTTGTTTAACAATTCGGTAAGATTAAATCACGGTGACTGAGCTGTTTTTTTTCTTCTACAAAACATAATATAAACTTGATGAAACACAGCAGAATAAGAACAGGATTTATAGTAGACACTTAAAATACTTGTCAAAAGTTTCTTCTAATCTGTTCCCGATCAGAAGAAAAAAACTAAATTATATCAAGATGAGATATTTTGAGATTCAATTTTTTCCTATCTGGATGAGTTATAATTTAGTACTCGTAGGATGTTAAAATATCTCAAATTATATCAAAAAATCTATACGATCATAGCTAAATTATATCAGTTTTTGATATGCTCCTATCAAGATTATATCTCGTTCAGATAGCATAGTTTGATATTGGACAGAACAAATTATATCAAAATTATAACTTAACAAGATGAGTGCTTCAGAAAAATTTTCTAGTGGAAGGTCAATAAACCACATTATTTGATAAAACCATGCCCCATTTTTGGTTTCCCAAAAATTTGATTCAATTTTATGAATCTGTTTAGCGAAACTCGTTAATGTAAGGTTTGAGCCGTTGACTTCGATGTCCGTGTTTCAGAAAAAGTTGAACGTATATCAAAATAAGATATAATCATTTTATTTTAGCACAATCCGAAAAAAATCTTGATCAATACCCGATCAGGAGGGAAAAACTAAATTATATCAAGATGAGATATTTTGATACTAATATTTTTCCTATCTAAATGAGTTATTATTCAGTACTCGTAGGATGTTAAAATATCTCAAATTATATCAAAAAATCTATTCGATCATAGCTAAATTACATCAATTTTAGATATGCTCCTTACAAGATTATATCTCGTTCAGATAGCATAGTTTGATATTGGGCAGAACAAAACCTATCAAAATTATAACTTATCAAGATATGAGTGCTTCGAGAAAATTTTCTAGTGGAATGTAAATAAACCACATTATTTTCTAAAGCCATGCTCCATTTTTGGTTTCCCAAAACTTCGATTCAATTTTATGAATCAATTAATTTAATATGTTCATTGACACGTGCGGCGAGATGAAACGCTAGGTAGAAGAATTTGTAAAGGCAAAATGCCCTAGACTTACAGTTTCAACACCTATCCAAACTTTATCCTACGAAGCTCATCTGATGCTTGCCTATCCGCCTATTCTTCATGCCTTTACAAATTCTTCTACCTAGCGTTTCATCTCGCCGCACGTGTCAATGAACATATTAAATAAATAAATTTATCGGCGATTAAAACTTATCATCAATTTTATGAATCTGTTGAGCGAAATTCATAAACGTACGGTTTGGGCCGTTGACTTCGATGTCCGAGTTTCAGAAAAAGTTGTACGTATATCAAAATAAGATATAATCATTTTATTTTGGGACAATCCGAAAAAAATCTTGATAATTGAAAATGAGCTCAACCCCATTCAAGTCTGTCAATCAGAATAAGATATAATTCAGATTGGAGAAACTTGAAATCGAAATGTTTGAGTACTTAATTAAAACTGGATCAGATGTAAATATCTTGGTGAGATACGTTTGAGTTATTATTTTGATATGCTCTCCTGATCGGGTGAATATGAGCTCAACCCCATTCAAGTTTGTCAATCAGAATAAGTTATAATTCAGATTGGAGAAACTTGAAATCGAAATGTTTGAGTACTTAATTATAACTGGATCAGATGTAAATATCTTGGTGAGATACGTTTGAGTTGTTATTTTGATTTGCTCTCCTGATCGGGTGAATATGAGCTCAACCCCATTCAAGTTTGTCAATCAGAATAAGATATAATTCAGATTGGAGAAACTTAAAATCAAAAATTTGGAGTACTTAATTATAACTGAATCATATGTAAATATCTTGGTGAGATACGTTTGAGTTATTATTTTGATATGCTCTCCTGATCGGGTTCCTTTAACCTCCAATCCCAGGTTATTTGCTAGGATGCTGAGGTAACCTCGATCCTAAAGCACAAATTCATTTCTTTCATCTTTTTCTCTTTTTTTCATCTATCTATTGACGACTTGGACGTGGCCGGTGCCTTCATTGATGTTCAAAGAGAGACCATCAGTTTTGTACACTGAGAATTGGCTACTAATTCCAAGCACATTTCTTTTTACCTCTGTGCGAAATTGATGGCCTCGGTCAATCACGGTGTAGCAACCATTGGTGACGTGGAACTTGTTCTACTGAACCACACCAACGATCGTGGAGTTCGAAAAGTCTTCTATTACTAATTTAAAAAAAATCAATAAAATATTATGTGAGTAGCTAAATAAGTAAGGTAAGCTAGCTATTCTTGCTAGCTGAACACATACTCCGTCTTAATCGATTAAGGCTCTACAGACTGAATAAACGTGGACAACATAAGATTAACATCGTGTTAAAAAATAGTATGAACTGAAGTCATTTTCATTGCTATCATGTATCTGCTATATTTTTATATTCATAACATGTTCTGTGCGATCAATTCTCACATACGTTAACAACTTCAATATTCCTCCCTGTTTTGAATTTTTGAGTGACATTATTATTCAGAAGTGAGTTCGTTAAGCCGAACTCTAATCCTCCAAATCTCTCCTAAAAGCCAGAAGCGATGTATTGTTTACCTCCCCGATTTGCAGTAGCAAGACCAAATGTTCCTGCTACTACACAGTAGTCATCGGATGTCAGTAAAGCCCGGAATGTTTGTAATTATGAGAACATGTCACCGGAATTTACGAACAATCGTAAATTCATAAAAACCATAATATGGTGTAGGATTGGATGGAACATCGGGTGCGCTGCATCGTATTGTGGGCGTACTGTGATGGCGGTAGGTTTTAGCTACCACCATAAAAGCATCAGCTGCCGTGTCAATAAAATGAAATGCAATTAAATCCTACCAATCAATTGGCGTAACAGTGAGCGAGCGCGATAACAGCGAAAAAAAGCTTACCCTCATATCGATTGAATTCTTTGGAGAGCGGTGGAAAAACGCCAAACTTCGGAGTGCCAATAGTAGGTTTTGTGTGTAGCAGAAGCGTGCTTCCCGCGCTAAAACATAACGAGTGTGGAGGAGTTAAAGCATTTTCCACTCACATGGATCGCATTCGCACTGCCGCTGTCGCCATCTTCCGATTATTGCTTGAACCTTGTACGTATTTGGCAAAGCCAAAGGGGTGGAACTCAGGGAAGGGATGGTCAGGGTGGGAGTGTTCATTGATTCACTGGAAAGCAACGCCGGTTGATTGATTCGGGTCGGTCTAGAATGACACGTCGCTGCTCGTGTGTGTTGATTTTATAAAGTATTTCCCTGTTTGTTTTTGCTCTCACCCTTTCTTTCAACCTCGCGCTGGCCGTGTTCCTCGAGATTGAAGGTTATGCTTTTACGGATCGGAGTCGCTAAAGGGCTTTCAATGTCGGCCGGATATGTGTGAACACATTCGAAGTGTTTTTCGATCCATTTTCATTAATGCTCCCAACCCTCTCGCAACGCGATTACGTACAAACGTACGTGGTGTTGTTGTTTTCCCAAATCAGTAGCAATTTTGTGGATGCGATTTCGACCCTGCTAAAGTTTACCAGCTGTTCGAATTGGTGGTCCATAAACATTCTTCATTCTTTTGCTGAGCCCCTTAATTTAAAAGCTTAATCCTCGAATAAATTCGCTGCTATTTGTGTTGCGCAGGTTGAATCCTGGATTTAGGACTGTTTGTTTTACATTCAGGCGGCATATGAAATCAATCAATTAAAACCAGTTTGACTAGGTTTTATAATACTACTTGACATCAGAGCCGAAGAAAATCATTCCCAATCTAGTGGGTACATATGTATGCCAATCAAAGTGAGGTACAATTCAGAGCTATCAGCAAAGAGATTAGTTAGAAAAAGGCTATCTTACTAATTGGAAAAGCAAGGGAATATGGAAGAAAACAGCTTATTCAAATGCATGTATGGTAATGTGCACTATTGGTATACCCTCGAGTGTTCTGGCATCACTGACCCAGACGGCTGTACCTGATAACACGCGATTATTGCTATTTTAAGACAAATTGAAGAAAGATGAAGTTTATAAAAAAGAGTCTAGAACACAGCAGTGTTAGGTGAGAGTGAGGTGAAATCGTTTCTAGCTGATTTTTTTTTATTTTAAACACTAACTTGTGAATATATATCTATTCAATTCATCAACTTGAAGATCATATATAACTTTTCTGTAGGCTAAGATTTCTGAACAGCATACAAGCACACAACCAGGATTATTAATTAATTGATTTAGAGCTGTTTGAAGGTTAGTCAACCATGCGCTCAACTATGACCTTTTATATTTAACATTATTTGTATAATTCATGATACTGCAGCAAATACTTTTTTTAGCATACTTTTTTTTGTTACTGTCTACAACTGCTGCAAAGAATCTCGTTTATCTATCCGAACAAACTCAAAGACTGTCCGTTGAATATTAGAATCTACTAAGCCGGTAGGTATACCTAAAGATAACGAAGATGACCATGATTATCGGAAATGTAACCGACCGAATTCAGTTAAAAACGAGATGGTCGCCTGCGATTCATTTTCTGGATGATGACATATGTCATGCGCCAATGTATCGCCTGGTGTTTCCAAACGTCTTTGGGAGTGTGATGATTGTGTGCAGCTGAAGAGCTAACGATGACTGTAACTAAGTTGACTCTGGTGAGGAACGACGAAGAAAATGGAAACGGAAAAGGAAGTCCAAAATTCTTAAACCGATCCTCGTACGTAATACTATCGGCAAAGTAACTGGAGCGATAAAAGTACTGCTGATGGATATATGAGATTGAAGCCATAAAGCGACTCAAGTTCGGCCGCTGAATCCTTGACGTCGGAGAGTGCTAAGGAGGCAGAAATAGAGCGGAAATGCTGAAAAACACTTGGTCTCTTTCGAGCGACAAAACTGTCAAACAAATCCCAAACAGCCAACGAAAATCAACGGGATACGAAAAGTCGATACAATTTTACGCCTAAATGCTGTGCTCGGATTCAGCTTAAATTTCTACAAGAGGATAAAGAATAAGAAGATCTGAAGTTAATGGAAAAGCGACGAAATTTGGAAGAGGAAAAATTTTTTCGAGAAAAAGAGCGTAAACTTCGAGAAGAAGAGCTTAGGGTTCAGAAAAAGTACTGACAGAAGAGGAGAGAACTTGAAGAAATAGTTGAAAGTGGAAATTCTATGAGTTCCGTATCCGTGTCCTGCAAAAGTAAAATGGCAGAAGAATGGATCAACAAGCAACGAAAATCAAACAAGACTATACCGAATATTAGACTATACAACTTGGAATCAGACAACTAGAGTATGTGCAACAGTCGAAATCATCGAGAGCGGAATTGGAATCGTGACCAAATATTACCAGGCAAAAACACGGATCCATCCAAGCTTGAAAAAGTCTTTTGGGCCGACGTTCGAGCAATCTGCTGCAAGGCAAATAAGGCCAACTCCCAACATTTACCGATGCCAACAGAGCCTGCAAATTTTCGAACGTGAAAAACTTGATGCGGTTAAGGGAATGCTGGCGGGCTGCCGCAAAAGATTCCGTGGCCACTAAACTGATGTTCCCGAAAAGCATCCTCAATATAATGGAAACATTAAAGCGAATGTATGAGAGTCCAGAGCTCACAGAGAAACCATGTTAGCAAAGGTTCGGAGATTGGAAGCACCGAAATCAGAACGCCCGGATAGTTTGATCCGTTTCGAGACGTCAGTCGAACAACTTTGAAATCATTTCCAGGCTGCAAACCTTCGAAATCGTTTTCCGAATCCGTCACTTTTAGCGGAACTGGTTGAGAAGCTACCGACCTCCAATCAGATAGAGTGGGTACGTTTCAAACGAAGTTTTGACGATCCAACGTTAATGGAATTTGGTCAATTCATTGAAGTACTTGGGATCGATGCTAGCGATGTGACTAGCGAGCGAGATTAAAGGTGGTCGAGCAATGTGCGAAACTTGTCTCTACGACCATGGAAAGTGGAAATGTCGGTCGAGGTATTACAGTCGATAACTGCAAAAGAAAACATCATTACCTTCTACGTCCTTAAAATCGCGCGGGAACATCAACAACTACGTATTGCAATACCCACAGAGATGCCGATACTTCAGTTTTACTTAGAATAACTCCAATTCTCTTACGCAACGCAGATCTATGTCAACGAGCAGATTAAAGAATATATGCGAATAGACTATGCACACAAGACAACGGAACTTGAACTAACGGAAGTGCCATCCGAAAGTGTGTGCTATTTGCCACTGATCATTGTTAGCAACGCGAAAAAAACCCAACAAAAAGAGGTTGATTTGGGATGTAGCAGCGATAGCTAATGGAGTTTCATTAAATTCAGTTCTTCTTAAGGGCCCAGATCTCCTTTTCAATTCTGTCATCTATAAATTAAGAGAAAATATCGTGATCTCCTTACCAATTCTGTCAGCTATAAATTCAGAGAAAAGATCGTGGGATTTGTAGGCGATGTGAATGAAATGTTTCACCAGTTTCGCATTAGGACAAACATGCTCAGCGTTTTCTATTCCGGTTCGATCCTGAATATCCACCTGATGTTTGCACTATGGATGTTATGATTTTTGGAGCTGCCTGCTCACCATGTGCTGCTTTATATGTAATGCAACTGAACGCCGAAGACTGTCAAAAGGATTACCCCAAAGCAACAAATGCTATCCAGAGCAAAACTTACATGAACGACTATTTTGATAGCGCGGACACGTCGAAAGAAGCTGCGAACAGAGCAACGCAAGTATTATTAGCTCTCACGGTAGGAGGCTGCGAATTGAAAAATTGGGTGAGTAATAACAAATGTGTCCTATCAAAGTTTGGATTGAAAAAATCTGCAGGGAATTTGGCTGTGTCGAACTTCTCTGCTGCCAAAATAAATGATTATTTCTCTTCTAACTTCACTCATCTCGAAGTTGAAGAATTGCATTGCCCTTCTAGCTCACAGGGATTTGAATTTAAATCTATTGAAGACTACGAAATCATTAACGCTGTTAATTCGGTTAAATCAAATGCTCTAGGAGTGGATGAAATACCAATCCGTCTTATTAAAATTATTTTACCATTCATCCTACCTGCACTTAGTCACATTTTCAATGCCATTATAAAAACTTCCAAATTTCCATACCAATGGAAAAAATCTAGAATAATTCCAATCCCAAAAAAAAGCGAAAGCTGTTGACTTGGCCAACTTAAGACCTATTAATATACTGAGTGCAACTTCAAAAATTTTTGAAAAAATAATCAAACAATAAATTACAGTATACCTAAATCAAAACAATATGTCATATGAATTTTAATCTGGTTTTCGCTCATCTCACGGCACAGAAACAGCACTCATGAAAGTGCATAACGATATTGCGTATTGCCTAGACAAAAAAGGAATTGCTAGCGGAAGTTATCAGCGGTTGTTCTCTACTGGCACGAGACATGGATATTGCTCGAGGAGGACCTGCGCACACTCGAAGTATTCGAGCGTTAAGCGTCGAGTGTTAAGAACTATCTTTGGTGACGTGCAGGAGATGGGAGTGTGGAGGCGAAGGTTGGACCACGAGCTGGTGACAAAGATTGGACGGATACGCTGTGCAGGGCATGTTGCGAGAATCCCGGACGAATTTCCTGCAAAACTGATGTTCGGAAGCAGGGGTGCAACGAGCAAGTTATGTCGTGAAACGGAAAATTATGAAAATAAATATAATAAATATAATTCTTTTAAGAATCACGTTGATTTTTTCATAAACTTGACTTAGCTGGTTTTCACTAAAACTTTTATTTATTTTTTGGAGCTAGGTCCAATCGAAAGTCAATCAGCTGTGTGGATAAAGTGTTAATAGCACACATCAGCTGATGTAGATTGCTCTCTTATCCTACACTACTCTGGGAGCTATCATCTGTGTGGCTTGATTAGTGTGGTTTAATCACTAGTATGGCTTGAATTTGTACATTGAAGAAAAAAAAAGTTAGCATATACTCAGGGGTCATAAAAATTCAAAAACCTTATGTCCGTGGATCAAATGGTTTTTGACATTTTAAGATCCCCGAAATTATGGAATTTATGCAAACGTTTTTTTCGTATACATAAAGAGCCCATAGGCGGATCAATGTTGCGAAACTTTCATAGAAATACCAATCTCTGCTGTACGCTAGCTTCAAAATATGGCAATTTTGATATAAATCTTGTCCATCCATGTCTAAAATTTTAGTCTGCAGCAGTGGCCAAGTGATCTTTGCTATCAATTTAACTGAAACTTCTAAGCTGAAGTCAACTATGTCTAAAGTATTGATTTTTAACGTAGCAGGATTACCATCGAAATAAAACCAATTCATAAATGTTTTAAATTCAACCGTGTTCTAATTCACATGAACTTATAATTTTATGAATTTTTTCCAGCATGTAGATGAAAATTTAGCATGAATCTGGTAAAACGATGATAGGTGGATGCACTTCCATTGCTGATTGCCAGTTTTCAATATATGACACTGTTGTTGACGGGCTGTCATTGGGGGAAAAAACTATACATAATGACTGGAAATTGTGAGAGAGAATTAAAATTATCATAAGAACCCCAATTGCACCACTTGAATTACATCTCTCTCACTACGAGATACACTAATAAAGACAGTTTTACTTTGAAGCCTGAAAGTATTCCAGAGCTTTCCATGACGATCTTTCTCAGCCCATCAAAGATATTGTGGTGGATATTCAAATGAGCAAGAACGCGGTATATATAGTGCACAAACCGTATACAGTCGCATACAAGCATAGGGAGAAGGTAGAGAACCATTTGAAAGCTTTAGTAAGTAAGGGAATACTAGAGAAAACAGAGTACACAGATTGGGCGTCGCCTATAGTAGTAGTGGTTAAACCTGACAAATCAGACATACGAATATGTATGGATGGTTCAAAGACAATCAATCCTTATATCAAAACACATCATTACCCCTTACCCACCATAGAAGATCTCATTACCAATAAAAGCAAAGCTAAATCTTTCGCCGTGATTGATTTGAGAGGAGCTTACCAGCAATTGATAGTCTCAGAGCGCACAAAAAAGCTTTTAGCTATTAACATTCATATGGGAGTTTACATCTACAAGCGATTACCTTTCGGTGTGAAACCTGCAGCTAGCCTTTTTCAATCCGCGATAGATAAAATTTTAACCGGAGTTTCCAATGCACAAGGCTACATTGATGATATTTTGATTTGGGCAGGGTCCGATGTGGAGCTTTTGAAGAGAGTCGAAGTCGTTCTAGAAAGGCTTGTTCGATATAACGTTAAAGTCAATGACGAGAAATGCCAGTGGTTCGTTCCTAAAGTGAGATATTTAGGTCACATCTTATCGGAGGCAGGTGTGTCGCCAAATCCGGAGAAGGTGAGGGCAATTAGGGCCGTGCCAGTGCCAACTTGCCAAAAACAGCTAAAGGCGTTTCTCGGAATGATAACGTTCTATATGAAATTCATTCCAAAACTCAATGTTGTTTTAGCTCCTCTGCATAATTTGCTATGCAAAAACAAAATTTGGAATTGGGACACCAGTTGCCAAAAAGCATTCGAGAAAAGTGAAGAAGCGATTTGCAGTGCCAAAATACTTACCCATTTCGATCCATCAAAACCTATAATCGTGACGTGCGATGCCAGCGATGAGGGAATTTCGGGAGTTTTGAGTCATCTTATAGACAGCAAAGAATTTCCGGTTTTCTTTACATCGCGTAGGCTTACAAAAGCGGAGAAAAGTTATCCAATTTTGCATAGGGAAGCTCTGGCTATAGTTTTTTCTATGGAAAGATTCTATAAATATGTACTAGGTCAAAAAGTCTCTATTTTACTGATCATAAACTACTTATTGGCGTTTTTTGCAACAAAAAAGGAGGACCAATGGTAATCGCGAATAGGTTACAAAGATATTTTATCAGATTATCCATTTTTGACTATAACATAATTTATAAACCAGGATCAGAAAATTTGTCGCTGACTGTCTGTCAAGACTCCCATTAGATCAAGAGTTGAGCGAAAAAGATTTGGATGAGAACTTACGTAGTTCAATGAACAATATTAACTACTTAATAAGTGAAAATACTTCAAAAATTAATACAAATCTAATAAGCGAAAAGACATCCTAAGATCCTTTACTTTCTTTGGTTAACAGCACACTCTTAATGGGTGGCCCAGCCATGTAACAGGTAAATTACTAAAGAACTACTTTGGAAAAAGGCATGAACTTGATTTAGAAGCAGGTTGTCTCCTTTTTGGCGAACGCATAGTTATTCCAACAACTCTGAAACCACCCGCTCTTCAACTTTTGCATGCAAATCATCGCGGATCTTTAAAAATGAAACAGCTTTCTCGCCTATATCTTTATTGGGAAGGAATGGGATCGGATATCGAAAACTATGTTTCCAACTGTTCTAAGTGCCAAATTCTTAATATCGATAGAAGTTCTAAAATCTACGGAAACTGGCCAGAAACAAAAAAACCATTTGAAAGAGTTCATATCGACTTTTTCCACAAATATAACAGAAACTTTTTAATTTTAATAGATGCTTTTTCGCGGTGGATCGAAATTTAAAGAATGTCACTAACTACCGCAGAACACGTCGCGCAAGCACTTGACGATATATTTTCAACTTTTGGTTTTGCAAATATCATCGTTAGTGACAATGGGCCGCCATTTAACAGTCAACAATTCAAAAACTTTTGAAAGCTCGAAACGTTTATCATATAACTTCTCCTCCTTACCACCCAGCGAGTAACGGACTCGCAGAAGGAGCTGTTCAAACTACGAAACAAGTTCTAGATAAATTAATGACTTAAAACGAAAATATTTCCTCTTTTCAGATAGACAATAGAATTCGAAGTTTTCTGCACGAACATCATCAAACTCTAACTACAGAAGATCAAATAATTCCAAATAACAAAATTTTTGCATTTCTCCCTCGAACACTTCTATCAGGACTGAATCCTAAAAAGTTTAATTTGTTGAACGAAAATATTAAGCATGATGATACTAAAAAGCAATTCAAAAAGAACGAAAAAGTTATTTATACGCACAAAATTAATGGGAAAACATTCAGCATTGAAGCCGAAATCATAAAAAAAAAACTCAAAAATGACGTATCTCATACAGTTCGAAGGATCAACCAAAAAAGCCCATGTAAACCAATTAAAAAAAATTTGTAATAACCCTTTTATACTCAAAAATGCAAATGACGCTTCTTTTGCTAAACAAGGCGATAAAAATGAAACAGATCAAAGTATTACTCCATCAAGAAACTAAAATGAAAGTGATGTAGCAGATGTAGAACCCCTTACTCTTAGGCGGTCAAACAGAACAACCGAAAAAAAGCATGACAACTTGAACCTCGAATTATTATTTAGAAAACATTAACTAGATAATAAGGAAAATAGTATATAAGCTATATTTTTTTTATCATACAATCTTAAAGGGGAAGATGTGAGAGAGAATTGAAATTATCATAAGAACCCCAATTGTACCACTTGAATTACATCTCTCTCACTACGAGATACACTAATAAAGACAGTTTTACTTTGAAGCCTGAAGCTAATAGAAGCGTTTTACTTCCATCCGTCTGACCTCACTAAATAGTAAAAGCTATCGGATATAGCAGAAATTTACCGATACAATAGAAGATTTTACTCCCAGTGGACTTTTCCTTTTCTTGTTTTCCGAATAATTAATAACTTGATGTTGTTCGGTAAAATTAATGCGAATTAAGCATAAATCATCATTATCGGGTGTGAATATATTTAAATACATCAGTCGCAACAATGTAAATGGAGGCTATTTTCGTAAAAAGTAAGGTCACAACGTAGCGAAGGTTTGTATATTCGGATTAAACTGTTCTTAAGCGATTTTTTAATTCGTTCACTGGGCAAGCACATTTCTAACAATTTCTTCGAACTGATTCAAAACTGGCTCCTGGCCAGCATTCCGAGCATAAACCCCGATTACTTTGGCAAGGGTTGCAAAATTTGATGGTCGGTGGCTGTGGCTCTTCGGCCTATCACTTTCTTTCTCCATGAACTCGGTTCGGTCGGTCCTAGGTTAGTGGAACGAATCCAACCGCACAAGAACGAGTCCACCGTCCTGTAACTTGTAAGTTGCAACTTGCAAATTTGCAAACGTACATCGCATCATCGCGCTGCATGCAAGCAACTTGCAGACTGTAGCTATCTTCGGAAATGATTCTTTCTGTTCGGCTCAAGGGATTTTATCTTCGGGCTTGCAAGTTTGAAATTTTCGTAACGTGCAGTCATCGCGACTTTTACTTGCAGACACGTTCGACGCTCTGCACGTAAGGGAAATAGAATCAGTCTGCAACTTTGCAAGATGATTTTTTCGGAGCTGACGTCGGGCTGTTAGAATCGGCACTGCATGTTTCATGATGGGATCTCTTTGCACCTCTGATCCTCTGATTTCTTTTCTGCATAGAAGCAAAGGGCGCCATCCTCATCATCAGCATCACCGTCAGCTCTCTGGAGCTACTCTGCTGGAAATCAAAGATATGTTATACGATTTCCGGGAAGGACAAAATCAACGCCCGGGCATGGCGAGCAAAGTCCTACTAGTTTTTTTCCGATCTCGGTTGGTTCGTTTGTCCGTTTTCTATTTCAAGGATTTTGCGTCTCAAACCTCAGAAAGTTTGAGTCAGATCCCCATCGGTGCGAAGTTGGGGGTGCCGGGAAAATTCTACAGCTTCTAGTTAGTTTTCCTGGTTCACAGAAGATGTGGAAGTAATTGCACCAACAAAATGGCAGTTATGATATAATAGTTTAAAAACACCCCGCTGCATAAAATGCATGTACTCGGAGAGAAAAAAAGAAGATGTTAAATAATTCCTCGTTCGTCAGCAGATTTGTTGCATCCTTCAACTGTGGGTTGCTTTTTTCCTCAGTTGGGTGATTCTTTTCGCAAGAAGGGGAATCGTTCCGTGTGGGTGTCAGATACTGCTATCTCATGCACATAAATTATATGCGGAAAATTTAGCTTACTGTCTTTCATTGAATTACGAATAATGAAAACAGACAGTGTCTCGCAAGCGTTGAAATTTTTTTTTCGCAGTCAATTTATTTATTCATCACACAAGGTTGAACTCGTAAGCTTCCTGGATTATGCTAACAAGATGATAAGTTTCTGGTTTAAAAATCCAATAAATTCAAATCCTTCCAATAAAATTTACCCTATTAGTGACGCAAGGGCTCAAACACCAAATATTTAACCGAAAATCCCTACCATAATGCACCCGTTTCAACTCAGGAAGTCGTTGGTGCACAAACGCTTCTTCCTTTCAGCAGGGCATCCTTCCGGTCGGTACTCTGAAGGACGACACATCAAACAAAATGCATGAATAATTTTCATCCCGGCTATGAATATTCATTCAAACACACAATATCTTTGACCTTTCCGGTTTTTCCCATTCATGTTTGTTGCTATATGCTGCTGCTGCACCATTTAGAATTTGCATGCATTCATTCACTGTTAAAGAACTGTTCAGCAACAGCAACAGCAACTACACATTCATCGTCTGGTCGGGATGTGAAAATATAAACCGGCTCTCTACATAAAGCGGTACTAGGCTTTCCATAATTTTCGAAAAGCGTGTGCTGTGCATTATCTCCATTCAATATGATTGTGCTTCCGGTGCCGCGTTGTTGCCGTTTTCATTAGCCCGAATTCTGGGACCTCCCGTTTTGTTTTGTCGAGTTTTGTCAGCATTTGGAGCATTCAATTTTCGTCCGCTATGACTGGGAAAATTAAAATTTGAAACAATTAGCACGATCCAAAGCGAAATTTATGTTGAGAATAGGAATTCCAAAAATTATTATTAAAATGGCTCATCATTCGAACATTTTTTATACGTACTTTGGTTTGCAGAACTTTAACCTTCAAAGTGAAACATTTATTCTAATATTTGCACTGGGGAAAGAAAACTAAGAAAAAATCTGTTTATCAAAGCTGGAGTTTGTATTTTCTAAGTTTGGCTGCTGCCAATGTTTATGTTATTTTAATTTGAATCTCCATCTGCTGCTGAAGTTTCGAGTCTTGCTTTGAAAAAGTTTCGTAGCTCTCGTTTGCATATTATATTTGCTGATGAGTTCATTTGTTTTATATTTTCTAAGAGCATCAACTCAAGCATAAGGAAATTGAGAACAACTATTTCAGCTTGGATGGATTTTAAAACTTTACCCCAGTCAATGTAGTAGTTTAAATTGGCATAAAATAGAAACGTACGTTTGAAGGATGATTTAAATTGGCATTTCTGTCGAAAAGAAGCAAATACAAAAATTAGCATTTTTCCCGACGTTTAAGTTTGGATTTAAGTCATTGACAAAACGTCCTCATGATAAATTTTGAGTTTTCCTGCAAACCCGATCATTTCACAGATTTTTTTCTTCAACTTGTTAAAATAATACTTTAATTTATTGCAAATTTGCAAAACATTTTAATTTCAATTTTCCGATTTATATATACATAGGTTGCCAATTGTGAATATGCTCTAGTAGTACTTTGTTGCAAGAAAGTTTGCATTGTGAACGGATTCTCTTACCAATCGAATGAAATGTGTTTTTGAAATTTAGGGAATTGGTTGTTTTCATTGAAAAAATAAACCTAGAATAAAAATTGAATAACCATCGGGCTCCTTCATATTATTAATAGTGCAAGATAGAAATCACAACAATACTCAAGTATGTATTAACTTAGACATTAAAAAAATCATATAACGTTCAATCAACGGCATTTGTTTCCTCTGATTTTTAAATAATTTGGAAAACTTTTGAAAAAATGATAGATATTATGCACAAATTCATAGTAACTAGTTGGATAATAATCCGCCTCGCAATGGTTGAAGATAGATTTCTTTAATGTCAAGGATGTTTTTTTTCTTTTCTGGGCTCAAACACGCGGTTTGACGGTAAAGATCAATGGCCATAAATGAGGTTTTTTTTCGCGGTATGAAATCCGTCGTTAAGGCACAGGACTTGAAATATTTTCGCTCAAAAAACGTGTTGATTTGCGAGAGCCGTGTAGATGAATCGTCTCCATGGCAAAAATCGTTTAAAAAGAAGCCGTGTTAGTAAAACTGAGCAAAATCAAATCGCGTTAAACAACCTTAGTGTACTACATTTGAGCCTTTTGTTTTGATTAATCCCAGTCAATTCCCAGTTTCTGGAACCCAATACGTTTACTCTAAGGTTGCCAGAATTTTTTCAGCACGCATCCGGGCCGGATAAATTCGGGCTATTTTATTTAAAAACCTGGCAATATCCGGGCAATAGATTTCAAAATGTTCGTCCAAAAATCCGGGCAATATTCGGGCAAAATTGTTCAAAACGCAGAAATTTCCTGGAAAAACTTGAAAAATGTTTTTTTTTATCTAAGCTCATAAGTAGATTTTAAAACGTTTTTTAGGCTTCGAAAAAACTTTTTATTGTTGATTTTATAAAATTTATTCAAAAAAATTCCTTTTGGAAGCATAAATAAAAAATTTTGTAACATAATTGGTTTTTTTTATTTGTTTTGGTAAATAAAGTAAATAAATCCGATCAAAATCCGGGTATATTTCAACGAAATCCGGGCAACCGGGCCGGACCGGACTTTTTCAAATTTTGTATCAAATATCCGGGAAAACCCGGATAAAGCTGGGCAATCTGGCAAGCTTTGTTTAAGGGGGGAGTAGGGTCAAAAAATGGCGGTTTTTTCGTGAAAAATCGTAGTTTTTACTTCAAACAGCCACAAAAATTTCATTAAAAAAAATTAAGTTAAATAAAATCGTTGGGGTCCAGAAAAACATCTATTAAAAATATTTTGCTCTGATTTTTTGACTTCAAATGATTCTGTGCTGAGATACAGTGTCCACCGTAAATCCTGTTTTCTAAACAGCATCCTCGAAAGTGCTCCGTCACCGGCTCATTTTTCAATATTTTTCTACGAAAAAATTACGAAATGTTCTTTTAACAATGCTTTGTGTAATGCAAAAAATTTGAATACATTTGTTTGAACGATAGCTCTAAAAAAAAATCGTGAAAATGGTGTTTTTTTTTACCCGTTAGACCCTACTCCCCCCTTAATCAGCATGTTGCAAACAGTGATTAATTAGCTGGCACGGAGTGCTTTGCTACTCCTTGTAAAATTGATGAAAATTTAATAAAAATGATTCAAACTTTTATTTTTAAGTAAGTTATTATATATTGGAATTTCAACATTATTAAAAATCAACCCTTTTAAATAAAAGGGATTTATTCTAATTTTTCTTTTAAAAAAATTTGTTATCAAAACCTGGTCTTAAATCTGATTTCCAATCCCAAGTAACCAAAAGTCGCATAGTTACTAAATCGTGTGCATTCAAAGTTCCATTTGGCTGAATAAAAGGTACTCGAGACCATTTTTCGTAAATGCTCAATTTCAGGGCTAGAAGCGACCATGCGGTAAAAAAGTAGGGCAAAATAGTTACTTTCAAGCGAAATTAGGGTAAAATTAGTGACCAGATCAAGCCGAAAACTAACTGAAAAATGACTTCCAAAACTAAAATAAAATGCTTGAAGACAATTCTGTTGATTGAAAAACGTTTTTTGAAAGGCTCTTGGCCTCACTAATAGAAAAGCAATATGTTGGAAAATAGAGGAACATTTTAAATGAGCTAAGATAATTTAAGAATAGCGACCACTGAACCCTTATGTTCTAGGGTAACAATGGAAGGGAATCAAAAGATCGTACCCGAAAGACTAGGACAACTTAGCCCAACAAAAACTTCGAGTTTATCCATTGTCTTGGAATAAAAACCCACGAATTTCGAAAACTCATCCTATAGTATATACACCCGGGTACCCAAATTAATTTTTTTTCAAAGTCACTAAAACAGTCCAAAGTCCAAAATTTAATTGAAAAAAGTTAACAATTCGAAATAAATTTACTGAAACCAAAAATAATGAAGAAAAATTGTTATATGTGTGAAATCTACAGATGCAAATGAAAAACCAGCACATGTTCAACGAAAAGTTTAAACAATTTACTTGAAATTGAGTTAAGATTTATATTTACAGAAATTTCATTTCATGAAAGAGTCAATAAAATAAAAATTGGGAGGTCCCATAAAATTGTGACAAAACAATAATAGAAAACGGAAAAAGTTGAACGACAATAATTTGACAGCTGATTAACAATGCCTCAAAGAAGCTTAACGAAAAATTTACTTAAGATTCATGATAATAACACTAAAAAGATTAATTTTTTTCATATTTAAAACTAACTCAAAGAGAATTTACCAACCAAAAATGGAACATTTTCAAAGAGATTCACTGCAGACTTTATTGCACGATTCACATATCAATCATTAGAAACATCTAGTTAAAAATGAGGTTCTAAAAGGTAGGAATTTTCAAAATATATTAATAAATGATGAACAAAACAATTTCTTGAAAAAATTATTGGGTCCAAGAAACGCCTAAGAAATTTCTTGAAATACTGTAGAAAATATATCAGTAAACCCTTTTTAGAGGTTTTAGAAATTACTGAAAGTTTTCGAAAACTTCAAATAGGTTTTTGAAATCTGATATTCTATGTATATGTACCAAACTTTCAAATGATTCGAAAATGTCTAAAAGGGAACTTAGAAATTAAATATCTGATATTTTTGATTCAATTGAGTCACTTTTCACAAGTTTATCTCTCATTCGATTCAACCAAGAGCATTTAAAATCGAAAAATGATTTTTGTTTAAATGACCAAATTTCAAAAAAAAGTAGCTTTTGAGTGCCCAGCCTGAAAAAAGTGACAAAATTACTTTAAAGTGACCAACTTCTAGCCCTGCAATTTAGACTTTTGAACGCACATGAAAAGTCCATAGGCGTAAAAAGAAAGATTTGTATGCGTTCCAAACAACTTACAAAATAAGAAAATTATATTTAACTATCGTGCTTTCTAATGAACTTCTAACAATCTTTTTAGTTCCATGAGGAACTTCTAACGAAATGGAACTTCTGTGGAACTTGTGTGTTGTTCGAATTGTGTCGATAGTTTTCACATGAATTTTTCCCATTCACTTAGAAAAAAAAAAACTAATGAATTAATACTCGGTATTTATTTATTCATAAGTACCTATATTTTGCGAAAATAAATCCATTTCTCATGCCAAATTTGGTTCCATTTTCTTGATCAGTTTCCAAATCACACAAAACATAAAAAATATTTATGAAAGTACTCCTATTTAAAAACTATGCAAACATTTCTTATATTCAAATCCCTTTTTGGCTTTCTTACAGAAAGGCATAGCGAGCGGTCAGTTGGGGATATCATTAATTAAGGGTCCAAGACACCACTTTATATATACCAATCGACTCAGCTCGACGAGTTCCTGCAGGTCATATCTCAAAACTAAAAAAAAAACAAAATTGTTTAAAATTTGTCTATTCCATAGAACATATCATGCTTACGTTGGCTCCAAAAAAGGTAGCCATTTGCTCAGCAGCAGTATCCAGCAATCGCTAAATTAATTACCGAGGCAGTAAAAAATTTGACAAAAAGTTCGTCAAACAACCGAGAATCGATCCCACGACATCTATCATGTGAGTTTTTTGAACCCCTTGACCACTAGTGAGCGTCGAAATTTGTGGCTCTCAAACTTAAATAGTTTGAAATATTTTGATAGTAAATGAACTCCTTGAATATCAGTTCGCTTATCCTCCAAAAAAAGTACTGGCCATCTTTTTCTTTTATATTGAGTTTAGTAATTTTTGTTTTAGATTTTTTTAATCATAATCTTTTTTGTAGATTAATCATAAATAATTCAGAAATAAGGTATCCATCATTGTGTCATATGTTTCCAAAGATAATTTACACTCTGTAAGAAAGCCTCCAATCCACTGTTAAGTGTATTAAATCGGGTTTTTTTTTAGTTGGCTTGATCATTCTTCGAGTTATCCAAAAATGTATGTCTACGTTTTTTTCCTCCCCATTGAAAAGTAGGGAGGAGTCTTAAATAATATTTTTTGTTTGCATATACTCTTCCGGCTCCTTTTGCTCAAAAAGTTATCGAGTTATTTAAAAAAATGTATGAAGCTCTCCTTTTCATATTTCTTCAATGGGATAAGGAAAAGGTCGCAAACAATCCAAGAGTTTTTTTTCCTAAACAAAATATCTTTCCATGCCAAATGCCAATCTATTTGCTCTTCATTCGAAAAATTAAATGGGAACCCCCTCTTCGCTTTCGGATTCTCCAATGAAAGGTGGGATGGCCTTCAAACCATGTTGGGAACATTTCGTTCACCCAAATACCCCTGCATGCCAAATTTGATTCCTTTCGTTTAATAAGTAATCGAGTTATGCAAAAATTGTATGGGGTTCCCCTATATCCAAATACCAGCATAAATGAAATTTTATCAAAAATGATAATTTAAGTCGTTAATAATGGTGTTACGAATCGCAAATCCAACTGCAAGTGAAAAGTTCGTATTAAATGTCGTCTGAAGTCAGTTTAAATCGGACATGATTGAAACTCCGCCATGTTTGTAAATTTTGAAATGATTTTGCTCTCCCGTGGGCTTCAAGTGAGACAATAATCGTCATTCCGAAATTTGTATAGGAGACCCCCCCCCCCCTCTACCCTTCAATCTCTTCACTGAAGGACAGAAAGAGGTCTCAAACCATCTTAGAAATGTTTAATCTGCTTGAATATCCTCTCATGCCAAATTTGGTGCCATTTGCTTGATCTGTTCTCGAGTTGTGAAGACATTTATCTTTTGGTTTTGTTATTCCTGTAAGAGGGAGGGGTCCCAAACCATGATAGAAACTTCGCCTGGCTTTCAATCTGCCAGTTTTCACAGACGGACGGAAATCCATTTAGTATCCAAGTATTTAGATTAGTGTGGCTTATCAAATGGCGTGGAAACTCCTTCAATCAATTTTTGACGGTCGCCATAGAGAAAAAAAAAGTTTCTCAACCATGCCTCAGTCAACGTTATTCTCAGCAATGTATATTTACGGATTCGAGCAACAATGTATTGAAGAAAGTTGTTTTGCTCCTTCGTTTGCAATTATGGCGGTTCGAAAATTGCCTCCTTAGTGAGTGCTTCAATTGAATAGCATTATGAACATAAAAATTTCTGTAAAAAACTGAGTCCAGATTTTGATAAATATCTTTATCATTGATTTTGAGATAATATTCTGGGATAAAGGATAATGTATGAACTTCAAGCAATCGTTTAAACACAATTTTTAACAGACCGAGGGCATTTCTGTCTGAGAAAATTTTGCTTACAATCAATAATAATCTACAAAAACCGCAAAGCTAGTCTCATTAAACCAGAATAGGTCCTCGGGCCATACACTCCCAATCACATGCAAATGACTACCGACGGCAGAACAAGTTCCAAAGAATTTCGCCATACTCTTGGTATGTAGTTAGAACACAGTCCGAACCGACACCATCTATGTGAACGAAGGATGCATCAATTTATTCTCATACCACTCATCATCATCATCATCATCATCGCCATCGCTTCAGACTCCCACCCACATCTTGATGTTCCGTGTGTCGATAGCCTTCTTTAATCCCTTTCCTTTGCCTCGGGCTATTTTGTTTGCTAAATGAAATGAAGAGCTTTTGCGGCTCAAAGTAGAATGAGAGCGGAGCGTCCAAAAGACGAAAGATGCAGGCAGAGTCAGCAGAAAGTTGTGCTCCAGAACGACGCAATTGGCGTGACAGTTGAGGGAGCAAATCTTGGAAAATTTCGACCCAAGAAGTTGGGTCGATTTGGAATGAACCGGAAGTTGCACTGTTCAATCTTGAGCCCGGATTAGGTTGAAATGTGAAAGCTTTTGGCCACATGCTGGGGGTCGCTCTGCATTCTAGACGTCATCGTCGTACGTTCCATGCATGCTTCCGAATTTCCCAGCCATGGCTACGACGGTGAATGTGAGTGAAGGTAGTGCATTCTCATCCTTACTCGATCAACATCTTTGGCTGTGATTTGCTTACAAGTTAGGCAGGGGATCTCAAACTCTTTCGTTGGTGGAGAAAGGCATCAAAATTGTCTGGTTAAATCTTTCAAAATATCAATCAAGTTTTCTTCTCAATTTTCTTATAAATGAATTTCGCATCTGTCAACAATCAATATTCTGTTTGAAAACCCCTTCTGGTGCAATATAATGCCTTTCATACACTAGCGATCATGGCAATTCGAACTAAGTTCGGCATGTTAATGTTTAAATCAACACTACAGGGGGTGACAAGCGAACCGGGGAAAACGGGAATAATCGGGAATAGTTGAGAATTGAAAATGGCACCGGTAAAACCGCGAAAAATCTGGAATTTCGAATCAAATTGGGACAATTCGTTATAGATTTTTTTTTATACAAAACCTTATTGAATCCTAAAGTTCATTTATTTCGTCATGATAAAAAAAAATCAGAACTTTTTAAATCCATAGTCGTTTACTTCTAGATGACAAAAAAAATAGTAAAAACCGAGAAAAATTGAAATTTTAATTTCATGATTATATTGCGAGGAAAAGTTGGGAGTTTCTAAAAAAAAGTCAAGTTTTTCAGGCTCAACGCATACATCTCAAGGCTCAGAGCTGTTCCAGTTCTGGTTAAAAATTATTTTATATGTATGTATTTTAATTTAACGAAAAGTCGTGGAAAAATTTGGGCATCGAGCATAAACTATTTTTTAGCTAAAAGATGTTGTTCAATGTGAAAAAAAATCATTGTAAACTTTTGATAACTGCAAAGCTTGAATACGTTAAGTTTCGGTAAATAACTTTTATGGCGGTAATTGATAGATGAATTTAATATTTTGTACTATAGTACACTTTCGTTACTAATCTCTGGAAAAAGTCCTAAAATATGGATGAAGAGATAGGTTTTTTTTTATTTACAAATATAATTTTATTAAAGCATTTAACTCATAATATTTTTTGTGCCACTTCACTTGTGTTTTAAACGTCGCGGCGTTTTACTTAACTGTTATACGTGATCAGTGAAAACAATTAAAATTCATACGTTGAAATCAGATTGTTTTTTACATTTCGAAAACTATGATGTTCGAAGCTTCATCAGAAGCTAATTTTTTTTTTCTTTAAAAAAGGTTGTGCTGAATCAAAATTCGAAAAAAGTAGTAGCAATATAACAAACATATTTGAACAAAAATTCTAATGAATTCGTTTGAACAAATAAAGATGAAATGTTGTTAGTAGAAAGGAAAAAGATTGATATGAATGCAGTGATTTCTTCAGTCCATACTCACCTGTAAATGAACCAATTTTTTAAAAGTAAAATTTTTCAAAGGTCTTATTATCAAATGTTTATAAACAAACACACACATATAGGATCTTAGTGAAACTTCATATTTCTCTGAAGAGATCTAAATTCTAAAGCGTACATCTTTCAAGGATATATTGGCTAGCATCTTAGAAATGCTAACACCACCAGCCTCACAGATAGAGTATTATGTACGCCGTGACCAAGACACAATCTCATGACCGGTGGCTTAGAAGACTTGAACGCTATCCTTTAAGCCACGGTCGGCGGCTATAAATGTTGTTTAAATAATTTTAACAAAGAGAGCTTCTACTTTACTCCACTTATTTTTGGATGTTTTGAATTGAGTTCACTGTTCCTTTATAAAAAATCGCAATATTCAGTAGGTACACGTTACTATAACCGTTCTCACTAAAATATTAAAAATGCGGGAAACAAAAAAATTGAGTTGTAATCATGTTATTTAACTTAACTTACCTTAATGATCCCGCGCCGATCCTCCGGTGCATAGGGCCGTGGTAAAAGACCTCCACTGTTGACGATCCGGAGCCAGCGTCTTCACCTGGTCCCAGTCAAGATTCTCGTCGACAGTTCGGATTTCAGCGGCTAGGCTTCGCCGCCACGAATTTCTGGGTCTGCCTCTTCTTCGATGACCTTCTGGATTCCAATCTAGCGCCTCTCTGCAAATCTCGTTTTCATCTCTTCGCAGCGTGTGCCCAATCCATCTCCACTTACGTTCCCGAATCTCGATTTCTAGCGCCTTTTGATGACACCGGCGATGTAGTTCCTCATTCGAGATCCAGTTGCCAGGCCACCAAGCGCGGATGATATTCCGCAGGCAGCGGTTTACAAATACTTGCAGTTTTCGCGTCGTTACCGCATATGTGCACCAAGTTTCGCACCCGTACAGCAATACGGATTTGACGTTTGAGTTGAAGATTCGGATTTTTGTTCGTAGAGAGATCTGGCGTGACCGCCAGATGTTTCGGAGACTCGCAAACGCAAATCGGGCCTTTCTGATCCGTGTTTCGATGTCTTTTCTGGTACCACCATCAGGCGTAATCTGGCTACCAAGATACTGGAAGCACTCCACATTTTCAACTTGTTGCCCAGCTATTATGAAACTGGAGGGATTTCCTGTGTTGATCTCCATCGACTTGGTCTTTCCGACATTGACTTTGAGACCTGCTGCCTTGGAACTTTCGGTGAGGTCGTCGAGTTTGCTCTGCATATCTGGTTGTGTTTGGGCGAGCAAAACAATATCGTCAGCCAGGTCAAGGTCGTTCAGTTGCACCATTGTTGAAGGATTCCACGGCAATCCTCGGTTCGGTGCACAGTCAATCGATCCAATCAGAATCTCATCCATTACGATTAGAAAAAGTAGCGGTGATAGAATACATCCTTGTCTCACTCCAGCAGTTACCGGGATTGGTTCGGACAAGACACCGTCGTGCAAGACCTTGCACGAAAATGCCTCATACTGTGCTTCGATGAGATGGACTAGTTTCTCTGGGACCCCTCGTCGCCTTAGAGCCGCCCAGATGTTTTCATGGTTAAGTCGGTCGAATGCTTTTTCGAAATCAACGAACACCAGCAGAAGAGAGTCCTGGAATTCGTTGATTTGTTCCAGTATGATTCGTAGCGTTGTGATGTGGTCCATACATGATCGTCGAGATCGGAATCCAGCTTGTTGCCGTCGGAGTGTAGCGTCGATTTTCTCCTGGATCCTGTTCAGGATCACTTTGCAGAGTACTTTGAGGGTTGTACAGATCAACGTTATGCCTCGCCAGTTACCGCACTCTGTCAGGTCTCCTTTCTTCGGGATCTTTACGAGGATACCCTGCATCCAGTCGGCCGGGAATGTTGAAGTATCCCAGATCTCAGTGAAAAGACGGTGCAACATTTGTGCTGATAGGGCAGGGTCGGCTTTCAGCATTTCAGCAGGGATGCAATCGATCCCAGGTGCTTTGTTGGATTTCATGTTTTTGATTGCCGCTTCTATTTCAGCCAGCGAAGGCGCTTCCGAGTTGACGCCATTTATGCGACTTACTGTTGGCGCTTCGAGCTGCAGATTCTGTTGGCCATCGCTATTCGTGACTCGGAAGAGTTGTTCGAAGTGCTCAGTCCATCGTTTGAGCTGATCTGTTCGATCGGTCAATAACTGACCTGCTCGGTCTTTTAGCGGCATTCTTGCATTAGTCCTTTCACCACTGAGGCGGCGAGAAATGTCATAATGTAATCGGATATCTCCATTGGCGGCGGCTCTTTCTCCCTCTTCGGCTAGGGAGTTTGTCCAAGCTCTCTTGTCTCGTCTACAAGCTCGTTTAACTGCCTTTTCCAGCTCCGCATATCGTAAGCGGGCGGCTGCTTTGGCTGACCCGGTACATGCCTGCTCAATTCCGACTTTCGCCTTTCTCCGATCATCGACCATCCTCCAAGTTTCATTCGACATCTATTCACTCCTTCTTCCACAAACTTTACCGAGAGTACCATGGCTCGTCGTGATAAAGGCATTCTTGATTCCACACCACTGTTCTTCGACGGTTCCGTCTGTCGGCAGCTCCGAGGCTCGGGATTCTAGCTGTTCAACGTATGCCCTTTTCACCTCTGGATTCTCCAACCCGCGGACGTCGTATCGACACCCGACTTTCTCCTCGCGCCGTTGGACACGTGCAACTCTCAGTCGTATCTCGCCAAGGACGAGGTGATGGTCAGACGCAATGTCTGCGCTTCGCTTGTTGCGGACATCAAGAAGGCTCCTTCTCCATTTTCGGCTGATGCAGATGTGGTCAATTTGATTTTCTGTTCGGCCATCTCGGGATACCCAAGTGACCTTATGTGCTGGTCGATGGGGGAAGAGCGATCCACCGATCACCATGTTGTTGTTGCCACAAAATTCTACAAACAGCTCTCCGTTTTCGCTCATCTGTCCTAGGCCATGGCGCCCCATGATGCGCTCTAGGTCCTGATTGTCGGAGCCAATTTTTGCGTTGAAGTCGCCCAAATGGATTTGAATGTCACCCTTCGGAATTCTCTCAACCACGCTGTTCAATTGACTGTAAAACTGCTCTTTCTCCTGCAAGTCGGCAACGTCAGTTGGCGCATAACACTGGACCATTGTAAGGTTTCTAACCCGTGTTCTAAATCTGGCTACGATTATTCTTTCGTTTATAGGTTCCCATCTAATGAGGGCCGCGTAGGCCTGCGGGCTTAACAGGAAACCAACTCCTCGTTCCCGAGTAGCATGTTCTCCTCGTATGCCAGAGTAAAGCAGGACTTGCCCGGATTGTGTCTTGTGTTCTCCAGTATTAGGCCAACGGACTTCGCTCAATCCCAGAATTTCAAGCTTGAGGCGGCTAGCCTCTCTAGCAAGTTGTTCCAGTTTGCCTTGTTGGGCAAGGGTTAAAACATTCCAAGTTCCAATTCGTGTCCGTGTTTTCATGCTAAAAGTCGTCGCCAAAGTTCCAGGTCGGTCATTTCTTTCGGATTCCGTAACAATTTTAAATCGGGAGCAGTAGGTTGTTAACCTAAAGTCCCTATCCCGCGATGGGGCTGCCATCTTGGACTTAGCTGGCGGGAGCCGCATTTCATAAATTCAGCCGCTTGCTGCAAGACAGACGCTGTTTGAGCCGCCCCTGACCTGGAGAACAGACGCTCGGTTGTTGTTGCACGCCGCCCCTGACCTGGGGAACAGACGCGTGCGGCCACCTTCTCAGTCTGCATGCGACCAAAGCATCCACCGGGGTTGGGTACCCGATCTCCGCTTAGGTTACTCGCACCCCAGCCGGCACCGCGGGGAGGTAGAAATAGGAGTTGTGAATAAGAGGTGATATGACCACTATGGGGTCTCGTGTTGCACATTATCCACCGTTTACCAGCCAACCATGTTATTTGGTGAATTTTAATTTGAGCTTAAAAATGATACCAAGTTTTAAAATGATCCATTCTGCGCTTTGACTAGTTACCTCATTCTTTATGATATAAAAAAACATTGAAAATTTCAAATCATAAGTGATTGAATTACGGAATCACTTTTGAAACTTCTGAATTTTATTCACCAAAAATTTTTCACACAAAATCAGAATTTAAGAAGCAAATTTCAAAAAAAAAAAAATAATTTTTTGATTAAGATTTCATATGTAAAGCTCGAATAAACATACAGATTTTTATGGTCGCACTTGAAATTTATTCTCAGAATTTAGATAAATATCCGAATCCAGAATCCCGCACTGAACACTCAGGTTTTTAAAAAAGTATTCTTAAAAGAATAATTGAAAAGTTAGGAATCTAAACCAAATTATAATGCTTAGTTAGAATAAGATTGCAGAGGAAAAATTAAAATACCAATCAGTAGCAATTAACATCAAACTTGATAAGAGGCTCTCAGAGCCAAAAGGGTATAAGTGGCAAAATGGTCGATTTTGAGTTCGATGGCATCAAACAGTTCTTCACATTTCAAACTATATTTGATGATTTTTTAGAATTTTAAGAATTTTATTTACATACTTTTACATTCGATAGAAAAATATGAATTCTCGAAAAATATATGGAAATTGACCAAACACATCAATTTAAAGCGTGTTTTCTCGAAATAAGCTTTTATGCCCTTTTACCCCTTTGGCTCCAAGAGCCTCATACAGTATCGTTCATAATTGTTTAGAAAATTGAAGCACGCGCACTGTCACTTCAACTTTAAACTTCCATAACTTTTTACTCTGATTATATGTTTTAATCAAATTTTCTGCGTAAACTAGCTCAACTATCACACTATTATATCACAAAATTTGAGCTTCTTTAAATTACTGTGGCCTGAGATACAGTAATTCTACAAAAATTAGACTTTTTGGACTGGTTCCATCCAAACTGCAATATCTCAGTAACTACGCAATGCTTTTTATTGAAATTTTGCAGAGAGATTGTTGAAACATAAAGATAGCAAGTCTGATTTTTTTGAAAAATTCTATCAATGGTATTAAAAGTTACGCGAGGTACAATATTTCAGGCGTAAACCTTAAAATGCGATTTCTATACAATTTTGGACGATTCATGAGAACAATATCTTTTCCATCCTCTAATCAGTCAAAAGATGTCCAAAAATAGCATTAATGAAAATGAAAAATGGAATAAATGACCCATTTGTGTTTTGAAATCAGAATTTCACGATACTGATTTAAGTTTTTGATTTGAATAGATTTACTGGTTGTAAACATAAATTATGATCTTCTTGTGGAAAAATGCGTCCAAAATTCTATAGAATTGGCATTTTTAGGTTCATGCCTGAAATATTGTACCTCACGTAACTTTTGATCCCATCGATAGAACTTTTCAAAATCTTCAGACATGTTATCTGATGTCTCAACAATCACTCTCCAAAATTTCAATAAAAAGTGTAGCACAGTTTCTGAGATATTGCAGATTGAATGGTGAATGTCCACAATGTCCGATTTTCGTAGAATTACTGTATCTCAGACCACGCAAATTTTAGGAAGCTCAAATTTTGTGATATAATAGTGTGATAGTTGATCTATCTTTCGTATCCATCTTTGGTAAAAAAAATATCATCACAGTAAAAAGTTATGGAAGTGCAAATTCGAAGTAACAATGCGCGTGCTTCCAATTTCTATAAAATTATGAACGGTACTGTATATGACTTCGGAGCCTAGAATCAGAAATTAAAATCAAAATTCGAATTTTGAATCCAAAATTAAATTGAAGGGGTGATTTATACATCGGTTACTCAATCCGAAATTCTACAAAAATACTAAAAAAATTCCAAAATTTAGAAGCGAGTAAAAAAGTTAAATAGTAAAATTCAGTTTAAGAAAAGTTGAAGTATTTTCATAGAATCCTCAACTTGATATTTTGAAAGTATTACATGGCATCAAAATTGCAAAGAAATCTAAGCCCGAATACACCAAAATTTGGCATTCTCTCTCTCAAAAACCACTGGACCGAAGTCTTCAAATTTAATATCATTGAGTTATCGAAAGTGTTGTTTATAGTTTTGTAAAAAGAAGTTTTTTTACAATATGTATCACAGTTATGCTTCTCAGTAAAGCGCACAGGTGATGTCCTTTTCTATTTTATCCCGCAAATACTGCAATTTTCTGTAGAAATCCCAACGAGCATCACTCTAATCTGTAGTTTTCAACTTTAAAATTCATTTACTGAAAATTTACGTTCAACTTTTATAAAAATGGCTTCATTTTTGGTTTAAAAAAACCTGATAAACAAATTTACTGGGAAACTGGGAAAATCATTAAATTTCCACCGGGAAATCCGGGAAAACCACATTTGAACACATTTGAAAAGTTTTAGGCCAACAGCTGAAATCCGTCACTGTATGAGCCTAATGAGAACCCCCATTGCGGCTGTATGAGCACAATTGATCGGGGCATGATGAGCATTTTTTTTTCTTAGAATCTAGCAGGGAATTCAACTCGATGAAGTCATCTGAATTATAAAGCTACAGCTTGACTTGTTTCATTTGGCCTATTGGTAAGGTGTCGGTGAGGTTATCAGAGGACTCGAGTTCGATTCCTGGTCGAGGTTATTTTTTTTCATTTACCATTCTTGATCGATGCATTTTGCACTACACGGTGAGTTGTAGATCCGTCAAACAAAGCAATAACAAAATAATGTATGTCTGTTTGTGAATACAGACATACACACACTCATACATAATGTTTCTTTCAAATGAACGATCATCAATGGTAAATGAAAAAAAATACCTCGAATAGGAATCGAATTCGAGTCTACTGATTACCTCTACGACACTTAGCCAATAGGCCAAATCGTCAGATGTAAACTACTCAAGCTGTAGCTCTATAACTCAGTTGACTTCATCGAGTTGAATTTGGTGCTAGATTCTACGGCAGAAAATGCTCATCGTGCCCCAATCCATGGCGCTTAGTTGGCGCAAGTTAAAGTAAAAACGCGTTTTGAAATTGATTACAATTTAAAATCAAAAATTTAATGGTTTAGAAAATTTAGGAACAAAATGTACATCATGTTGCAGGACATATCTTATAGATCAAGATGATTCGACGATCATGAGAGCTTATTTTACGATGCTCAAAAATAATAATATTTTTGTCACTTGAGAACCTAGTTGTTTTTTTTTAATATTTCTATATAGATGATAAGGAGACTTCTTTTTTGCTGAGAAATTAATACTATAGTAACTAAAACTGTTCCTCATGAAAATTTATTTGAAAAAATTCGTACATTCGTGGAAAAAAGTGCTTACTATGCCCCGCGTGCTCGTTATTCCCTTATCTTCTGTACATATTTACATATTTGAAGCAGTCTACATTTTCGACACAGAGATGTGTTTTTAAAACAATCATACTCATCTCATTAAGTTTGAGGAATACTTGTAGATCAGAATAAGGAACATTATTTTGAATAATTTTTTAATGACTTTCCAGAAATGCATTGATTAGAACTTCCATTCTGAATAATGTTGAATCGAATTATTACAATTTATTATTTTCTTCGAGTTTGTGTGGTCGTCATGAGTAAAAAAATGGTTTTAGAAATTTAGATAATTTAGAAAAAAGAATTTCCTTATTTATTGTGGATTTTTGGTATGGTTACTATATTTAGCTTAATTTGAAATTTCAACCCTCTTTCTTCAAGAACGGGCCCTTCGCTCGGGCCTGACATAAACATTAGCTCGTGATGAATTTCAGCATACAAGGGCAAAGTAGTGAAAACAAATCAAAAGGAAAGCTAAAGTTATTAAACCTCTCTGCTTACACTATGTAATTTTTAGACATTCTTATCATTTAAAGAATTTTCGATCGATCGATTTAAAAAAAATAATACCTTTACCAGACGTAAATTTTACTAGGTTCTTAGTTTCAATAAAAACAATTCTCAGTTCGAATCGAATATTCCAAAAGCCAAATCGATCCCTTATACGTGTGTACCAGTACCAGATATTACATGCATCCATTCTTCCTATTTTCTCTTTGCAGATATCACATCAGATGAATCAAGTGTGCAGTTCGATTCTAAATTCCACCTTCCAGAAGCTCCAAACACAGATGCTGAACCGTTTCCAGATCGTGAAGGCAAAAATGCCACGAAGGTTAGTAGCAAAACCTCCCGGTTTTTTTTCTTCTGTTTGCTATTATTATTATTGATGTTTTGCCGATGATGGTATGCCACGTTGGCGGATTGTATTTCTCAGATCCCGGCATATGTGTGCCTTATGGATGATGGAGATACCTGTTGTTGATGTTAGTTTTTTTTTTTCTCTCGCTGTTGTATTTTGTTCGCGGGAAACCATCCTGGAAAATACCTTTCCCAGTTAGTCGATGCCAAGACAGACCCTTCCCAAAGGCAAGACTAAGCTTGCACCGAACAATGGGAAAGCTTATTCTCGGAGATATGTTCCTCGGAAGAAAACATAAATCGTTGCCATTGAACAGGTTTTCTGGCTGAACATTTCAAAAGGGCTTGTTTTGGTATAGTTTGGTCAGATTCTCGATAAATTTAGGAAAAAATTTAACAATTTGGCAAACATTTAGAGTAATAACAATTTTAGATTAATGTTGTTGGGTTTGTTTTTTTTAATCAATCTGATATGAGGTTTCCTTAAAATTTTGAACACCCAAATTTGCGTGTCCAAAATGATATGTCACATTTCCCCTTGTATGTAAGTTATGGTTTAACAATAAAACGTTTTGATCGTTTATGTAGATATACGATTTTTTTATATTATGGTTCTCCCTTCGCATGACACATCCGATTGTTCGAACAGTGCCATGATGTTCCCAACAATCGATTCCGGCAAGAGAATGTGAAATATTTCCATTGAATACGTACCATTCTCCAATAACCATCTTGTTTTTCCTTTTTTTTCTGTTATTGCTCCGGTGTTCGTTCGCTCTCGTTTGTACCGTCAACAGTGCTGTTAATGCATTTCCATTGTATAATATTTTCGAACCTACACAAAACACACCTGTGTATAGGTATTGATCGACTTATTTCTTCATATTTTTTTTCCTATTTGCTTCCCATAAATGAGTTTCGTGTATCCCGCTATTCTTTCTTATTATATTTTTTGGCGCTTGTTAGCTCCTCGCACCTCGTTGATTTCCTTCTTCGAATGTGCCGGTGAAAATTGAATTCCGGAAATTGTTGGATCAAAAGCTTGATTTGTTTTCTAGTATATTTTTTTTCTCGCATTTGGAAGCTTCCCGAAAATTGTAATTCGCATCATGTACGAAAAAGAATTTTAAAATCACTCAGTTGCTGTTGAAGTAATCTCTTGGTTGTCATAGGAAAAATGTGAAACAAACAGCTACAGAAATTTATGAGAATATGAAAATTACACCGCAAGTTCTATTTACTTATATTATATCCAATATCATACACCGTTAAACGGGGCATCATGCAACGGTTGGGTTAGATACAACATTTATAGAACACCACACTGAATTAATTTTGTATTGATTATATTGTATTATCCTATCTTATATTATCTTTTAATGATTACAAAACGATGATGACATAATTTCTTGCATCTTAAGCTAGTTTTTAATGTTTTTTATTTTTATATAAAATTTGAAAAATCGAGCAACAAAATGTACAAATTTTAACATTTTTCGATGCCGTAAAAAACTTTACCCAGTATAACGGATTGGCTTGATAATATAACCTACAAATTTTTCACTGGTTTTCTCATGCTATACCATCACTGTTGGTGTTAACATATTTTTCGAACAATCACTCACTCAATTTTTTTAAATAATTTTTTTTATAATTAAGTTAAGTATCTGAGGTAAAATGCAACAAAATGCAAATCAAAGAAACACCTTGTAAAATCTCGTTTCCATGTGCTAAAATTTGATAGTTTTGCATCACGCTTTTGTAAAAATTGAAATTTCTTTCATCCAAACATTTATTTTTATGATTTCAGCTTGTAGAATTTTTCGTAGTATTATTTAACCCCTAAATGTATGCAGCATCCTTGTTTTCAGAAAAAATGTTAAAATTAGTTTTTACATACCAAAAAATATCTGCAATTTGTGTTTTCATGCGTAATGGTCTTCAAGGGATCGCAAATATATTAAAAACTATAAATTTTCCAACGTGTTCATAAGATTTTTCATTAAAAACAAAGTTTGTTGTAAGTTACCCCATTTTCTAAGGAGGGTGATAATCGCATGTTTTTTGAAAATTAAAAATAACTAAAGAAACCAATATTTTTCCTTACTACGCCAATTTGATGGCCAATCATCCTTAAAACTTTTGATGCATAAGGGGTAGGATAAACTGTGAACATAAGTTTTTTTAGAAGCCATTGAAGTTGAAAATTGTTGCATGTTGCCCCAGTTGACGGTACTAATGTTATTATTCCATGTTTAAGTATATTTTTTGGATTTTCCCTTGGTTGGCGGTATCTCATTAAAAAAGAGACGAAAAGTTTTTAATAATTTACACTGAGTCTAATAATAACGCTCCATTTCGTTCCTTTGTAAAGAAATCGCAGAACTTAAAAGGCTTAGGCTCAGAATATATAAGCTTTATAATAACAGACCAAATTTTCAGGAAATTTATTCATTTTTTTTTCTTTAAAATACAGTTCATATATGTTGATTAAGCAAGAGTGAGCTTTCTCATTTATCCAGATTTTCTTTGGTAGAGGTTTAGAGGAACAGCCCGTTTGACTTCCGTATTACCAACAATCAAGTTCATAATTAAGCTTAGTTTATTTAGAAATGGAACTCTTTCATGTAGTTAAAACTAAGTGATCGGACTTGCTGTAAAAAGTACTATCCTGCCTATTTTTTTTTCAAAATTTAAAGATAACACATTCTCGAGATATTTAAGATGGTAGAGAAGAAAACAAAAAAAAAATTGCATAGTTTTCTTATAAATCCATCATAATGAAATCGAGCTGACAAAACCATGGTGTGTACCGAAAATTTCTATGCTTGAGTGGTGAAAAAGTATAAAAACACTGTCTAGAATGTCCACAAAGCTTAAACCAAGTGTTAGAGTGAAGCACATGATCGAAAACTATGGTCAAAGATCATCACGGAATTTAAATCTTATACCAGCATTTCAAATTATGAATTAGTAAAAAACTCAGTGGAGATCTCTGAAATTTAAAGGTTTTTTTCCCTGAGCTGGGAGTGTTGCAAAAATACGCGCATTCGTAACTGTCCCATTTGTAAATGAATTATTTTTTTATTCTTTAGATTTTTTTTTGGAAGCAAACACACGACTAAAAAAGGCCATCGAAACCCGTAATATGGCAGAAGTCGAGCTTGCTCAAGCGATGCTAGAGGGAGTTTCGACTATTACAGGGTTGCTAGCGAACCGGGAAAACCGGGAAAAACTTTGGAATTTGATCACGTCACCGGGAAACCGGGAATTTCGGTATCTCACCGGGAAAATTGACATTTTTGGATTTTTTTCACGAAGTTTCAAAAATATTTTTGTAATTTTTTTCTTAAATATTTAAGAGTATTTTTGAGAGTCTCGATATAGATTTATTTTCGTTCATTAGTAAAATAAGCGTTTATGTTAGGGAACATCCATTTGGGGGTGGGGGGGGGGGGGTGACTTTGTGTGACTATGTGTGACGAGAGGGGGGGGGGGGGGGGGGTAGGGGTTCAAGTAAAGGTACGCAGCTTTAATTAAATATCGAAAAAAAAAGAAAACAAAATTGAGCGAAATTATGCCTAATTCTATCCAGTCTGAACATCCAGCTTTTGACTCCTACCCCCCGACTGTTTTCAAGCGTATCAAGGAACGTTAATGCAAGAAATGCAATTTATATTTTGCTACAAATGTTCTCCAAAAGTAGCATTGCAAAATCCACAAGGCCCCAGCCTCGGATAGAAAGATTCGTCCAAAGCGAATTGTAGGCAAAAGAGGACACGAAGTGCTGGTCATCACTCCGGAGGACGATAGAGAGTGGGTGGAGGCAGCTGACATCGCAGATGCAATTATTCCAGCCGAACAGACGATGGAGGAAAGCTGCCCAACGATTTCATTGGAATCCAGGCAGGAGATAATTTGGACCGACGCAACTGATTGAATACTTACTAGCTATCCTGTTTGTTGAAAGGTAGCTTGATTTTTTTTGACTTATTGATATACATTTTTAAACTTCCATTTATAACTTCTTTCCCTTTTTTTTGTAATTTTTTGTATTATTCTTGCAAAATGCTGATACTAAAAGTAAAAATTAAAAACCGATTATTAAAAATGGGGGGGGGGGGGGGTTTATTAAAGCTACGTTATTATCTGGGGGGGGGGGTCTATGACTTTGTGACGAAATGCTACGAAGGGGGAGGGGGGGTGTATAAAAACTCAAAAAAGCTACGTCATTTATGGATGTTCCCTTATCACTTTTTCAACTAATTGCGGAGAAATACGAGTTATCTCTTTTTTTCGGTCTCCGCAAGTGTGCTACACTTACAAGCATAACTCGAATGATATTAATTTCATAATGAAACTATTAACGACAAAACTAAACACAAAACTGAACTTTTTTCCTCTCTTAAAGAGGTTTCTAACTTAACCAGATTCTCTTTTATAAAGGGTCAGCAACATACAAATGAATTAAAGTGATCTAGAAATTCAACTGTATTTGATAAAAATCCACCTGACACCAGTTGATGCATCAGTTCGAAGTTTTCTGAGTAAGTTTCAATATTGTACAAAAGTGTTATTTTCTCTAACTTCCTTGGTCTAGTCAGGAAAACGATTCTAGTTTATGGTGGTATTACACTCTCACTTGAAGAGGTTTTGTGTTTTGCAAATCTTGAGACTCGTTGTTTTCTCTCACTATAGAGGTTTCTCGCACATCCAGATGAGGCTGTACAAGTTTCAGTTTCGACGTAAAATTATTAAGTATTCGATATACATATTTCAAAAAATTATTTTATGCAAAAAGCAAATAATTTGACAACGTGAGACGTTTTTAAGCAGAATTGCACCCCTTTTTTTATCAGAAATTCATCAGAAATTTCAATGTAGTTGTTGTTGTGTATTTCTTTCGAATTGGTCTGAGGCAGGAAACATTACATCGCAAGTGTTTAGTTTTTAATTCATTCTACGTTAAGCTGTTGCTTATAGTTTCCGAATTCTGAGGTCTTAACCCTGATTAAAAATAATATCTTAAACTCAAACAATTAAACCTCAGCCCTGTTTTATACACGGTTTCTATATTTTCACGAATCTTTAGTTCAAATAACTGTTACTATAGTTATTTATTGTTTTGTTTTAAAAAACATTTTTTCAAAAACATTTCTTTGGATTTGTACAAAAAAATATAACTGGATTTTGAAAATAACTAAATATTTTCCGGCAATATGATGATTTTAAGTTTTGTAATCCCCATTCAAGTTGATTTTATAGTATGTTTCGATGTATTGTTAACATATTTCTATATAAATTATACTTTTTTTTAGAACTCTAAGAAATTCTAGAAAATTTGTTGAAATGGTTGAAATTGTGGAGCAAACCAACGAATATATGCCCAGTCCGTTAGATTTGTTTAAAAAAAAATCATGAAAGCCTGTAAATTTGAAACGAAAAGACTGCGTGTTACAAGACGAGATATTAATTTTTTTTTATTCGCCGTGATTTTAAATTAAAATCGAGTATAAAAAAAAATCGGAAAAATCATCATTTATTACCGGGAAAAAACCTGGGAAAAACCGGGAAAAACTTCGGAATTCCAAAACGATAAATCGCTAGCAACCCTGCTGTTAGGAAACAGCAGTCTTCACGAAAACGACCAAGTTCAAGATACTGTATAGAAGAAAAAAGCGCGTTTGATAACGGGCTTCTTCGCCAAAAAGCCGAAGAATTACCGAAGACGGTGGATTTAAATTCGTTTTTCATGATACAAAAAGGAATAAATTTGTAATCCAATGAACATTTAACACTTGGCAGATCAAAAATCATCTTTAGTAAACTTGATAATTACAGAATTATCTTTGGCTGACTATTTTAATAGCTTCAAAATCTATTTGGTCACTTTTTTTGTACTTCAAAGCTACTTTTTTCGTTCTACATAGTCACAATTTGGTCACTTCTTTCGGTCCTCAAAGTCACTATTTGGTCACTTTTTTTTCAAATTTTGGTCACTAAAGTCACTACTATTTCATTATCAAGCCGCTACCAGCCCTGTCATCAGAGACTTGCTTTTGCGTTTTCGCGAGTTGATGAGTCGATTTATTAAAGATTTTGCAAATATATTCTTAGTTTTCAGAATATATTCTTAGCGCACTAAAAATTAGCTTTAAAGTTGCTACTTGGAGTCATTTTTATAACCTTTAAAGATCAATTGAAAAAATTATGATCGATTAAAAAAAAAGATTTAATATAATAAAAATAATTTTCAAACACCGTTAAAAACTTTGTTTGTCTTATTAAAAATTTAGATTCGAAAGCTTATGTTTTCAGAACACGAAAATTTAGAATTGAAAAACAAAAACAAACCTTTTAAAAATATTTTCAAAAATTCAAATAGTTTGATAATCAAATGAAAATAAAAAAAAATTGTAATAAAAATACAGTGAATTTATTTGAAAGTCGAAACAAACTATAAAGATGGAAAAGATAAGATTATTAACATTTAAGGGGGAGTAGGGTCCAACACTTTAAAAAAATCCGCTTTTTATTTTTTTATTTTCTTATTGTAAAACATTTTAAGAATGTTGTGTCAAATTTTCAAGTCAATCGAAGCAAAACAGTAGAAATTAAAGGCCTTTATCTCCTCTTATCTAATACTGCAAGAATTCTAGAGCAGAAACTTCAGACGCGTTTTTTTCGAAAGCGCAATTTTAAAGTCAGTGGACATCGTCATTTGAAAACTACTTCACCGCTTCTTTTCAAATTTGGAACATATTTTCTACATATAAAATACCAAACCCCAACGATTTTCTTTTTTTGTTTTTTTTTTTTACTTTGGAGAGATTTTACAGATGAAAAATGGCGGATTTTTTCGTGAAAAAATGTAGTTTTTACTTCAAACAGCCACAAAACTTTCATTTTTTTTAAGTTAAATAAAATCGTTGGGGTCCAGAAAAATTGCTATTAAAATATTTTGCTGTGGTTTTTTGACTTCAGATGATTCTGTGCTGAGATACACTGTCCACCGCAAATCCTGTTTTCTAAAAGGCATCCTCGAAAGTGCTCCGTCACCGGCTCATTTTTCAATATTTTTCTACGAAAAAAATTGAATACATTTGTTTGAACGATAGCTCTAAAAAAAAATTCGTGAAAATTGTGTTTTTTTTTACCCGTTAGACCCCACTCCCCCCTTAAGAAGGACATTTTTCCCCAATAAACACATATAACGTCAATATTTTGACGAATTGGTAGATTTTGGTGTCCCGAACTCAAATCTTTTGTCAAATTGGTCAATCACCTTTAGTTTTGGTTTTATGAAATTTAAAAGTTTTAAAATTTGTAAGTTTAAAGTGAAATCAATCATAGATAAATGATTAATTAACAAATTTAAAATTGAGGAAAATTTGATTTGAATTTGAATTTCTTTATTATGCTTCATTCACTTATGCTATAATATTTTGATGATGGAGATGTATGATCTAAAAAGTAAATTCTACAGTTTTAACAAATTTGGAAAGTTATCATTACATACAAGATATAATTACATACTCTGACATTACTGTAGACATAAAAAAAGCTGGATTTCATTTAAAAAAATGTTGGAACCTTGCAAACGATTAGATTTATGATTTAAAATCTTTAAATCAATTTGGTTTAAAATTTCTTAAAAAATTCGTAAAATGGGGAAAAGTAAAGAAACATTAAACTTATGTGCTTTTTTTCGCAGAACACTTAATTTCTTGTAGTCTTGAGGAGAGTTGATAATTGATTTTAAACTTTCATTTTAAAATGTTATATTTTTGTTTCAATTTTTTTTTCAAATAAGCAGGAATTTCTTATATAATTTTAACCTATTTTCAAAAGTTATTTCAATAATAAATGCTGATAGAAAAATGTTTTGATTAAGGGCACCCAAAGTAGTCAAAATAAGCTTTTAATTGTCTGCACCTTGGACGAATGCCATTTTTGTGGCCTTATTTAGTCATTTAAATTTTTTCTTCATCATAATTTTTTTTTTATTTTACAAAGTCTGATGTCTGTTGTGCGTTTCGTATCCAAGATAATAAGTTGAAAAACTGGGGATATATTAATCAAATATTATGTTATTAACTAATAAAAATAAAAAGAATAAATAAAAGCGATCCGATAAAGTTCAGTTTTTGACTTTTTGCCACCTCAAACCCCACATTGCGATGTCTCACTTCAGTACTGTACTTCACTGTATCAAGCTTGGTGGATTGTCTTGTGTCTCGAATTTTTTTCGTTCTCAAATACTTACAAATAAAAAAAAACATTAACATTTGGAAATTAACTTATAAATGGGTTTTGGGCTTATATTTCAAACTAGTCTTGTAGAGAATTCAAATAAAATTAATCAAATTTTTTCATCAAAAATTTTTCATCATTTACAAAAACATTAAACAAGTTATCAAAAATGGGCAATTTTTAGCTCTCTGAAATTTTCTCGATATTCTCAAACTAAACGATTCCAAATATTCACAGAAAAAAAACAAACGTTTTTGTCTATTGGTTTTTGAATCAAAATGTATTAAGCTTATAAATAGCTATATTATTGACAACAAATGAAGTAAAATTTTTTTATAAGTTTTTTTTTGCTCTACTTTACTCTACTTTACTATGCTTTAATTTTCTTTCCAAATTATTCAATTAATTTTCAAAACTGTCGAGTCAGAACTTAAAAAAACCACATCAGTTTAAACGAGAGTGCATAGAGTAGCAGTTGATGCTTTATGAAAACGAAAATTTGACTGAGGATCACGATTCATCATAAAAGTATCAATTCACAGGCATATGATACGTAAATATTACTGATCATCCATGATTTAAAGCTGAACTCATAATCAGGAAATGAGGGGTTTCATAAAGTTGATTTAAGTATGTCTCCATATGATGTTGGATTTGCTTCTTATTTTAACTAACTTTCAGCTATACTAATTAGCTCATAGTATATTTTTGAATGTTTTCCAATAATGTGCTTTTTTGTTAAAAACTAAAGGACTTAAAACATAAAATACATGTGCACAATTTAAACTTCAGGTTAAATCTGCTCAAAGGGAGCAAAAAGAATCCACCTTGTTCGATGACACTTTTTGTGACTGCTGTGTAAACCCTCAGAAGATCCGATGATTACTTGCAACGGAAAGAAAGAAAGGGCGACACTCCGGCTTTGCCGGGGTAAAACCTTTTCATCTTCGTGTACTTCCAAAGGAGCTTTCAAGAGTCATCATGTGTACCTTGGTACTTCTTCGGGTTTTCCATGTTATTCTGCTGCTTCCAAGCGGCTTATGTTTCTCTCTTATTTCTCCACTCGAGAATTTTCTTTTTTTTTGGAATCCTTTCTTCAAAAATTCAATGTTGGTGGAAAAATGCACCGAAATTGTGTTTTTTTAATCAAAGGATATGTTTCTGCCTAGGAATATTTTTTATGATATAATATGAAGTCTGAAAAAATAGATTTGTGACGTTTTACTTTTATAAATTGAAAAATATGTTTTCAATTGTTTCAGTTTTCAACTCACCCTTATCGATTTTATCCTGCCAATGATTAAAATTTTCATTGAAACGGAACAAAATAATGAATTCTTTCTAATACTGAACAGAATCAAAAGAATAAAAATCATCAGCAAACCCCCTTTCTTTGAAGCCGGCTCAAGAGGCAGCAACTTTGTGTTTCAGAATTCTTTCAGTTTCAAAAGTCTTTCATACGCCGCCATTGGTGCTGCAGCTTTTTGTTAGCTCCTATTTTTTTCTTAGCTTCTTCCTGCTAAATGTCTGAGCTGCCCAAATCTCGCACTCAATCTTTTTGATTGCGGCAGCAAATTTTTCGAAAAGACTCTGTCACCCAACCCGCAACATTTCCCGAACAAAAGAAGGAACTGGGGCCAAAAGTATCATAAAACAAGAAAATAAAAATAATACTGTCGTTGAATTTTGTCGCACCTTTTCGACACCCACAAGGCAGAAACCTCGGCGTTTGTTGGGTGCTGAACTTGACAGAGAGAGATCCATCCTGGCCTGGCTTCCCGAGGCACTGCTGCTGCTGCTTCATGGAGCGAAGAGTTTCTTATGAATATATAAAATACCGGCACGAGATAACAACGACGACGATGCCGATTCTATGGCAGCCGACAGCGACGTCAAACTATGTACTGAAAACAGTTTCAACATTATGGCAATAATTAAGTATCGATCAGAATTTTATAGGGATGTTTACATCGTTCGGGTCGAAAATCGGTTTCGGACCATAAAACAACGTTTCATTGATCGAATTTTCCATCATTCACATGAAGTGAGTGGGAATCGGACGTGATATCGACCCTCGGAAAAAACACCTTCGATCCGCCCCAATCCAACCGACTGCTGAGCTAAACCAATTTAAAAAACAACAATCTGGAAATCCGATTTTCACTCCGGATTCTGTGTTGAGATTTTTCATTATGTATCTTTTTTCTCTCTCTCGATGCTTCGTACCCTCGAAACTTCGACAAATCTTTCCGGATTACTAGCTTCCCTTTACGTCTCCTCAAAACCGCTTCCCATCTTTGTCATCTGCCACTCTATGGAGCCACCATTGCCAACACGGTTCGATTCGAATAAATAACGGAGCTGGCTCGCCCGGCAAAAGCAGAAGTGATTGGCGAAGAGCTTTCCGAAACAATTTCAACTTTGAATAAATCAACGAACAGGATCATCATCGCATTTTTCCTTTACACCGATGTTGTCCCCGGGTTGTAGTTGTTCGGGTTTTTGGGCTGCCGCCGGGCCCAATGAAACGAAGATGGATCCTTGTCTCTTCATTTCACCGGAAGGAGGCGACCATCCGGTTTTACCGGGATGATGAACCGGTATGGAAGTAGAAAAAGGTCTTGTCAATGTTCTACTTTTTCTTTGGAAACGTATGTAAGTAGAAATAGCTGGAAAATTCGGGATGAGGATATTTTTTCACGTCGAATCACTTAACCTACAGGACATTTTCCATGGAAGTTCTTTTATTTTCCTGAAAATATTAATTTCTTTAGACTTTTTTTTTTTTTGTAATTCAAATTTATGAACATTATAAGAAACTATTGAATTGCTTGAGCTATAAATATCGACCCAAGTTTATTTTTGAGCTTTAAAAAAATTGGATTTTATTCCAAAGTTAATTGCAATTGGATCTGGAACTAACTATTTGAATATATCTATCTTTAATAGAAAAGCATTTCTTCACACGTTTCCAATTAAATATTTTTATAATCCCATCACGCTGAATAAACAAGGAGCCCTCCAAAAATATGGATGAGGGGAGGGGGTGTGGGGGAAGGGGGGTTGGTGGGTTTGGTGATTCGGAATTCAAATTTTGCTGGAAATAATAATAATTTATTTTAAAAAAAATCTTCAAACGTTTTCTTACTCATGACCATCACACAAACTCGAAAAAATAATAAATTTTACTGCAGAATCAAAGTTTCAAATCAATATTTGTAAATCAATATATTTACGGTAAGTTATCAATAAACAATTTGCAATATAGCAACACTGCTGTGCCATCCACTTGACGTTAAGTTGGTTGATAAACAGAAAGAAGAAAAGAAGTAGAAATAATAAATAACCCAAAATAACAATTCTTATTTTGAACTAAAAATTTTGAGTCAATATTTTCGAAATGCAGAAAACGAATTCAAATTATAATTTCGAATACAACCAGGAATAAAAGCTTTAGACATAAGAAACAGTGCAAAAAACTAGAATTCATATAATAAAAAGAAATTGAATCCAAATTCAAAAATAAATCTGAGATCAGTCTAGAAATTAATCATAATTTAAAATTGTTAAGAAAAATGACAGTATTTGTTAATCATTAATCAAATTCATTTACATTTTTCTCGACACGAATGCCATGATGATGGCAAAGTGTCACTAATTAAACTAAAAAAACATTTCTTTTTTTCATTTTTAATTGCAAGGTTGATTGAAAAACTTCCCCTTGATTATCTTTAATTTGAAATAATATTTAATCACGATTTGAAATGTAAATTTTCTATAACGAAACAAAATATTAATTTTGAACTTGAAATAATTTATTAAATAATATAAATGATAATTGTTTGATAAAAAAGAAAATATTCAGTTTTATTTCAAGAGTGTCAGTGATCAAAGTCAGCGATAAAATTCTGTTTTTTATCATCAAGTCATAATCGATTCCAAAAAGATGAATTAAAGCAATAAAAATAAGTGAACAGTTGAAATAAGTGAATCGTTTTGAGATCAATTATAGTTTGAATTTCAAGCTCTGATTATTTTGTCACCGTCAATTTCATATAGGATCCCGGAAAGGATAAAAGGTAGAAACTAAATTTTTCGTATCAAAAATCTAGATTTGTAGGCTGCCAAGAAAATTATGCTAGCAGAACGAAAAAAATCGTAAATTTATTTGAAAAATAAAATAAAATTTGAATTCAATCCATCAGCTTTACAAGTAAAAGTTATGTTGTTTTAGTAAGAACACTTCAAGATTATGGAAATGAAAATTCGTTCCAAGAAGAACAAACTGATGACATGTGATGAACATGCTTTTTATCAAATTCTACTCGCTCTTTTTCAATATCAATTCATTTTTCTAACTATTCATAATCTTGAAATCTTCTTACCAAAAGAATATAACTTTCACTGATAAGGTCGATAAATTACATTACCAAACATAACTTACGTTGATTAAAATATAATATGAAGATAAAAAAGATAGGTTTATGGTGCTTATGTTTTAATGATTGATTTTATAGATTTTGTCAAGCACCCCTCGTTTTGATGATATGAAGTTTATGAGATTGAAAATAAATCCGTTTTGAGTAAAATCAATCATTGATAACAAATCTAAATGAATAAAAAAAAGTGATTTTGAAAATTTTTATTCAAATAAGTGATAATATTTTGATGATGATGCATGATCTAAAAAAGTAAAATTCTACTTTTTTTTTATTTTAAAGACATATATTTCTGACATTATTGAAGAAAGTTAAAAAAAAAGTATTATAGGTATTTTATATAACAAATTTGTTGAAGTATGATGAGATATTTGCTTTTAAGAATATCTTAAATTCAAATTAATTAAAACTTCTTCAACAATTCGCTTAAAATCTATTTTTTCAGAGAATTGGAAAAGTACACAAATAAAAAAAAAAGTCGAGAAGAAAAATGATAAAACCTTTTTTTCAGATAAGTGCAGAATTTTCTACACTGTTTTTAAATTTATCAAAAGCTTATGGACAAAAAATTAACTGTTAAATACTTTTCACATTAGAAAAATGTGAATTTTGTTGCCTTGTGAAATTTATCAAAACTCTTTTGAATGTGGAGTAGAAGAACTAGAATTACAAAATAAACTCAAAGCCTCACTTGCATTCTTGAAGAAAATTCGCATCTGCTTAAAATTTTTATTGAAATTAACTTTTTTTTAAATTTCAGTACCTTATAAAATGGAAGTAATGGATGAACTTTTTTAGATACGTTTTCTAATAAAAACCAATTTAAAGTCTAATCCGCTCTTGAGTATCAATATGACACTATTAGAAGTTATGCGGGTTGTAACTATATTCGGGTGCCTCCAAATAAATTAATTTCTTCGGGGACCCTCAATGAATTCTTGAAATCTTCAATTTTGCATCTTTTTTTTTTTATTTTATGGACGCACCCTGAAAGCACAGGAATAAAACTCCCTAATCAGACCTTGAGTGTCAATTTGAGACTTCTCGCTTAAAACCACTATATCCCTTTTTTCAACCGATTTTTACAAAATTTATAGTTTTAGAAAAATCGTAATATAACTAACACTTACCTACTACTCTTCAGTTTTCTGTTATTCAAAGTCTAAGAGAATATCCGAAATAAAACGCGGTTTTTGTTTGTTTTCGCTCACCCGTCGGAATCGTGAAAATAAATTTATTGCGGAAATCTTACGTTAATATACTCAAAATCCAGTGCAAAAATGAATTAAAGTGCAAGAAAATCTGAAAATTTACAAATTGACAAAAGGTACAAAAATCAGCTCCCTTTGAAAATTCTTTAAAATTTCTGTGGTTTCGTATTTTGTTTTGACAATCTAAAAATGCAAAAACGTGCCAAATTGCGTAAACTTTTCAATCCTTTTTTTCAAAATTTATTGAAAAGCACGGTTATTACATCACTTTTTTTTACATTGTTTGTGTTCATGATCTTAAAAAATGTCAAAAAAATATATTCTTTTGCGTAACGTATTGCTTCTAACTTCAGCTTTCTTGGACACTAAGTAAATTTTTTTTTGAGCATTCCGGAGCTGATCTACAGTATTTTTTCCAGAACATATTCTCCTGATTGTTTCCTTTAACTTTGAAAACGGAAACCTGAAGTGTTGTAGGTGAACAATGTCTTAAAACATATTTGAGTTATATTACGAGGTTTCCAAAACTATAAATCTAGTAAAAATTGATCGGAAAACAAGAGCTATATTGGTTTAGTCAAGAGTGTCAAATTGACACTCTCAAATTGACAGGGACTGTAACTGATAAACATTTCAGCGACGGATGAGGGTTAAAACATTAAATTCCTATGCTGCGTTTCCTGGTGTTTGGTTTAATTTTAATGCGTTTACCTTCAAATAAATGACAGTCAAATCTCATTTTTCAGTCGATTATCAATTGATTTGAAATACTTACCTGCTCCAGCACCATAACTTGCTGCTAATTCCAGTGGGTTGTACTTATTCCTCAGGTCTGTTACTCGGGAGGTCTTATTTTGTGAAGTAGATCTCCAGAAATTTATTGATTCATCGGCTTCATTGGTATCATCGGCAATCCAGTAGTCATCAGGGGCTTCATCGTTATCGATATTTAATGCTTTATCGGCCAATTCTTCTACCTGTTGGTTCCTACCGCCAGGCTTTCAGCCACTCCCGCTATTCCGACCAAACGATTATTATTTTACTTCTAAAGAAAAATTATGTGGATCATAACGCGTAAGATAGAAAAGGATGAACTGTAAAAAACGCGACAGAAAACTTTGAGAGCTGAAGTTTTCCCGAGATACAGGACAAAGGTTAGGATGCTTATGCATTCGTAAAAATTATGTCCCGCCTTTCAGAAGAAATCATTAAATCAAGCGTCCCGAGATTCGGAACGCTACCCATATGAACTTCGAATCAATTCAGCCCTTCTCCTGTGGCTCGGAGAGTCATTATCCCGAGAGGAAAATTTGGAATCTTAGTATGTGTGTAAGTTGTACACACTTAATCTTTTCTCCTGTGATTGGGACAATTTTGTCTTGTATTTTCAACAGCTGAAATTACAGGACGATTTCAAGACAGATAAACAGCTCAGAAAAACGACAGTCAAATTCACCAGTAGAGTCGAAACTGTTTTTTTCTTGTAATTTTCAGGAAGTTTTAAGTATTCCTGTAGGTTCTAATCAACTTCAATCTGAATTTTTCAATTCAGAATTTAGAAATATGTTACCTATAGAGAAAATAACAAAATTACTCTTTTTTCAAATTGCAATCATTTATTTACTTTTCGTTATATCTTCAGGTACTGAACACTAAATCTTTTCTCCTGTGGTCGCGACGATTTCGTCCTGTATTTTTGTATTCCTATATTTCTGTATTTTTGAAATTACAGATCGACTTCGGGACAAACAAACAAAGCTCAGGAAAAGAACTGTCAAATTTGCCTGTTGGTTGGAAACGGATTACTCTTGTGATTTTCAGGGATTTCAGTAATTCTCCTGTAGGTTTGAGACAATTCCCTCCCGGGGATTTCTGTAATTATTGTTCGTAATCTGGAGGTTCTCTTTAAAAAAAAATGCATGATTGAATAATAAGAATGAAAACTTTATAATATTTTGGTACGTTCCTATGAATGTACTTCACCTGATAGGATTTAGGATAATCAGCAGCTTTAAGAACAACATGGTCACGCACTTTTTGTGTGTTTTTGCCAAAAAAAAATCTAGCTACCCCGAAGCTCTGTGGTGAAAACAGCATAACTTTCTTTCAAAAATCTCTAAAAATCACACGAAAATCACACTACACACATTCTACGATGCCTGGATTGTGGTTTGAAACCTAATTGATGGTCGAGAAGATCCCGCCGGTTTTTCTTTTTAATTGGCTATACAGTTTCGGATTTCTACCTTCCAGATAATTTTTGGGACCGTGGCCGTTTTCCAATTCAAACCGGGCAATGGCGATGGCCAACGCGAGTCTTATAGCACGGCAACTTCTACAGCTTTATTCCACTGCGTACACGTTAACTACTGCTTAGCGCCACTTTTAGCTTCGCTTCACGTGACAGTTATGTATTACAGGGAATAGTTGCTCTGAATGTGTTCAAGTTCCTGAGCATTCGAGAAAGAGGTCTTTCAAATTTCAGGAGAAATGAAGTGCTTCGAGATTAGGTTAGCTATCTCTCCGTGGCTCAGGAAAACTCTTGTTTTTTACAGTTCAAGTGTCATTTGGAGTCATTTTCCTGTGACTCAGAGAATTCGCTATAATCATGGAATAATTGCAATCTCAGTGTGTTTGTATACACCACACGAAATTAATGCAACTCCGTAACATCTTAAACTATATCTTGTTCATTGTATTACCCTTCCTTTACCGTTAAAAAAGGCAAATAGCCGGTTAGGGTCATATAGACCCAGATTACTATTTTGGCTGTATCTTCAAATGTATTGAACCGATGTTCATAAATTATACCACTTTGGAATCATCTACACAATCACTATCTATTTATGAAGAAAAAAAATTATAATGAGTTTGTTGGTGTCTGAAAATAGAGCCGTAAGACAAAATGGTCAAAAAATATGGCGTTTCGTGACCATCCCAGTTGAAATAATGAAATTTCACTATGTTAGCTAAATTTTGGCTAACTAACTAATATGATATATACAAAGTAAAAAAAAATTTTGGTTTCCAAAATCATATCGCATAAATGTAAGTACGAGAAAAATTGAAAAAACATTGATTTTCCTATTCAAAACAATTGTTTTTGTGCTGGTTCATTGGCTTATATTTAAAAAAATGGACTGATAAATGATTTAACTTATAAAAACATGAAAACATATGGAAACTAACTAAATTTTTGATGTTTTGTGATATTTTTATCACATAAAAAACGCGAAAAACGCACAACAAGAAATATCGCTGAGCCGTATTTCTACATAAACTGCCGGCCAAAAGTTTGGGATCACCCCCTCAAAAACATAAAAATTTTGATCGACCATATCTCAGCCATTTTATGACATATTGCAATTCTTTTGATCTCATTCAAGAGATCGTGAGCAAAACCTTCTTTGTATGTTTTTGACGAAATGTTAATGTTAAGTTTGTATGACTAAAATTTAGCTTTAGTGGGACATTTTCCAAAAACTGCACTTGAAATTCAATTCATCTCAGAGTGGGGTGGACCAAATTTTAATATTCGAATTGCATACTTATTTGTTGTTTTCATCGACTTTGCGGCGATTAAACCAGTTAACCAACTTTTTCATACTTATCAAAGCACATTTCTTGAATTTTGTGCAAAAAAATGCAATGTACTTAAAATAAATAAAATAGCTACTTAAGTCATCGTCCGAAAGTTTGGGATTACCCCGCAGTATGGTGTAACGGCTATAAGTTTGGTATCAGTCTTCTAATACATGCATTTTTAATTTACGCGTGTCTCTGTCTTCAAACAACGTATTGTTTATCTGGTAGGCTGATTTAGAAGCAAATAAGTAAACCTTTCTTTATGGATATTTAGATGAAATAATTTTGAAGACTAACTTCCTTAGAACTTTAGCTTAAGTTTCATCATTTTATGACTATTTTCACCAAAAAGACCGACTGTTAAAAAAGGCAAATTTGTTTTGACCATAACTTAGTTGTCTTACAAGTTATTGCAGATCAGATTAGCTTATTTGCAAGCGAATAGATTGCACTTAATTTGGAAGGCTTAGCTCAAAAAATATATCACAGATGATTATCACCATAACGTTAACTAAAATTTGAACTTTAGTTTTTGAAGAATATGAAGTTTTGATGAAATAGATCTTATGGTTTAAAGTTTTTTCTTTTGATAACTATATGTATAATAAGTAAGCTTTCGAATAAGCCCAACTGATCTGCAATAACTTGTAAGACAACTAAGCTATGGTCCTAACAAATTTGCTTGTTTTTTTAATGGTCGAATAATTTGGTGAAAACCATTAGAAAATTTATAAACTTTAGCTAAAGGTTTGATGAAGTAAACCTTCAAAAATATTTCAACTAAATATCCATAAAGCAAGTTCAACTCATTGACTGGACTATAATTAAGTAGCTATTTTATATATTTCAAGTGCATTGCAATTTTTTTTGCACAAAATTAAACAAAAAACGATTCGAAAGCAACTCGAATTTTGAAATTTGGTCTACCCCACCCTGAGATGATCGGGTTTAAATTATAAGATCGGTTTGTGTCCCAACTTTAAGCTAAATTTAAGTCTTATAAACTAAATATTAACCTTTTTCAAAAAACATACATAGAAAATTTAGCTCACGATCTCTTGGATGAGATCAAAAGAATTGCAATATGTCATAAAATGGCTGAGATATGGCCGATCAAAATTTCATGTTTCTGAGGGGGTGATCCCAAACCTTTGGCCGGCAGTGTATATCTTGTTCATTATCTTAAAGTACTTGTGATATACATAGCTCACTGCTTGCCTCCTAAGCCGACATCCATGAGTTCGAGCCCAAGAGTAAACATCGGACCCAGTCGTACCGGATAAGTTTTTCAATGGCTGTCCGGCAACTGCATCGTTGATATAAAGTCGCGAATGACACAACGATGTTAATCGAAACAAAAAAAAATCTTTATATTTTCCTATTTTGCATTCATCTCCAAACACGCGGACACCAACCTGTCAACCTGCTTCTTTCATTCCGATAGGAATTATGTGGTAAATACGATTGTGGGGTGGAACTTTTTTGTTTTCATCCTTTTCCAACCGATACGCAACACAACAACAACTCCGAGTGCTTCCGCCCGAAAGGATTATCCAAGTGGGCTTAACTTTGGTTTCCTCATTTATTTTGTTTCGTGGATTCAGCTACCCGTAGATAATCCACAAACTTTTTTCCTCTACTAGACAAATAAGCGAACCTGGCACACCGGCACGATAAATCAATTATTTTTCTATCGTCTAAATACCTTCTCTCGGACAGTGGCATTGCGCAGGAATCGTTTTTTTTTTCATTTGCACTGTTGATATTTTATTGAGTGTTTATTTTTTATCTGGGATTATACTGATTTTTTTATCCTTCGAGTATTCTGAAATCCAGGTGGGATCCGTAGTTCGATGGTTTAAAAAAAAAAATTAAGTTCTTCTTTTAATACGGTAAATAAAATAGATAATTCTTCAAATAGCTTCCCTTGAAGGCTCACTGCAGAAAACATAAGCAAAAGACGCTCATTAAATTCTAGATGCAATGCCTTAATGACAAACTTGTTATTAGTCATTATTTTCGAGATGAAACCAATTGGGTCGGTTCTTGGAACAACACCTATTTTTCCCATTTTTTCCCCTTGGAACCAACCGTTCATTAGAGAGTGTATCGTTCTCGTTGCCTTTGTCACGCTTTATTGGACGCAAACAATAAAGTGTGACACATTTTGCAGAAATAAAAGAAACGCGAAGCTTTTCTTGTCTCATCACTTTATGCATGGAGTTCCCGAGGAGACGGAAATATAATTCCTCGGAGAAAAGTTGTCACGGCTCTGTGTGACAGCGGGCGTCTTGCTGGAGCACCTTCTTCCAGGGGAGAAGTTTTTATCTTAGCTTCTTTTTTTTTGCTACAGTCTCTCACTCTTCTTTCTTTAGACAATCCATTTGGTTTTCACAATTTGCATTATGCTATTGTTGCTCGGCTTGGTATTTCTTGAAGTGCACCTGGTGTATTATATTTTTTTTTAGTCTGTGCGCTTTCCTACCTGCCGCTCTATATTAATAATGGGGTCCTCCAGGTGCCGCATCACTCCATAATAACCTTAATGGAAACGACTTGCGGACCGTGTCTGCAGACCAACTTATTCAGTAGCGAATGGACTTTGCTACACTTTTACGGAGTGGAGACACAACAACAATTGAATATCGACCTATTGATTATTCGTTTTTCAATTTGTTCTGATGCAAGGATATTTTTCGCGTTCTGCCTTTCAGGGAATCTGCTCGACGGAACCACCCGTTGGCGTGCGAATGCGATATCCTGGAGACCTGTTCGATGCGGCTCTCGCTGCTGCAGATGACCTTCGGCAAACATATCGAGCGGAAGCATTGCTGCTTTTTTCCAGGAGGGGTAAGTACTATGTTTTGACTGTATGTTAGTTAGTGACGAGATCTTCAAACTTATGAAATGCAAAAATTTAAGTTGTTCTTATTAATTCGATAGAGTGCCATATCTCTATGCTTTTCCAGTTACATATTCTAAAATTAATTAAAAAAAATATTTGGACCGTCCTGAAGTGACATATTTGAAAGAACTAAAACTATAGAACCCGAAGTTTAAAAAAACACTAATAGAATTGCATCAAACTAGAGATGTACCGAATATTGGCCGGCCGAAAACCGGCCAGAAAATCGTTAAGCCGATTATTCGGCCCACCAAATAGGCCTAATATTTATTTTTAAAATTTATTAAATAACTGATTGAGGATTTTTTTTATTATCTGACAATTTGCGCCGGGGGTCTTCAGATCTTCCCCAAAATTGAAAATCGGGTTCATTTTTACGACTTAAAAACACATGTATTTTTTTAGATTTCTAACATTTTCATTTTTCGAATAAGATTTAGTTATATTTTTTGTGAATAAATTAAAATCATATTTCAAAGCTCCATAACTCTGTTAATTTTCATTTGAAATCATAAAATAGCACATCAAAACGCATTTAAAATTTTACCAGATTTTTATATAAAATATTAAAAAAATCAAGGAGTGACCTTTAACATGAAACATTGTAAATGAACTTTAAATAATGTCTAAAAGTACCGTCTGCATCAGCTGCAAATAATATCGTTATATAGCGTTATATAGTCTAACAACATGGGAACAAAGATACTTTTCAGGGTTGCTAGCGAATCGGGAAAACCGGGAAAACCTAGAAAAACTTTGGAATTTCATCACGTCACCGGGAAACCGGGAAAAACCGGGAATTCCGGCATCTCACCGGGAAAATTGACATGATTGAAATTTTTTCACGGAGTTTCAAAAATATTTTTATAATTATTTCAAAATTTAAGAGTATTTTTGAGAGTTTCGATGTATATTTATCTCATAAAGGCTTATTTTTGTTCATTAGTAACAAACGAAGTTTGAATCGCTTTTTTTACTAATTGCGGAGAAATATGAGTTATCTCACTTTTTCACTCTCCGCAAGTGTGCTACACTTACAAGCATAACTCAAATGATATAAATTAAATAATAAAACTATTATCGACAAAACTAAACACAAAACTAACTACAGTCGAACCTGGTTAAGTAAGAGTCCAAAGTACTGAACTTTTTTTCTAGCTTAAGGGGAGGGTAGGGTCTAACGGGTAAAAAAAAACACCATTTTCACGATTTTTTTCTAGAGCTATCGTTCAAACAAATGTATTCAAATGTTTTGCATTATACAAAGCATTGTTAAAAGAACATTTAGTAATTTTATCGTAGAAAAATATTGAAAAATTAGCCGGTGACGGAGCACTTTCGAGGATGCCTTTTAGAAAACAGGATTTGCGGTGGACACTGTATCTCAGCACAGAATCATCTGAAGTCAAAAAATCAGAGCAAAATATTTTTAATAGATGCTTTTATGGACCCCAACGTTTTTATTTAACTTAAAAAAAATTTATGAAATTTTTGTGGCTGTTTGAAGTAAAAACTACGATTTTTCACGAAAAAATCCGCCATTTTTTATCTGTAAAATCTCCCCAAAGTAAAAAAAAAAGAAAAACGTTGGGGTCTGGTATTTTATATGTAGAAAATATGTTCCAAATTTGAAAAGAATCGGATAAGTAGTTTTCAAATGATGATGTCCACGGACTTTAAAAATGTGCTTTCGAGAAAAACGCGTTTGAAGTTGCTGCTCTGCTCTGCTCTGCTGCAGTATTAGATAAGAGGAGATAAAGGCCTATAATTTCTACAGTTTTGCTTCAATTGACTTGAAAATTTGACACAACATTCTTGAAATGTTTTACAATAAGAGAATAAAAAAATAGAAAAATCGATTTTTTTAAAGTGTTAGACCCTACCCCCCCAACCATGCTTCCGAAAATCAATCATTTTCACTGAGCCATGCTTGACTACATTCAGAGCCAAAAAATCAAAGCAGTCAAATTTTCCTTCTTCAACCAAATCATACAAACAATCATGCATGACAACGACGCTTCTGTATTTGAAACACTTTTGCGATACATGATGAGGTAAAAAGGACGCAGACTATCAGCAACGAACGTCTCGATGCTGATTTCCTTCCCCTAACGACTTTCAACCTTTAGGATCATAGCTGATATGTATCAGTTCTGAGCGATCTATGTAGGCTATCAGATGATTTTTTATTTTTCGTTTTGCCTAGAAGGACAAAATCATGACTAGGTAACCGCAATGAACTGTCTAGCATGTGCTACAGCTTTTTTGAACATGTGGTCCTGGTATTTATTCAGATTTTTCCTTTTGAAACATTAATGATCGTCTATCAATAACGAGCATTATCAACAATGATGCGAGGATAGACGTTCGGGAATGATTGAGGGAGCGACGTTCAAAATGTATCACCAAGTATGTCGATCACCGTCGATTAGCCACGTGACGAATAGCAACGGTAGCCTCCGGTGGGGCATGGTATATCTTCTTGTATCAAGTTAGTGTTGATTTTCGACATATATTCAATGGGTACTTTTACCACGTGCGTATCACAGCACTCGGAGGTAGCATCATTCTAGCTAGAAACCATTCCTGATTGCTTTTCTTGAGCGATTTTCCGACCACTGCGGCCCCAACCCACCCCAACAACCTGGGAAAAACCGGGAAAAACTTTGGAATTTCAAAACGAAAAATCACTAGCAACCCTGACTTTTCAAAGCAGGAAAAAACACTATTTTTTCGTGCGTTGTAGAGTATTTGCAAAAAAAACTGATTTCAAGTTTCAACCAATAATCTATATATCATATTGTTAATGTAATGGGAATGTTGATTTTTCAGCCTAGTCATATACTGAGTACATTAACTTTTCGATCAAAGATCATTTTAAAGCATAGTCATTGCCAATAATTGAAGTTTTTAGTTCTTGCTAAACATGCTTCTTATAGCTTTTATTTCGAAAGTTAAGCAATGGACACCAAAATCCTCATCAATCAATTAAAAAGATATGAGAAAGTGGCAGTAATGTTGTAAAAATAATCGTAGAGCTCAGTAAATGACCAGCCTGTAAAAAGCATTGCCACTATAGTTAATATTACGCATTGAAAATATAATTCTTATACCGTATTCGTTTTCTCCATTGGCTCAGTATTGAACTCTTCCCTACAAAAACGAACATATTTCGTTCACACTCTCATCCACAACACTGACAGAATCTTCAGTGTTCCACTGTCCATTATCAAATCGAATCTGGGGCACTACCGATGCAAAACTGAGCATTACCGAAAAAATGACTGCAAAAAGTGCCAAACTGGTAGCGACCTGATGCAAAACTGGGCATAAACAAATATGCTATTAAATCATTAGTTGAAACTTTCAGTCAGTTTAGCTGTACACACTCTACAATGCACGAAAAAATAGTGTTTTTACCTGCTTTGATAAGTATCTTTGTTCCCATGTTATTAGAAGCGCTCGCTACCTTCTTATGTAAGTTCAGTTGTTCGACAATTGGTTGTTTTCGATGCAAAAAAAGAGATTTATTGTCATTATTCCTTTCATAACTCTTAAAGGAGGCATTGGCCCACTTTGATGTCTTCAGATGAAAGTTGCATCATAAATTGGGCTATACAACGGTATTATTTGCAGAATATTCGGTGATGCAGACAGTACTTTTAGACATCATTGAAAGCTTATTTGCAATTTTTCATGTTAAAGGTCATTACTTAAATTTTAAAAACTTGAAAACTTTCTTTACTACCCCCTTCGGGTTTTTTGGAAATTTTGAAGGGGGGGGGGGGGCGGGGCGGGGATGACAAATGAAGAAATTGATAACTGTTCCGGCCTAAATGTGAAAGTATTCAACATCGAGACTAAAACTAAAGGTTGGTAACTGTAGCCATAAACAAATGACTTACACAGAATCATAACGAAGAATATAATTTCATTTTACTTAAAAAATTACCGCCGATTAAATTTTAGCCATACATTTAAAAACAAATAGATCTCATTTTTTTTGGTTTTGTTCCGCAGTCTTCATTGCAAAAAATCCAGAATTTAAAAATTTCACCTTAAGCACGGTTTTGAAAATAAGGATTGAAATTTCAAATTTAAAGTTTTCATTCATTTTTACAATTTTAATACAACAAAATTTTGAATTCCACCTAACATGAATCTTGAGCTAACATTAGATGTTTAAATTTAAATTTAGGAATCCCAATTTGAAATTTAGTTGTTAGTTATTGATCAGTAATTCAATCCTAAAGTTATTGTTCATGATCATATTCCAAATACCAGAAGCCAGAGCTCAATAGTAAAATTGAGTAATAGGCAGAAAAAATAAACCAATTTCGTGTTCTTGTAACGTGTTAAAATTTTTAAAATGGAATGCAGATTAAAACTTCCATGTTTTAAAAAATGTTATTCAAAAATTAAGAAGTTTTTGTCAAAAGTTCTTCTAAATTCGACAAAATTTTAAAAACTTTAAGTTTTATTTTTACTCAACTTCACGAGCGTTTATTGAAAAAAACGTGCAAGTGAATTTTTAAAACTAATAAACCACATTGAAGCTTGAACTAAGTGCCACAAATTGGTGTTGTTGTCATTTGTCTCCACGCGCTAATATTTGAACACAACAAGCATATATTTGATGTGTTTTACGTGTTTCCATACAAAAATTATTTTCAACTGCCTTCCCAAGCAACCAAAAGGCCCATAAAACAGGTACAAAAACGCTTACTCAGCCCCATCATTGAAATGAAGTACGTTCTATGCAGCTCAAAATTTTAGTTCTTATTGATACTTTCATGTTCCAAAACAAGTCTTAATGATCTTCTATTCAGCTTCCAGCGACCTCTCAATTCAGCTTCCAAAAAATCACAAAATGAGCAAAAAAATTTCTCTCTATCTCAACTGAACCGTTGGCTTCGGTTTATATCACCTTCTCGTGATTATTTACTATGATCTGTACATGGTGCCGCCATGATGTCACGCGCCGGATTTCAAACTCGACAAATTGCTTAATTGCTTCTTTCCTACATTTCCTACATATATTGCATCTGAATGGTCACTCAAGTACAAAATTACTTATTGAAAAAAAACTTGCCCGGCTTGGGGATCAAACCCCGATCTTCGTGGTGAAAATCGAACACGTTACCATGAGACCACGCCTAGATGTTGTTCTAACTGAAACTAAAACTCGAAGAGGTGATTTGATTTTGAAAGCACATCAATGCACTTTTAGTGACTTATCAAATCCCGTTTGAGCACTTTTGTGCCCTTTATGTGACTTACCAAATCCCGTATTGAGCACTTTTGTGCCCTTTATGTGACTTAAGTCCCGTATAACGTACGTATAGATCACTTTTGCAGCTTTCAAGTTCGTTAATGAGCACATATATTTCACTAATGGGAATTGGGCAAAACAAGTCACATACAACGTACATATTAATCACATTTGCAACTTTCAAGTTCATCAATGAGTACATAAAGTTCACTAACGGGAATTGGGCAGTTGATTCTCTTTGTCAGCCAATATGTAACTTTCAATGCCTTCATTCAAATAAATATGTGACTTTTGGTTGCTTGGGTTCTGCCTTCGTTTTGCGTAGCATCTGCGTAGCCTGGAAATCAATTTTAACATTTTTTGTATGGAAATACGTAAAACACATCAAATATATGCTTGTTGTGTTCAAATATAAGCGCGTGGAGACAAATGACAACAACACCAATTTGTTGCACCTAGTTGAAGCTTCAATGTGGTTTTTAGTTTTTTTTTTCCAATAAACGCTCGTGAAGTTGAGTAAAAATAAAACTTAAAGTTGTAATAAGTTGGCTAGGAAACGTCGTAGAATCTTGTGCAAAACGTGTGATTTGTATGCCTCAACAAATGTTCAGAACATCTTATTCATGTAAATCCTCATCTAACTATAGTTAAGTTTAAAAAACTAACTTTTATATAACTTTCTAAATAAAACCTTTATAACTCTGCTCTGAAAAGAGATAGAGTTTTAATATATTCTACAAAGTTTCATATTTTTACGTAATCTACAACTTTTTACTACAAAGTAAAGCTCTATCTATTGAAATAAAAAAGTTAGAATTTTCATTTTTTTTTGTAGTGAACTTTAACTAACTTTTGATGCTTTCAAGTTATGAAGCATGTTTGAAGAAGCAAATGTTCTGAAGACACTTAAGAGATAAGATTAAAGACAGAGGCACTACTAAAAAAGTTCCACTTTCAGCCCTTTTGGACCACAGTGCATTGCCGTGATGGATGTGTGATGGAATTTACAGATAATGTGATAATTTAAAAATTGTGATTATAATTTTTTTTATACAGTGATGGTAACCTTTGTCTTAAAATTATATGAGGCCTACAGAGCCAAAAGCAGTTAAAAAATAATCAATTTTGAGTAAATAATGCCAAACGATTCTCCACATTGAATTTTTAAAATTTTCAAAATTATATTCGCATTCTTTTACGTTCGAAAGAAAATTTCCAATGTTCGAAAAATGTGCGGCAAAAGGCCAAACACAACATTTACCCCTTTGGCTTATATCACTAAAAGGATTTTCATGGCCCGCGGGCCATGGTTTGGCCACCCATGTTGTAGATTATAAGGTAGAACAAATTGAATGAATAGTATTATGCTCAATTTCTAAACATTCTAGGAAAACCTCGGTAAATAAATGAAAATATTTTTTCAAAGGATCTTGCTCTGTTTTAATTTTTTTTTTCATAACATTGAAGCTTATTAAAGCTCCGTAGGTCACAATTTGGTGTTCGTGGGCCAAATGTGGCCCGCGAGCCACGGTTTGGCCATCCATGGATTACTGTGTCAATTTCCCGGCCATTTTGGCATTCTCGGGAATCGGAAAATATTCTTCTGCGGGGAATTGTCGGGATCCCGATAAAAATTTAAGATGAAGATTTCTACTCTGTATTGCATAGTAACCCTTATCTTTATGGTATTTTTTAATTATTAGGTAGTAGTATTGCAAAAAATTCATACTTTTTAATGTCTTAAAAAATCAATAAACAATTATAAAACCCAAGACCCCAAAAACTAAGTACTTTGCCCGAAAAACTTGTCTGATTCTTGTTCAGATTCCTTTCGTAGCGTTTCTTTATTGAAATTGTTTGGTTTTATAGATTCTTTGTCGTTTTTCACAGTTTTCGAACGAAAAAACAATTTTTAGTTTTAAAAAAATATATATCAAGGTAGAACTATCCTTTTCCTTGCCCAATATGATCCATTTTTCGAATTTGTATGGTGAAATTTTTAGTAATTTGGCACTTTTTATTGGCTTTGGGAATTTCCGGAATTTTTAGCGTTTCTTGGGATTTGGGAATTTCGTTTTTTTTTATTTCCGGGAATTTCCGGGTAGGTCACTCAAACTTGGATGCGAAAAATGTGTAATATTTTGACCTCTGTTCTTTCTAGAAGCTGCTAAAAATTTCGATATAACTGAACAAATGATCAGACAAGTAGAATCAAATTTAGGTTGTGAAAGTATTTCGGGTCATGAAAGGTTTGAAAGGAAATTTAAAAAATATAAAAAATTTAATTTTATTGAGTTAATTTTGTAAATAACATTTTTTCCTTTTTTTATATGGTTTAATAAGTTTACGTACTTTGCATTACACATTTATAGCCACTTCTCTACGGTTTATTAAAAAAAAAAAAAAACAAAAACCCATTAGATGTTACCATTCATTGGTAAGCATACGTATTGAATTAAATAATCGTTTCAAAACTCGAAGTTTTTTGACAATAGGAATGGATTTAACCTTCTCAATCATGAACACATCGCCACAATGTAAACAGAAATCTCAAAAATTATAATAAAGTTGAATCGCTGTACAATGAACTTCAATCTATTTTGAACGCGAGTCTGAGCAAGACCGGGTTGATTTAGCTAGTATTTTGAAATATTCATATTTTTCTACTATCACTAGACTAGAAACCCTAAGTTAAGGTAAACTGCATTCCAAAAGGAGTTACTCCACACTATACCAAGAACAAATGTAAATCTCGAAGTACATCCGAATCCAAACTCTCGACTGACGCACCGCGGTGATCGATTGCATACCATTTGAAATTCAAATAAAAATCTTTCAACAATCTCACTTGGGATGATTAAATTTATTCTCCCATCCGCGAAGAACTATTTTCCTATCGCGGGAATCGGATTCGAAGAATCGTGTGGTTGGGGGCGGTGTGAGTTTGGCTTCACCTTGCTGGCAATCCACAGCGGGATAGAATCGGATCGGTGGTGGAGAAAGATACTCCCAACTATATCTATCAACTAGTACCTTCCTAGCTAGTGCTGCAAGGTAAGAACTGAATCGATATGCGCGAACCATCGAAACTTCAGCGGAAGAGATTTATCGCACCAGTCAAACATATTTCAATGGTACTTCCAATAATGGTTCCCGTTGATGAATGGAACAAGTGCACTGTGTAGCGTTTTTTGTCGCATGTACAAATGCCCTTCCACTTGCTGATAGCTCAAGCTATCTAGCTGTTAGTGGCGTGGAAACTTCTGTAAAACGAATCTTTGGCTCGGCGATCGACTCGAACGATTGGCTGTGGAAGCGTTCTCGCCAAATTGTTCCTCCCGGGGGCAATCTGATGCCAATCCAATCGAGGCTATCCGGAGTGTGACAACCCCCACGTAAAAATGCATTTTACGGGCCAAACGGAACAGTTCTGCTCAATGGAACTACACTGCAAATTGTGAATCAGATTGACGGAGTACTCTACCCCGAGAGAGAGAGAGAGAGAGAAAGTGTATTGAGCATTCCATTGCTGTCGTAAAAGTTTATGCTAATCAAAAAGTATAAAGATGTTTCGCTTTTTGTCCAAAGTAAAGCTTTTCGGCATGTCAATTTGAATGTAAAATTTCACTTCTAGCTGTTTAAGAAATATTTCTTTGGAGCGGAAAGGATCCTTTTTACTGCCAATACATTGTTTCAGATAACTTTTTGCAATGCACATTTCTAATGTTCTTCCCCAAATTTCATGTGCCAATTTGACATTGAGATACACATCGATTTCGGGGCAGCTCTGACAGTTTATCTATTTGTCAATCGGTTGTAAGTTGGCAGTTCCATTCGTTTCGCACGGAAGTTTATGGTCTTCTGTCGATTTGGAGAACACTAGATATATACATTTCCGCGGCGACGTCGATAGATGGATGGAAGGAAACTTCTATCAATTCCGATAGTAGAAGTGCTTCACTGCTCCCTGGATGTGTGTTTTCTGGCTGGCTAATGATTAAACAAACAATCCAAAGCGTGAACGTTATCGCTTTTTTCGGTATTGCACTGATTTATAAATGAAACGTTTCTGTCGCTTTACGAATAGTAAATTTGAGATTTTTTCCAAATTTCATAGGAAGAATAAAGAATGAGAGCAATCTTTAGGACAATATAACGATCAAAGTGCTTACAATTTGGTTCATTTTTTACGTTTTATGTTTAATCAGTTCGGCTTTTAATAAAATTTGTCCTTACGATTTTAAGCTCGAAGTTATCGAAAATAGCTTTTTCACCATCTGCTAGATGGTACGGCAGAAAACGCTTATCGTGCCCCAATTAATTCTGCTCTGTTCGCCCCGAGTGAACAAATTAGGGTAAAAAGGCGTTTTAAAATTGATTTAAGTGAAAAATCAAAAAAATTATGATGGTGAAAATGTGTATATCATGTTGCAGTGCGTACATTATAGATCAAGATGATTCAAAGATCATAAAATGGTGCTTGACAATTATAATATTTTCGTCACTTGAGTACCTAGATGTTTTTGTTTAAATATTTCTGTAAAGATGATAAGGAGATTTCTTTTTTTGGTGAAAAATTAATACGTTTAGTTAGGAAGTACGAAACTATTCCTCATTAAAATTCATTTAAGAAAATGCGTTCTGTTTGTAGAAAAGAGAAGTGCTATGCACTATGCCCCGGGTGCTCGTTTTGCCCTTATCTCCCCTACTCTGACCAAATTAAGAACACTTTTCCAATGTGTTCCTAATTTTAAATAGTCATAGAGCATTCATAATCTCGAAAGGTGGACTTGATAATGCGTGCAAGTTAAAAACCATTTGCTTGATCGGGATACTTTCTAAGAAAAAAAAAGAAATTACATGAAATTTCATGGAAATTTAAAAAAAAAATCTATCGTTGATTGTGTTCTCCAAATCTTTCTTCTTTACTCTTGTTTAGGGCTAGGTGGGGTAATTATGAACAAAATTTCTTCATTTGGCACACTTACAGCCACAATATGTTAATTTCTTATCACAAACTCTGAAAAGCTGCCATCAATGAACGTTTCCGTGCTCTTCATCATTCTGTAGAACAACTTTTGTTTTTTGGTCGCAACCTCTGTCTTTGGGACGTCTGTTCATAATTACCCCGTCTGTTCATATTTACCCCACTCTCTAGGGGGTAATTATGAACACGGATTACGAACTTGGTATATAATTTTTGAAAAGTAACAGTAGTTATACGTTACATTTATCCATAGTAAGCAGTGTATGGTGATTTTTTACTTAAAAAATTATGTTCATAATTACCCCATACTCTGTTTATGATTACCCCGGACTATGTTCATATTTACCCCGAGACTTGTCCAATATGATTTTTATGGTGACAGAAAATCTCAATTCAACACCAAATAATGAAAATTATTAGCAGTAACAATAAAATGGGTTGTTTTATAAAAACTCAATTCAATTCATGTATAAAACTTGCAAAATAAACAAATGTAATCAAAATTAAGATGTAAAACAATAGAAAAATAGCTATTTAGTGTTCTTTTTAATTGATATTTTTCTATCTTTTGTTTCGAGAGTTCAATTTCTTTTTTGCATCTTTTACGTTTTGGTTGGATTCTTTTTTCCGTTTCTTTATGTCTTTACAGAACATTTTATTCGATAGGACCTCTCCATACGTATGAAATTTTAGACGAGTTAGGCTACTCGATAGTTTTTACATCCGTTTAAAATGTGCAGCAAACATCAAGTCTTCACCAAAATGTCGTGGTCTAGGCTTTTCACGTACGTGCGAGGTATCATGAAATTACAACCTATTCATATACAGGAAATTCTAAAATATTTTTAAAGGGTTGTTTCACAAAAACACTCGTTAAAATGTTCTTGCATCAGTGAACAGTCATTTTTTACAATTCTTGTCAGTTCTACATGATCGACAGTTTTGAAAAATATTGACAGTTATACATTTTTTTTATCACCTGTTTGAAATTTTACATAAGTAGCTCTATTCTCTATTCAAAAAAAAATTGAAGTACTACCGAAGTTTTCCTCAACAAACTGAAAGAGAAAATCTTCAACCAAAAGTTGTTTATTTTGCACCAAATTAAAAAAAAAATATTCGAACAAATTAACATTGAAAAAAGTATCTATCAGGTATCAGAAAAGAAGTAGGCTTAAATTGACATTGAAAAAAGTATATAAGTAAACAATTAGACTGCAAGAAAATAGATTTTGGATCTTTGATATCCGGATTTAACATATAAACAATTATTATTTGCTGTAATTCTAATGTTCTGAATAGCAGCACGTTTGTCAAACATACAGGAAAATTGATCTTTGCTTTGTGGACTCATTCACCAATTAAATTTATCAAAAATTTTCATATATTTTACTGCTGACCACAGAGATTTCAGGTTCATAGTAATGTCAAATTTCACACAGTTATGAATAAAAGCTCGATCAGCAAACCTTTTTTAAACAAATGGTGAATTTAATTTTTAGCCAAATTAAACATATATTCAAGTCTGGTTTAGAACCTTATTGTTGATCAATTACCAAAAAAACTGGTTTTGGAAGCACGCGAAACCTGTATTCGGTATTAGAGAACAACATATTCCTGGGATACAGGTTTTCGGTTTTGGTATTACCGGTAAAACTTTTGACTGCCTTTTTTATTTCAACGAAAAGCAAGTTTTTATCACTATTTATTTAAACAAAATTAAGACTTGTTCAAATTTGGTTACGGATTGTGCTTTTTTTTCAAAATTTCTGCTTTATTCACTTTTTCCAGTTTTGAAATTTTATTTTCAGTTTAAAAAAAATGGGGTTCAAAAGTTTTTTGCAAAGACTAAAAAAAAGACTGAAAAGAACTGGCATAGCTTTTTTTCTAAATCAAAATTTCAATTTTGGAAAAAAATTCAATTTCTCAAAAATTCAAAACTTAACACATTGCAGACCTTATTTAATTATGAAATTTACTGAACTTGGTCCAGTGGGTTCTAGATATAAATGCCGAGTGTTGATGTTTTCCGGCTAAGATTTCTCCACGGTCGTCAATGTGTTAAAATGTTGTAGAAGAGGGGGGGAGGGGCGTAAGTAGTTTTTTATGAAATTTCTTACAAGGGGAGGGAGGGGGAAAGGAATCTGGAAATGCTTGGGTAATTAGTGAATGGCCCCCTAAGTTGATGAATAAATCATTCGACCATTAAAAAGCATTAGAAATGTCAGGAAATGCATAAGAAGATGTGTTCATAATTACCCCATAGGACGAAAACTATGGGGTAAATATGAACACTCATCTGTGAATAAGTGCGAATATTTTTTTTTCAAAATTTCTTCAAAATCCAGACAGAGCATCATAAACTGGATGTAAAACATGTGATAACAATATTCCAGCTGGATTTTCTACGATCAGATATTCAAAACATTAAACATTGTCCGAAACGATTTCCGTTTCACGAGGTAATGGGTTTTTAAAACATCTGAAATGATATCATTATGATTTGAAAACAAGTCGGAAACACCTTACAGCTATCAATCGGATGATAAACTACAGGCTGCCACACAATACAGCGTCGATCGTCGCGTCGCGTTGACATTTAATTTTGAGGATGCCATTTTCCGTTTGAGTCGCCACAATGGTGCGTCGCGTCAGCGAAGGCATTGTACTAAAACGCAAAACTTGTTCTAAACGGCAGCGTTTTCGAGCGTCGACGTTTTGGTTTTGAAAAATATCAAAATTTAAGCGCGTCAGCATGGGTTTGAACTATTCGTATTTGATATTTTTCGTCAAAGATTGACACAAACAAATTACATATAAAGCGTTTTTTAGAAATATTAACTTGATTTGTATGTTCCCGTTTTTTTTAAATAAAAATAAATGAAACATTTTGCGTTGGAGTTTGCGAGTTTTCTCTCAATATTTCCCTGTCAGTGGACGCTATATTGTGGTGCGAAAATTGTAGAGTGCGTCGCGTCAGCGTTTTAGTACACAACGACGGCGTTGACAGCTGACGTGACGCGACGGACGACGCTGTATTGTGTGGCTGCCTTACCACTTTTGGAACTTTTTTTGTTCATTCATCCCTTACAGCAGCGCGTATGACACTTGTTCGGAATTACCCCGTGTTCATAATTACCCCACTTGACCCTACTCACATTGTACCAATATTCTTCTGATTATTGGTCTTGGTGAACGCATAGTTGAAAACGATCATAAGCATCATAACTGCTCAATAATCTTCGTTAAACTGAAAAAAATTCAATTCACCTGTTTCGGGATACGTTGATTATCGTTATACCATTGATGTACTTTCAGGCAGCAGACAAACGGGCTCAACACGAGACTCAATGAAAAACAACACACGGTTCTTGGGCCATGGATTGCAAACTCGCGTTGGAAATACTTTAAACTTATTTCCTAAATCAGAGTTAAAGTAATTAATGAAGAAATAAACTTTCTTATAAAAGATGCCAATCGCTTGTCTAGTCGTGCTTTCGAGCATAAACTCGCAAATACAAACTTGAATCTGTTAGAAACAAGCCACGAGAAAGGGTTATAAAACATTTATTCGCTGGTTTTGCTGTTTTAACATACCTTCAAGGACGGGTCTGATCAGTTTAGATTGATTCTGGCGTACCCAAAGGATTGATTTTAAGGCCAATGCTATTTTTTCTCATTATAAATGATCTGCCATCTATTTTAAAATACTGTAGCGTTCAGATTTTTGCTGATGATGTACAAATATATTGCTGCTCTGACAATTCATTATCAATGGAAGCTGTTGATGATAAAATAAATTACGATTTAGAAAACATTAACCAATGGTCTATTCAGAATTCTCTACCTGTTAACACAGCTAAAACCAAGGCTCTATGCTTTAGTAGATCCAACAAAAATATTAATACCCTTACGCTTTATCTGGCAAATTCTGAGATAACTTTCACCGATTATACTGAAAATCTTGGCACACGAACACATGCGCTCGTTTCGTTTATAACTTTTTAGATATTCCAGTGTTCTCCACCTTAAAAAAAATCTGGTAGGCTGTCCAGTGTTCATTCTATAATTTTTACAAATATAGATCCTGCGTAGTTATCCACATAATACTACATAGAGAAGCACCACAATATATCAAAAGACTTTTTGTTACTGTGAGAAATACGAGTACACTGAATTTAACTATTCCATCTCATTGCTCGGTTTATTTTAATATCTTGTTCCTCGTTATCCCCCCATTATTATTTTTTTAACAGTTCTCTCATTTGTTTATAGTAATCTCTTTCTTAATATTTAAAGTTTTAATAAAATTAAACTCATTTCAGAGGTTCTGCTTCTTTAATATCGAAATAAAAAAAAATAGGTGTTTCTGTTTACATGTTTCGGATTATGTAGCCAGTTAAGGATTCTTGATTCTCAATTCAAAAATTCATTAGAAATTTTATATAAAACGCTGTTATAAAATCCTGCTTCAAATTTAGTTTAGCTTTTCATTCAAAATCAGATTTATTCAATATCTAGATAATAATTTTGCAAATGTTTAAAAAATTTGAAGCCATCCTAACTTTTTGTTTCATATGCAACTTAAAAGTTCTTAAGGGTTGCTAGCGAACCGGGAAAACCGGGAGTATCGGGAAAAACTTTGGAATTTCATCTCATCACCGGAAAACCGGGAATTTTGGCACATCACCGGAAAATTTGTCATGTTTGGAAATTCTTCAAGGAGTTTCAGAATTATTTTTAAATTGATTTCTAAATTTAAGAGCAGTTTTCGGCAATCTCGATATATATTTACATGATTCTTTCTTATTTCCGTTCATTAGTAAATAACAAAATTTAAATAGCTTTTCTAACTCATTGCGGATCAAATACGAGATATCTCTTTTAATTTTTGCTCTCAGCAAGTATGCTGCACTAACAAGTATATTTCAAATGTTCTAAATTTAATAATTAAACTGTAATCGACAAAACTAAACAAAAAATGTTTGGTAACTTAATAATACTATGTTTGTATAAATTGGTCCAGTGGTTTCTGATAGATATATAGTGTCGAATTTCGGAGTTTCTTGGCGTAAATTTTTTCGCGGTCCTTAATATGTTACCAATGTTACCAAATGTGTTTTCTAGTTTACGACTACCAGTTTCAGTTTTCGGCGTCAAATGGTTCAGTATTTGATAAAAAATTTTCATTAAAATATTTCATGCAGAAACCAAATATATATAAAGTGATACATACGACCAAATGTAACTTTATAATTAAGTGCCTTAATAAACAAACTTATGAATAAAAAAAAAAACAAATATTTTGGTAGCGTTAGATTTGTTAAGCAGAGTTACATTTTTCTGACGAAAGAAATAAATTTAAGGCTGATTAAATGCTATTTATTCGTTAAACAAAGCTGAATAAGCTTCTAAGAGCCTGTTTTATGGAACTTTTGGTTACTTGGGATATTTTTTGCCAGAAAAAGAGATTTTTCAATGTTGTTGTTTTTGTTTTTGTTGTTCTGTTTTTCGTTTAAATAGGCTGAGGAGCGAAGCCTACACAACAATTTTTTTGCTGAAAACCTGCAAAATTTTGCTGGTTTTTGACCTGTTGACTTTCCAGTAATTTGAATTGCTGGAAACGACCAGAGAACTCAATTGCTGGAAATTCAGCAATCAAAATTGCTGGAAATTCAGCAATCTAAATTGCTGGAAATCAGGTTTAAAAAAAACAAATTTTGCGATCCTATATTAGATTTTAAATTGAAATATCAATATTAAACCTTCATTTCAGTCATATTTACAATTAGAAATTAGTTTGTTCATTTTTCTTAACCTTCATTAATTTAATTTTTTAAAAAACAATTAAAATAATATCTGCCAGTGGATTAACCACTTTTGGCCAAGTTTTGAACATCATGCTCCATCTGAAATAAAAAATAAAATTATTGATTTATTTATGAACTACTTTATTTCTTCAAAAAATTTACCTTTGGTTTAAATAATTCATCGCTGGGATAAAATTCGATGTCTCCACCGTTGCATACACGAGAAACAAACAAACACTTTTCGCGCGCAACGAAACATAACTAGCAAAATTAAAAACAAATTCAAATTTTACAGATCGATTGCTGGTTTTTCAGCAAAGAAGAATTAGTTCTGGAAAAATCAGCAAAAAGGTGAATATTTGCTGGTTTCCAGCAAATATTTGGCTTGCTGGGCTTTTCTAGAATTTTTTTTTTTTTGCTGGAAATCGAGGCAAAAATTTACTGTGTACATCGCAAGTGTTTTGATTTTTTAATTCTCTCAACGTTAAACTTTTGCTTAAAGATTCCTGAGCTGGAATACCAATATGTTTTATTGTAAAAATCTTGTCGAAATCTAAGGTCTCTGTTCAGCCCTCTCTTATTCACAATTTTCAATATTTACACGAATCTTAAGTTCAAATGACTAGGGTACTGCTAAATTTATGTAGGGGAGAGTGGGGTACCGTGGGCCATGGGGAAACGTGGGCCACTTTTAATATCTCAGATGTGTGTTGAGATAAAAAATCTCAAACCAACTGTCATCGTCGTCGCTTTGCGCGTGAGCATATATTTCTATATGTTGTTGACTGAAATACGCATCATATGCTTCTTTTATTTATCAAGCTAAAAAAAGTTAGAAAAAATTACTTACATAATTAAAAAACACTCGCTAATTTCATCGATGGGGAACCTAAAGTGCATAACAAAAATATGCTCATACGCTTATGATCTTAGTTTTGTCATAACCTTTTACGTGGAAAAGGAATTTTTGATGAAACATCAATAAGTCACACAAACGCAACCAAGTTGCAAATCATAGCTTGTGGGGAATCGTAGGCCACACATCTTGAACCACCTATATTTTTATGTTTTTATACACATTCATAACTTAAAATACGTTTTTCCTATCTGTAAAGTTTTCTTATGCCAAATGAAGAGTTATGAAAAATATTTTGTCCATTCTATATAAGAAATTTTGCCAAAACGTTCGCGAGCCAGGTTTTAGAATCTATGCGATCATACTCAGCTCTCTTGTTTATTTCTTCATCTGAAATTGCTTTAAAATAACGAAATGAATTTGTAAATCACAGTTTTGGGTCAACTCATAAACTTTGCATGTTGTTTGATCAATTTGGATTTGGTGGCCCACGATTCCCCACCATTTTTCAAAATTCAAACAATTTTCCTTTTTTTCAAACAGTCAGAATTTGGGGAAAATAACTTATTAAAAATTGAAAAAAAAAACCTTATGATACCTTGAAAATGTAGAAACCATTTTTTATTTTCATTTAATCTTTTAAAATAAAGGAGTTACGTTACAACGAAAAAAAGTGGCTCATGATACCCCACTCTCCCATTTTATTTTTTTTCTATAACTCGGCTTTAGATTTGTATAAAAAATATAACTTCAGTAAGAAAAAATATCTCAACATTTCCCAGTAAACTGATTATTTAAAGTTTTGTGAGACAAATTTCCATTCAAGTTGACAAGATGACTTAATATTATATTTCGATTTTTTTTTTCTACATATATCTAAAAAAACTGTACAATTTTCTTCTACAACTCTGTACAAATTTTAGATGAACTGGAATATTCATATTGGCTCAAAAGAACCTTAAAATAGTGAAAATTTGAAGATCGAGTCAACTGAACTTCTTCTAGACAAATTGTTCAATTAGTGGAGCAAAACAATGAGTATTTCAATTTCGTTGGATTTGTCTAAAAGTTTATGAAAACCTGTCAATTAGATGCGAAAAAACAACGCGTTGAAAGACGTGGAAGTATTTGTCATGAATTCACACCGGTTAACAAGTTTTTAATTTTTTTTATATTGAATTTTTTATTTACCTTGCATTTATATTGAAAAAAAAATGAGTATAATAAATACCGAGAAAATCATCATTTTTAACCGGGAAAAAACCGGGGGAAAACCGGAAAAAACTTTGGAATTTCAAAACGGAAAATCGCTAGCAACCCTACTTATCTCTCATACAGTTTTCAAATATAATGAAGCTTCAAAATCAGATTCATCATACACAATTAGAAATTCAATTCAGATTCACAAGTCGGATTAATAATGAATAACTGAAATGAAGAATTCAATTGCAACGCGAAACATCAGAGTTTAAGTAAAATATTCTTGATTTTGGGCTCTGAAACAATTTTCACTTCTTGACAAATATTTAAAGTTGATCTGGAATTAAGATTCATTTTTTTATCAAATTTGAAATTCAGATTCGGATTCAGCTCGGCAATAAGTTATGGAATCAAGTTGAAAATATCAGTATGACTATTTCGTTGAGAAAGTTAAATTGCAAAAATTTATTTTTATTAAATTGATAAAATTGAAAAATTTAATATTTTTTAATGTAAACACAATACAGTTGAGAATCCCAAATATAAAGTAAAACTTGAGTTTATATTGCAATCTGATTTATTTTGAAAATTAATTTTAAAAAATCAAGCACAGGATTTCTATTATGACATTGATTTAAAATGAAAAATAATTTGATGAAGAAACATTAACTTCTCATTTAAAAACAAATCTACAAAGAATTACTTTTTTGCCAGGTGTTAACTTTAACATAATATTGCTGCTTTATCAATTGCCAAAGTTTGAACTGAAATCTTAAATTTGGATAAGATTTGCGAGATTCAGATTTTAATCTGAAATTTTTTATCACCTTTTTTCTAATTTTGAAAATTTGATTTATTTACATCGATGGTTAAAAGCTTTGAATTTACTCAAGAGTTGGGCAGATTTAGTTTATTTGTTTTTAAACATAGAATAATTTGTTTTTTAAATCAGAATAAGTTTGTTTTAAATAGAATTCTTTATAAAAATATTCAAAGGCAATAATTAACAGTATGTTCAATATTTTTTCACCAAAGGATTCATTATACAAGTAAAGCTTATCATTTCAAAGATTTTAGGACGTATTTTCAAAAGTGACAATTTAATTTCAAAAACTAATAATGTAAAAGAACTTGAAATTGAAAAATCGAATAGTATACCAAAAATATTTACATTTTTTCAGCAAAACATTAAAAAAAACAGTCCTCAAACTACCCTCTCTATTGTTACTGAAAATTGTTGGTTTTTGGAGTATTCTTAACCTGTCTCTCAAGAAGCTGCATGGAGTTAAAATTTGAAATATTTTAAGGTGTTCAAGGATATTATGTAGTTTCTACATTCGTACAAAATGAGACGGATGGATGGACGGGGTATCACGACGAATCCCTATTTTTTACCAAAAGATGCAGGTCATGTTATAGAATGGTCCATTTGAATCATCGTTGAAATAAGTAACGTCCTGATTTGGGACCTAAAGACCTGCACTCAATAACTTCTTGTTTTTTTTTGCTATCTCTTGAGGCGAAGCCGGATTTTGTTTCTGAAGTCCCGTTACAGGCTTTCACACAATTTTTGTAAATTTTTTAATGCTTAAAGATTATTTTATGAGGTGAAAATTGAAGATGGGACCGTTTCAATTTTTTTTTCGTTTTTTTAGGGGAAAAGGGGAATGTTCAAAATTTGTTCAAAATTGCAGATCTTTTTTATAAAAATTGTTCAAAATTCCGGATCATAGGAAATTAAACTTCCAATTACAGAATTATAATCAAGAACTTAGGCCGGAACTAATAACAAATTCTTCTTTTTTCACCCCTACTCTCAAATTTTCAAAAAACCCGAAGGAGTTAATAACAAAAGTTTTAAAAATTTCCTGAAAAACTATATATCAATCAATCAAAAGAAAATTCGAACAATTTCAAGGGCAAAAAGCAAACCATGGAAGCTGGGAGTTTTTGTCATCTTTCGCATTTGTGCTGTTTTTCACGTTTTTTTTTAATGTAAAATAGCTTGAATTTTAGAGTCTGTTCAAACAAGATTGCATACAGTTTTTTGTATACAAGGTTTCCAATTAATAGTTTTTTTTGCATTATTTTTTATTACTCCCTCTCGTGATGTCTCAACCTCAAGTGACAAAAGAAGGATTCAAAATTTGTTCAATGGCTATCAAACCATTGTGATAGAATTTCATAATTAATGTTTCATTTCTGTTTAGTGAGAAACAAAAATAATAAGTTTTTGGTGTGATGTTTTAAGAAAATAAAACGAAATCTATATCCTTCCAAATCTCATTATTTGACGGCAGCACTCCATCAACCGATAGTCAATCACCCAACTTAGAAGCCTTTTATACGCAGTTCTGGAAATCCCACTCGCATCGAACAAAGTTGAGGCAAACCATTTCATTTCGGCAACTGTTGTCGATCTGGCTTCTTCGTGCAGCAAAGATGCCCGGAAATGGTCTTTCTCGAAAAAGGCGGGAGGACGCTCACAAAAGCCATTTCCAATTCGCCAGAGCGGACAATAATCACTTCGTTCCGTTCAGTTCTGAGCTGAGTAGAGTCAGGCTACGGGATGCTGTTCAAACAGCCATAAGATAAGAACAACACATTCAATCAGTGGGAAAGCTTGAATCCCATTCGACCGGTTTCGGATGCGAAAACAATCATCGAGATTATTCCGGGCAGTTCCGACGCTGCCTCCCACGCTTCCTCCTCGAGCTCGCGCATCATCAACGAATAGAGAACGTAATCGGTTGCCAGGCATTGGCGATTGTATACACTACTTCTGTTGGCGAGCTGCTGCATTCAGTTGGGTCCACCAAACGAAAGTCAGCAGAAAATATTTAATTTCATTTCAGAAAGCCAGCAGAGCCTTTGGGGCGAACTGCTTTGAAACCATTTGACCATAAGGCTTGAGGTATTGTTTATCCTACTCGGTAAGATGAGTTCCAGTTGAAGCTTATTTCTAGTGCACTGTGGGTCCAGTAGGCGAAAATTCGTCCAAAATTGTATGAGAATCTACACAGACACTACAGACTTCAAATGCTACCTAGCTTTAAGCTGCAGACATGCATGGGTACATGCGGCAATTTGTTTCTGTAATTGTGGTTTTTTTCTGGTTCTCTGATTGGCTTCAATTGACCATAAATAATAAATAATCTTAGAAATCGTTCGAAGTCTTTTTTTATGTTTCGATATCAATTAAAAGGTGACAATTTATTAAGTACGTACCTAATCTTCAATTATATTTATGCTATTTTAGCTGTTCTACCCACCGTACCAAAAACATGATGCTCCTCCTTACAAACCTTCAGTACAAACCTCAAAAAGTAATACCACATCGATTCGATTACGATTGGAAATACTTTCCATTCCCCTGTAACAATAGCGGAGCAAAGCTTACATCGTAGTCTTTTATCCTTACTCTTAACGCTCTCCCCTTCCTTTTCAGGATCCACAGCATAAGATTTCATTAGAATCGCGAACAAACGAAAAAAAAAGTTCGACAAAATTTTGCAATTGTCTGTTGAGTCCGAAACCAAACCAAACCGAGAATCGAAAACCGGAAAAACAGCCGCCCCCAGAGAAAAACAATCAAACAGCATTTTTTCACATAATCAGTCGGAGCGATGTTCGTTTCTGATGTTGTCTATGGAGCCACCACTGATTTTTCTATTTTTTTTCTACCGCACTTCTTTCGGGTTTGTGTGTGATTGGCTTTCGTCCAGCGAGACGCGCTGATTCTCTAAAGGAATCTCCACGAGATTGAATGGAAGCTTGGAATTCAAGCTCCCCCGGCTTTCCCCCTTTCAACATCAGCATAATGTTTTTGTTTTCACTTTCCCGTTTTCCCCGAGATTCGAACAGCTTCTTAGTCGGCATTTCTCTCTCTCGGAGTTTGTTCGGCCGCGTTTGATGTCGGGACAAGATTGATGAAAGTATTTGCTCAATGCCCGTCCGGATGATATTTGATTGCGAAAACGGTTCAATATTGGAAAACGGTTTGATGGTTATTGCATTAACTGCTGCCGGAGCCGGTTTTTCGGGCAGCAAGAAACAAGACTGATTGATATTGTAGCAAAATTGGAATCGAATCCTCCCCCGCGCCTTCGGTCGATTGATATGGAAATGAAATCGATCAAATTAACTTATTTCGGCGGGAGTAATCGGTTTAGTTGCTGACAAATGCTTGACATTGTATTTTTTTTCGGGATGTTTTATCGGTAGAATTGTTGTTAGAGTTTTTTTTTGTTTTGTGGCACTCTCTTTATTAGGATTTTTTGGGCAGTAATCTTCCTAAAACAATTGAAATTTCATAACCAGACTCAAGTTATCTCCAGTCGTAAAATCCAATGAAAGAGGTTAAAAAATGCAAAACTCTAGACAGTCCCTTGCAATCTCTAACTCAAGCTTATTGTTCTACCCAAAAAGCTAGCTAAGCTTTTCACATTTCCAAAAGCTTATCGCTTTGGTCAGTTATTTTGGGGTTATCCTCTGGTCCTATTTTTTTTTCAACTCTTTACAATAGCAAAGCATTGTCCGTTTTTCTGCATTCACGTGAATTTTCGAATGATTTATGAAGTATTCTTACCGTTGCAGCCGGACTTTGAGGTGGTTTATTTTAATTGAGAATGCCTGTTACAAAAGTTTGAAGATCTTTCAATGAATGCCCTTTAGATATGTGGATTATTAGTTATAAGCCCTCCTGTTATTAAACTTTCTTTTTCATTTCTATTGCAGATCCTGGATGAGGTGTACTCGGTACTGAAATACATCCGGTCCACCCCGATACTGGCCCGGCCCTTCAAGGTGACGGACGAGCTGTTCGACCTGTCGACGATGGCCATGGAGTACTTTAAGGAACACATTGAACCAAACTTACCTGATATTACCTATTTTAATAAAGATTACAGTAAGTATACGCTTGTAGTGATTTAAGTGGCATGTATAAGACAGTCAAATACAATATGGGACATTTTGAAGTTTAATGGTGGCTCCAGAGAGTTCAGGAAAAAAATGTAAAAATATTACTCCTTAATTTATTTTTTCAACTTTGGCAACTTAATTGTAGATCAAAGTACCTTTCAAGTACGCGACAAATAATTTGAGACTAAACACCTCTACCAACATTGAGATAGTTAAAATTATTGAAAGTTTTATTGTGGCTCCAGAGATTCAGCCAAAATTTCTGCTATCGATTGGTTTTCCAATTATTTTTTATCGTTCTTCTATAAACGCCTCTCGCGTGTTCGGCAATGTGAAATAGGAAAATTCCCGGCTTCCAATTATAAGTCCCACCAAAAGTTTCCCGTATAAATTTGCTTCTAATTGTCGAACATGCCAACGACAGCAGCCACCTAGTCTAAGAGCAGCACCCGCGCCATTGAACAATCTAATCATCAGCTTTCCGCCGTCTTCTCGTTCTTTCTTCCCACAGCATCTAGTACAAAACCGTTCGCGGCCCTAGAGGTATCATCCTCGATCCTATCCCGGGACACATCACACTCCAGTTCGTCCTCACCGCCCCAGAGCAACATGGTGCTCCGGAAGGGTATTCGTAAAATTAAACAGGGAATGAAAAGGTAAATATCGCGGCAGCAGCAACAGAGCGGTAGCATCACCGCCATCTCCGGTGCCTTGTCTGAGTCTAGGCTTGGCGGTCTCTTCTCGTGACAACACTTGAGACAACAGAATGTTTCGTATGTTTGGTTTATTTTTTACAAATTTGACTAAAGCTTGTAAAACTACTTACGCTGAATCTTGATCCTAATTTATCTGTTTTTTTTTAACGGAATTACGATTTGGAATTTAGATTTTTCAAATGAGCCGATAGCTTATCCCAATTCTATAATTATTTTTAAAATATATGAATTCTTTTATCCCGAATCTTGAATAGTTCAGTCATGGAGCTGGAATTAATAAAAAAACAAAAAAAGAGAACCTTGATATTGCTTTGAATTAAAAATAAGTACATTAATTTACACCTAGAATTGATTCGCGAATTCTATAATCGCCAAACCTTTATGATCAGTAAATCACGATTTTATCTTTTGAAAACCAAAAATTCAAAACATATATTCCAATCTCAAATGGAGATCTACAAAGAAAATCGGGAACTCGAATCTGCATGTCCTCAATGTGGATATTGGATATCTGTTTTAACTTCGTATGACTTTGTAGTTCGTTATAAAATGTGTTTTTCACCCGTTTTAAGTTCAGAGTCAACATCCCAGAGGGCAATTTGATTCCAAATGTGAAATTTCAGTTGGGGTGAATGAGGATATCTGATCCTTGTGGATACTTATTTCCTCACCTATGTATATCTCGAAACTGGAATGACTTACAAAGATCAAATTTTCTAGAAAAATTTGCCAAGCGGAGCAAAACAACTATGCTATAAACTCAAAATACTTTAACAAAAAAATTTCTTGATTTATTAAACTTTATTTGAAAAATTTCATAGAATGCGACTTGAAGATCTTTTTTCATCACATTAACATGTTTCTGACATGAGAAAATTATAACAAAAATACTTATTCTAATATATCAATCTTTAGAGTGTTATATGAACTTCATAATACTGTATTTTCAAAACAATGGTAAATGTTTATTTTGTGTTCAATTGATCCCTAGAGTTCGAAAAGGTATATTTTTCTTCTAAATATTTAATATAATAAATATTAATATATAAATATTTAATATTTATTCAATAATTGTCTGACATAAAGGGCTCAGAAAATAGATTTTCTCTTAAATTTAGAAAATAGCGCCTTTAAATATGCAATGACTCTAGGATTGAGACTATTTTTGGAATTTTCTTCTTCTTACACTTATGAATTATGCAGTGAAAACAAACATGACCAAAATAAACATTTGGCATGCTATTTTGAAATTTTGATCGATTTTTTTTCCTAGGAAAATGGCCCCTAGAATGCAGGATCAAATCTTTTTCAATAAAGGATCAAGTTTCCCTTAACTTTAAAAATATAATTTTTTTTTTACTTTCACAAACATGCTTCTAGTTCATCTACCGGTTTAAGTATCGTTCCAACTTTTGAAGCATAGAAACTTGAAATTACACGCTGTCAGAAAATGCAAAAGACGGTTAGTTGCCGAATATTTTCAAAAAGATATGGAGAAAATAAGAAATTGGGATCAAGTATCCCATTCTCCCCTATAGACATCTAGTACTCCTTTTGTGATGGTCATGAACTTCTTTTCAAGGTGGGTTTATGTTTGAGAGCTGATCAAAAAACCTTACCTTGAACTCAAAGAAAAATCAAAATATATTTAAAATGTAATCTGAAATCGGAAGCCAGAAAAAAAATTATGAGACAGAATTGATCGTACATCGAAAAAGTGTTCACACATTTTTGGAGTTCAGATGGAAGTTGTTTTTTAGTTGAAAGTCTCTACAATTCAACAACAAACAAGAAAGTTTATTGAATTGATGTTTAAAATATTAAAAGTAAATTTTTCTATTTATTATTAATAAATCTAAGAAAAGAACAATGTATCTATTTGATAAATAGATTGATAGTAAGGAAAAAGTTAGTAAATGTGTAGTTAGTAAATGTGGATTTTTTTTATTTAATTAAAACTTCACGAATCTGTTCTATAATTCTGTTATGTTGTACCTCTTTTTCATCACAAACGCTCCTTAGTATGTTAATATTGAATATTTAATAGTTGAATATTTTAATTATTACATTTGAAGCCCTTGGAGCCAAAGGGATATAAGTGCATTTAAGCTTATTACGAGAAAAAACGCTTTCAAGTTGCTGTGTTTGTGCTTTTTTCATATCTTTTACGAAAATTATTATTTTTCCTTCGAACATAAAAGTATGTAAATGAAATTCTAAAAAACAGGAAAAATCACCAAATATAGTAATAAATATGATAAATAATTAGGCATTATGAACTTAAAATAGATGAAACTGTGGCTATTTCAAATATTGAAATTTTGGGAACTAGATTTTCTTGGACCTTTTGATTCATACGGTTGCCGACACCTGGTCTAGATTCGATTCCTTAGAGTATTTAAAGAAAACAACTTGTTTTGTGATGCCAAGGATTTTCTAACTGATATAACAGGGCTCAAAATTTTTAATTCTATATCAAACTTTGATGATTGATCAATATTATTCAAGATTAACAATCTCGATTCAGAATTGATGCCAAAACCTCGAAAAGTAATACCAGGTTTAGAATTCTGTTATAGATGTTCAAAATTGTCTTGCTTGTTGATACAAATTCATTTCTGTCTGAATATTAAATTTTAAATTAGATTAAACTCATTCCAGTGTTTCTGGTTTCATATTATCAAAATCAAAATTGTATTCCTGTTTTTATATTTCGTATCTGTATCTTGTTCAGGATTCTTGATTTTCGGTTTGTATCATAATTGGAAAATTATGATTAAATAGGTGTTTTGAAATCGTTATTCAAATTTTGTTTTGCACATCATTCAAAACTTTATCAATGATTTTTTTTAAACTCATATGCATTAAGATAATTGTTTTTAAAATTAAAAAAAATAGTCTTCCTGAATTTTTGTTTCATATTCAGATTATTAGTTCTTAAACTTAATTCTTAATAAACACACAAAAAAACTTCAAAATTGCGATCCAAAATTGAAAACTCAAAATACATTATTCGAAATTCATATTTTAATTCAGATTCACATGTCGTATTGAAAATAAGAACAAATGAAATAATGGATTCAGATTTAAACACAAAACATCGAAATTAAAATACAAGATTGAGGAATCTAAATTAAATTTCAATACTTGGTTTATATTACAATTCTGATCTGGAATCTAAATTCAGAAATGTTTTTTGTGCTTTCAGAAATCGTATTAAAACTCAGAAACAGATCCAAAACTCAAAATTTGAGTTCAGAGTCAGAGTTCAAATACAGAATTAATATTCAAAATTCAAATGTCTCAATTATATGAGTTTAAATGATCAAGATAACTATTTCGTTTAAGAATTAAAATTACAAGTGATCGCTGACTTATAATTTTTTATTGTTATTTCAATTTAAAAATTTCAAATTTGCAATCAAAGTCATCTATTTTTATTTTAGAAAAAAAACTTCCACAGGATTTTGATAATGGAATTTGTAAAAATATTTGCAGATGAAAAAACATAGTCCCATTTAAATTGTGGAGAATTCATTTCTTTTATCCTTTATTTGTCATGTCAGCTATTATAGCAGTTTTATCAAGAGCAAAATTTCAAACTAAAACACTGAATTTGGATCAAGATTGCGAGAGAATCAGAGGGATGAATGGCATCCTGGTGTTAAAATCCTTATGATCAAATATGTATATTTCAAAAAAAGAGAGAAAGAATCAGGTTTGAACTTCAAAATTTCAATCAATTAATTTTACCTTGAAGATTTGATTCATTTTCATTAATGGTTTAAATTGAATTTGCTTCAGAGTTCGATAGATTTAGCTGATTTGATTTGAGCATAGAAAAAGTTTTTAAAAAGTTATTGAAGGCTTAGCTTAGCTTAGCTAGGCTAAGCCTTCAATAACTTTTTAAAAAGTTATTGAAGGCTTTCTTATAAAAACTTATTCTACAGTGACCGAAACAAGAATAGTATCACTATGTGTTTTGCTTGTTAAAATATGAATGATTGGAAATCATCAAAATTTTCTTCTACAATTAGTTTTGAATTGTTCAACGGACAAATCAAGCATAAGTTTACTTTTTTTTTTTGGACGAAGCAATTGGCGTTGAGGACCAAAAATGTGAAAAAAGGGTGCGAAGCTTTTCTAGAACTAAGGAATTAAATATTTGAGCTGTATCTTTACCAAACTATTTACTTTCTTCATTACCATGACGTGAAATGATGAAACAAGCATTTTGAGTTTATTTTGAATCAGAAAAAAAACAGATTGGAATTCAAAAACTTCTTTTCAGTAAACCATACTTTTTCCAGTTTCAAGTAGTAGATGGCAGCACTATCTTGCAGTTAAAACTAAATTAGGTCTCAATATTGATTTTCCAGGTTTATTAAGGCCCATGTTTATCATTTTGTCGTAATTTTCCACCACAGTTTTGTTGGAGTTCAAGCTGCAGATAGCTTTTCCGGATTTGTAAAAAATCACCAGCACAAGAATTTACAAAGACCAAAATTCCTGCTCATCTCAACTTCCGATTCAATTGCAAATCATTGCTAGCCGTCTGGTCCATCAAGCTCCATCGGAAAGTACAACATTATTCTGATTATCGGTCCAAGAAATTCACTTTTAGTGACCTTGATGTAATTTTAATTTTTAGATTTAGTGATCTTAGAATTTCCAAGGCGTTCACACGGTACGAAGTATTTATTTCTTGACCAAAATCATCCAGCACACCTTAATTAATTCCGGATTTTTGAAAATGGGCATCAATTCGGTTTAATTGCAAGACAGTGCTGCCATCTATGACTAAACTGGAGAATTAGTGTTTGACTATTTAAAAAATTTAAATGTTTAAAAACCTTATTATTTTTGAATTTGAAGCCTGTTTTTTGGATTCAAATTCAGCCTCAAATCTACATATGTTCGAATCAAATAAAATTTTCCTTTATTTATTCGAACATATAATAAGTTAAAGATTAGATTTTAGAGACAAGTTCAAAGATTTCAACCATCGATGAAAGTAAGTTACCTATTTTTTTACAAAAGGATTCCGTATACAAATCTTTGTATTGAGAGTTTTGGATGAATTTTCGAAAGTTTTTATGTTATACATAAAACTATACCAAATAAGAAAAAAAGTATTGAGAAATATTATTTTTAATTATTTTTTTTGAGCAAAAATATAATTGAAAAAAAAACGCCAAAACCCCACCCATGAGGCAGTTCTTCTAACGGCTCTGCTGGGTGCTAAATTCATTTTGATTTTACCAAATCGAGGACTGCCAAAATATATGGATTACTACTCAAGAAATTCAAAAATTTTTGGCAAAATTTTGGCTTTCACGATAAAATTTAGACATTTAATTTTTGCTTCTGCTCTAAATAGAATTTGATGTAGAAAAAAAAACCATAATCGTTTTTTTTCCTATATGTTGAAATTATCTGTGGTCTTTAATCGATTAAATGAGCATAAATATTTTAAATGTTATTAAGTCAAAAATTGTCTGCAGAAAAATTTCTGAATTTAAAACCGGCTTCCAAGCTCAAATCCAGGATCCGATTAAATCAGATTCGGAAAAGGCAACAAATTACACAACAATATTTTTTAGTAATTTTTCAAACTCATTTCGAAGGTTCTGAAACTTGTTTTGGGCGGCTCCAGAGACTTTGTCCCAAAAATTAAGCGTTCATTATTCTTGCGTTCTTTAAAGTTGTATTGAATTGACATTTTTTGTTTATTAAACTTTTCTCAGATAATCAAATGCTTTTATTTTCTTGAAGTTTTCTCTTTTATCCTCCAAAAATTAAAAATATATTTGAAATTGGAAGAAGAGTATGGAAATTAAATAATTATCAAACATACGAAACATCCTGTTACATTGGTAAAAGAAATCAAACAAATCGATACGATAATGAAGCTTACCAATTTTGCTTGTTTTCCACTCTTTCCGTCTCCGGCGATCCTCGAATGTCACCATTGGTCCGAATCCCGAAAACTCCCGATCCGGGGAACATCCTGCCCAACGATGCCAAATGTAAATGTGTGTGTGTGCGTGTAAATGTGTACGCTCCCGGGAACAACGCACAGATACAACAATCAATTATCGGTACTGCGGAGCGAGCTGCGTACCTGCAAGCGGAAGGCCACCGAGCAGGCGAAACAAATTGCCGAACAGCAGAAGCTGCTGGCGGAACAGCAAAAGCAAACGCTGGAGTACGCCAATCGGCTCGACGAGAACGACAAAAAGAACGAGGAAATTTCGCGGAAGTTTTCCACCCTGCTACAGGTATGTACGGAATTATGTGAGCTAAGAATTTATCTCAATTCCGGGGAGTTGAGCAGCGTTTTATATCATAATGTTTTTTTTTTAATTTTAAAGTTAAGCAGTCTTAACTAAGAAATCTTAACTCAAAAATGATTCTCAGACAATCTACAACTACAACACTTCAGTTTTCCGTTATTTAAATTTGATTAAAAAACAAGCTTCGGAAAAAAAGATCAGCTACGGAATGCTCAAAAAAAAGTTCATTTAATGCCCAAGAAAGTCTAAATTAGAAGCTATACGTTGCACATAAGGATATATTTTTTTAATTTTTTTTTAAGATCATGACCATAAAAAATGTAAATGAGTGGTGAAAAACCGTACTTTTCAATAAATGAACCGTCAAAATTGTTTAAGTCATACCAGATAAATTTTGAAAAGAGGATTGAAAAGTTGACGTGATTTGGCACATTTTTGCATTTTCAGATTGTCTGTTCATGACTTTCGGGGCATTTAACAATCGGGCTTTTTCCTAGAATTTCTTTTATTCCCTTTTTAGGAAAATTTGATATCTTAATTTAGGGCGACAGCCCTCAAATCTCACCTCATCACATTAATACCAACTTCATGAAAAGGTGTGCCTTATTCCGATGTACCACTAAGGTTCTAGGGTCATTTATATCGGGTTATTATGCAAGTTTTGTCAGGTACTCTACCCAAGTTACAATTTTAGCTTTATTATGGTCAGCACAACTTTGTTGTCATTCATCTTCATAAAAAGCTAAAGCGCATTCTGTACATCATCAGAACTCTAATAAAGCTATTTGGCCCTGTACTAGAAACATCATCATGACTTTTTTTTAAATCTTCAATAAAATTATAATGTGATTTAATTCATCGACGTTTTTCGGCGGATTTTAGAAAAAAAAAAAAAACGTTTTTACCAGTTGTCTAGACGTTTCGAGCTCTTATGGCTTTCGCTCCTCTTCAGTGGACACTAAAATTATATTTTCAATAATGAATTTTTATCTAATTTACAATATTTAAAATCTTACAAACTACTGACCTCCGTCTATACTAATTTGACCCGAATCCAATTAGTATAGACGAGGGCCAGTACTTTGTAAGATTTTAAATATTGTAAATTAGATAAAAATTCATTGTTTAAAATATAATTTTAGTGTCCACTGAAGAGGAGCGAAAGCCATAGGAGCTCGAAACGTCTAGACAACTGGTAAAATCGTTTTTTTTTTTAAAGCGCGGCGATAAACAAAGTTCCAATAAAATTATAATTTAAAATTTTAATCACCAAAGCTTTTATAGAACATGATAGCAATTTTTTATGTTTTTGATTCCGTGAGTTCTGCATTATTGAGACATGACCTGGTCAAATTAATAACAAAAAAAAAACAAAGTTTTAACCATATTATGAACATTTTTTCAACTGCCAGTCAAAATTTTAGATAAAATTTGTATGCAAAAGTATCTTAAAATAAATGCGCCTCATCAAATCTGTAGAATTAGAAAATGTCAATGAAATATTTATTTTAATGGAAAAAAATAAAATTAAAAATATTTCGCAAAAAAAAATTTTTTTAATAAATATTGTAAAACATGATATAATGACATCGCAAACATGATGGAATTGATTGAAAATAGGATTGAAAAATTATTTTCAAATACTTGACATTGTGAATTCGTAAACATGGCGTCATTGTGTGTCCTTTAATTTTGCAACCAACATGGCGTTAGTGCTTAATAGCTTTATTATGGTTAGATAAATGGCCGATGATAGTTTTATAATGGTTTTATGAGAGCCATATAAATAGCTAAAATTTGACGTTTCTCTCGCAAGGCAACCAATTACACGCGTAGGATGAGTTCCTCATTTAAGAGTTGCTATTTATCTTTGGAGGGTCTCGTTGATGTTTTTCGGTGATGTTTAGATGACGAAATTTGCTTTATTTTTAACGATTCGGTTTCCTATTTATTCCAACCATCTTCAGAAACTATTTTATAATATAAAATGAGGTGATATATTATATATTTTAAAATAGTTTCTGGAGATGGTTGAAATAAACAGTAAACCGGATCGTTGAAAAATAAGCAAATCTTTTCATCTAATCATCACCGAAAAACATCAACGAAAACCTCCAAAGATAAAACCAGCGGTGATCTAAACGGTCCTAAATAAAATAAAAAGAGTTGTTATTGATTACTAGCGAACTATTTTTATGGTATCTGAGCTTCTAGATTGTCTTGAGTCGCAACGTAATTTGAAGGTTGAAGGAGCCACTGTTTAGAAAAAAGGAGGGATCTTCAATACAATCTAATATACTTTATGAAGCGTGAGAAGAATTAAGATACAGGAAAATTTGTACATAATAATAAAATGTGCCAAACTTTATGAAAACACTAAAACATTGGTTATGATAAAAGTATGAATGTTCCATTTATGAAATATGAGAGTTTTCATTCATTCTAATTGGAAGTGTCTATCAAAACAATATATCTTATTTTGTGAAAACTTATTTATCAATTGAATAAATCATAACACTAAATTAAAACGCTTAAGTGTATCTTTTTTTAACATTCCTTAGAGGATTGTTGAAATTTTGTCAAATTTTTATTTATTTTGAATGGGAGCCCTCCCTTTTTAGATTCGGAGGGGTTTGAAAGTATCGTCAAAAGCATTCTCGATCTTGAAAACGGCTACACATCATATTTCACGTTGATCGGCTCAGTACTTTCTGAAAATTGCTCGAATTCTGTCATATTTTTATTAATTTTGAATGGCAGCCCCCCTTTTTGATTCAAATGGATTTCTAAGTGTTATAGAAACCACTCCCAATCTTGAAAACAGCCACATGCAAAATTTCACGTTGATCAGTTCAGTATTTTCTGAAAATTGTTAGAAATTTGTCAAATTTTCGTATATTTTTTATGGCAGCTCCCTCTTTTTAGATTTGAAGAGATTCGAAAGTATAATAGAAACTATTTTTTGGTTTTGAAAACGGCTACACACTAAATTTCACGTTGATCGGTTCAGTACTTTCTGTAAATTGTTCAGATTGTGTCATATTTGTAAAAATTTTGCATGGGAGCCCCCTCTTCATGGATTTAATGGGATTTTAAAGTATTGTAGAAACCACTCTCGGTCTTGAAAACGGCTACATGCAAAATTTCACGTTGATCGATTCAGTCGTTTCTGAAAATTGTTCGAAATGTGTCAAATTTTTGAACATTTCCCTCTTTTGAGATTTTGAGAGATTCGAAAGTATTATAGAAACAATTTAGGGTTTCGAAACCGGCTACACACCAAATTTCACGTTGATCGTTTCCGAAAATTGTTCAGATTGTGTCATATTTTTATAAGTTTTGTATGTTGAATCTCAACATCAATGGTCACCCTGAATCGAACGTCACACTACATTGTGTACAACTCCGTAAAGCGTTTGCTTGTTTTGTATAGCTTAAGTGTCGCCAGTTGTATGATAAGTTTTTAATTTATATTCACAAGTTTAACGGGAAAGGGCTAGAAAACTGGCAACAATAGGCACTCAACAACAAAAAAATGGGTACAATACAAAGGGTAACAATAATGAACAATACGAAAACTGGCAACATTATGGTTTCATATAAAACGGTATACCGCATTGTATATCTTTAGGCGATTTTCATTTTAGAGTGACCAATATGTATGAGATTCATCACCCCCTTTCCTTTAAGTCGGAGCGATTTAAAGTTTTTTAGAAACCATCTCCGACCCCAAAAACTCTTATGTACAAAATTTCACGTTGATCGATTCAGTAGTTTTTGAGTCTATAGGGACAAAAAATCACATGAAACCCTCACAATATGGGTATCGGGTGAGAGGGATAAAAGAGTAGAAGTTAAATTTCGCTATCTGACGCCACCTAATGAATTCAACTGTGTAAGTTGAAATTTTCAAGGACTAGATAAGATGAAAATTTATGTTGAATTTCGCATCAGCGCATAACATTTCACAAGCTTGAAATTTTCAATACAAATTTGGGGCATTCTATCCGACACTCAACCAGTATACTTTTCATATGCCGGGTTTTCTCCTTTAGTCGAATGTTAATACATTTTCGCATGTTTTTCATCATCAATTTTCATCTTATCTAGTCCCTGAAAATTTCAACTTACACAGTTGGATTCATTTCTTTACAAAAAAAGTTTCGCTGACTGAATGTTTGAGTCAATACCCATCTCTGGGTCGCAGTTTAAAAAAAATAAAATTCTAACCTTTTCAGTGATTTACTGTATTTTTAAGTGCAGCGGAGGCCACCAGCTTGGATTTAAAAATGGCGGCAGATAGTGAGATTCGACTTCTTCTAGTTTAGCCCTTTCAACTTAAACCCATATTATGGGGATTTCAAGCGATTATCATCAATATAAAAGTTTGAAAACAAAAGTGGAAGCCGCCATCTTGGCCAGTATAAAACATTTATAAAACTAGCTGCAAATAAAATGCTATAATAAAACCATAATAAAATTTTCAAAGCCTAGTTGGCTTAATCTGTGTTACTTGAGTAATGGAACTACGATCATAGCCAGAGCAATGCAAAATCTGGAGGGCGTTCCAATGCCTGCATCAACTGAATAAAACTTTGTTTAGCGACATTTGGCGAACTTTCTCTGTGAACTCATCAGGTATATACCGAGAAGATAGACACAATTTCTCGTTACCACTAGTTGTCTCAAACAGACACGTGATAGATACGATTTCGCTTTGGGCCTGAGGCAGCTGGTCTATCTACATAAATTTGTAGGCGTTAGTCAATCGATTATCCTACCTTCTGGGACCATCTCGGACAAAGAATTTTTGGTTCTTTATTAAAAAACTCTTATTTTTCTTAACATTCTTAACAACATTGTTCATTACGCGAGAAGTTCAGGGAAAATGTCTTCTAACTTGTGTGAAGTGTTCTTAAAAAGATTCAAAATTTCAAATCACTTTGTACCAATCCTTCAACTTGTCGTAATCGTACTAAATATTCACTGATATTAATTTAACCACCCACAGGAACTGAACAAATGCAAAACCGAGCTACAGTACTGGCGCTCCAAGAGTCCGGCCACCCCGAATTGCAGCGCCTGTGGCCAAGCCATCGTGGCGATGCCCCCGGAAGATCTCCAAGCTCTGGTCAACCAGGGCGTTCGACCGGAAGAGGTCGGTCTGGCTGTTATCCCCGAGGAACCCGCAAACCTGGAGGAGTTGGAGGCGGCCGAAGTTCAAAATGCCATTGCCCTGGAGCTGGACGCCCAACCCCTATCTCCGATTCCGGTTGTGGGACAACCGGCTGCCACGATTGGATCTCCCCGTTCCGGACAAAAGCGGAAGTTTGATTGTGTCGAAGCCGGAAATGGTGATGACGTGAGTGGATCTCCCACGCGATCAACTTCCCCCCTGAGCCCACCTTTTGTATCGGCCCAGCTGGCATCACTGGTGGCTTCGTATTCGTCGGCAGGGACGGCAGGTCCGTCCACCTCCTACGGGTCTACGGGGGGCTCAGATCCATCACCGTCATCGGTTGACGGTGGTGCCGGAGGAAGCTCTCCGGCTGCCGATGCCGGATGTTTATTTCCACCGTACGCTTCTTCTTCTTCCCTTTCGAACCCGCCCTCCCCAAGTGATGCTGCTACCAATCAGACTAACGGTAGCAGCAGTAGTGATAGCAGTAATCATAAGAAACTACGAAGAGTACAAAATAAAGCTAGATCACAAATTAATCACAATAATGGTACTAGTGTGTCCAACACTAATACCAAAGCTACCAGAAGCAAACAGTTGGAAAAATAAATCCACAGCTAATCTGAACTTTCTGCTGAAAAGCGTAACTGTGTAGCGATTAGGAGTAAACGATTTTATTAGCAAAAGAACGAAAATTCCTGAGATATAAATGAATTTCAGAGTATGACATTACTTAGTTAATTGTGTTTCTACCCTTTTTTTCCTCTTTGTCGAAATATTTACTTTTTAATACAAGCATTTATTGGCTGTATTTTTCTTTTCTTCCAATCATTAACGTACTATATTTTCTAATTTATTTGATGAATATTTTGGCGTTTGGCTTTTGGAAAACCTAAACTAAATTAAATCGAAATTACAAGTAAAGTATCAATAGCTATGTTGTTCGAGAGAGAAACAGATGCATTACACTACACAATATTACCAAATTCATTGAAAATAATGTAGGTATTTTTCTGTTTCGCAATCCAATAAGTAACCAAACCAGCAGGAAAGAAGCACTCAATGATGTCAACCACACCTGAAACGAATGAAAACTTACACTCACACAATCTTTGTTAAAATTTGTATAAATTTAAAATTCAAAGGCTACAAAAGATCGATATAAGAGATTTTTCCAACTTTGCTTTATGTCACATCCAGAGCAGCAATGCATAAAAATAGACCAGCATATGTCGTGTAATATTTGTGTCATCAATATTCAATTTATCGGAATCAGCCAAGCTGACAAACAAATCATACCACAACCATAGATGTAATAATACAATAGTAAAAAAAGTGGAGAATCAGCACCATCACACCACACAATCCTACTAAACCAATCGTAGCAACAAACAAACAGACAAAAAAAATCCTACCAAAATACCAAATTAAGCTTGAAAACTACATAGAAACACGAACAAACACCATACCATGCTTATCGCAAAACCAATAGCAGTTAAAAAAAAAACAATAATTCATACAAGTTAAAAAAAATGATACAGAAATAACGCAAAACGGTGTTGGATGATATCAAAGCAGGGGTTCTAGCCAGTTAGTTTTTTTTTTGTTTAGCCACATATACACCCACAAACAAACATACATATTAAAACACATGCATTGTTTGTATTTGTAGAATTTAAACCACAACAACAACAAAAAAGTAGCAAGAGAGATACAAAAGTTTCTGTTTATCATATCAATCGAAAGTTTTTCCTACCACCTTCTCTGAAAAAAACCCTTATCCGGAGAAAAAATAACGATTGGGAAGTTACATTTTAATTGTTTTAGTGTTAATTGGATTTTTATCAACCACGGACATTTGTAAACGAGAACAAAAAATATTCAACCTAAAATTATAATCAAAATTTAAAAAAAATCATTTGGTAGCGGTTAGGTTATGCTTTCGGCAAAACACAAATACTTTTGGATTAAATTTGTTGTTTCTATAATCGTTTCGGCGTAGAATCTATAGCATAGGCGTTCGGTTGTTTGGGTTCTAAATTTAAATTAAACCTAGGATTAGCGAGAGACAGAAAGAAGGCAAAATTATTACCACACAAATCCAATTAGCGCTGTAAATAAACTGATCTAAAAAGTCAAAGAAACAAAGCAAACATCAATGCGATCAAATTTTTAATTCCACTTAACGGGGAGAATGAATCACAGGCTTATCGAAAATCGCAACTGAGAGGGGTAAACACTTTATAAGAGTTGTCCAAATTTTTAATTCTAAAATCGTATCTGAATTTTCAAAATAACTCTCAACTCGAGTTCTTACTTTATTCTTCAAAAATTCTAAGATTTAATTTTAACTTGGGAAGTAGATTTACAGTAAAATCTTATTTCTGAATGTGAAAACGGAATCTTAATTCGTAATTGGAAACAAATCTGAAATTTGAATTTGAGTTTTGAGTCTGGGTACCAACACAAAGTTCTAAATCTAAATCTAATTTCCGAAATCTAATTCCTAATGAGCTGATAATTCGGAATCCAAATCTGAATCTAAAATCAAAATCAGAATTTAGAACCTGAATTCTACATCTTATTCTGCATGCTAAATTCTGTGTTTGAATTTTGAACCTGAGTTCTTAATCTGATGTTTTTTCATGGTTCTAAGTTCCATTTTTTTTTCACCAGTTAAAGTCAGCATTTGCCCCTCAAAGTTCAAGTTTTCTCTATGTTTTCCCATTAGGCAGACGCACCAGCGTCGAATCTGTGAAAATCCTATAAATACAAATCAACAACAAAAATTAGAAACAGCAGAACAAAAATAATCCGAAAAATTTAAAGAAAGAATATAGCAAAAAAAACAAAAGGAATACAATGATAAACCGTAGACTTTTCTCTTATATACAATATATATACAACAACAAGAATAAAAAAGAAAGAAATGAAACAAACACAAACTACAGCAAGAAACTAATTAATAAACAAAATATCTAATTATTATTTTTGTAGTAGATGCTAGTTTTGTAAGCCAATTTACTGTGTGGAGAAACGACGATGTCTCGTGATCGCAGCTGGTTAGCATTTGGGTTCCAAAAACTTGATCGCTGGCCAGCCACCCGATCCAGATCCGGTTAGCTCTCATCTCATTGTGGTAGTGATATTTTCGTATGCAAAATATGAAATACAATTGTACTAAGTAGAACATATTTAATAAATGACCATATGTGGAACAAAACTGAACAGAGAGAAAAGAAAATCTGAAAATAAAACAACAGAAAAGAAATTACACAACACCCCCACACACACATACCCTATTATAAATGCAGATTTAGGCTAAGGCTCTAGGTTGATTTTAACTAATTCGAGAACGAGAAAAGACGACTTAAAATGAGGCATATATTAGGAGAAAATCAAATTTAAACAAACAAACGCGCTGCTGCGAAAATCCAAACTCGGATGCAGGGAAAAGAAAATCAAAAAATACACTATCGCAAAACACTGATTGATTCAGCAGCATGAAGGCGAATCGAAATGATTGACATCGCCACACATTTTGAAGAGTGGGGGAGTAGAAGAACGAAAAACAAAATCAATACAAAATTTTAGATTCTAACTCTTTTTCTAAGCAACTGGTAAAGTTGATGATAACTGTTTGTAGGAAAAACAAATAACACATTTCTCGTTATCTCTGACTATGGAAGCAAACATAACAAAAACCATGCATTACTATTTGCGAAGATTAAAAAAAAATCAAACGATAAAGTGGAGAAAAAACTACACCAGCAAACAATTTAATGAATACCGAACAAAAGAGAAAACAAAAAAAAAAAACAAAACAAGATTATAAATAGGTAGTAATGTGATAATGGAAATAATGAAATAAAAAAAAACAAGAATCCTATATGAATCACAAAAACCCAACGCTAAATTGTATGACATTAGCGTGTTTTAGACGTCGTTGTTGCCCCTCCTCTAAAGAAGTCAATCGTTTGTTCGTTTCATTTTTACAAAAAAAACTCGGTTCTAATTTTTCGGTCAATTTCATATTGCTGCTGCAGACAGAAGAAAGAAAGCAAAAGAAAACGAACAAAGCATGTGGTTAATTCCTGTAAAGTGTTACACAAAGAAAAAAAAACCGGACCGTTTTACACTCGAGCCAACCTAGCCAACCATGTCGTGAGTTTGTCCATTTCCGGAATGTGCTGTCGCCACCCACGGGAAGAATTTCTTCCGGTTCCACCGATGAAACTGAGGACTAAAACATGTTACCTTCCCAACTTATGTCGGGAAATTGATTGAATTTAATTAGCTAGACTACAACTAGGTACATGAAGAAAAAAAAATGGCGAAGATTTTAAAAATGGTTCGAGTCAATAGGTTCTGGAAAGGGAATGAATACCGATTTTAAATACCCGACTTTCGGTTGTATTGATTATAGACGATGAATGGAATGTGTAAAGAATTAGAGATGGAAATTAGAACAAAAAGGGATAATGAACCACAAGTCCTATAACAGCTTTCTTAGGAACACCTACCTACTTTTCTTCAACATTTTCTGGCTGCACAAGAAAGAGAAAGAATTCGAGAAAAACAAACTTTTTATCAGTGAAAAACAACCACTAGCGTAGCCCAGAACAACAGGTAAACGCATTTGTGTCGTGATGGGTATTCGTAACTGAAGTATTGATTTTGGTACTGTTGGAAATTGTCAGGGTTTTGGCACTAGATCAGTTCATTTTTTACTTTTAGTATAAACATGAAGAATGATCAAGAAACTACAAGCACTTGCAAGTGAAAAGATTTTTTACCACATTTAGAAATTCCCTAAAATAAAAACTTAAAACAAAATTCTCAAGTTCTTCAAAACAACAATTAAATTTAGGATTTAAAACTAAAGAGAACAGCCTATTACCTATTAAATTTTAGCGAAAGTTATGGAACTTTCGAATAAAATATTTCCTGTCATCGTTCTGGGGAATTCTGGACAAGTCACGTAGAATTCTCTCATGTACATTCTCTCATGTACATCAGTAAACATTTTTAAACAATTTGTGAATTTCGAACTTTTTTTTTTTCAAATGATATCAATTCAAGCTGATAACCAAATCGTTACTCCATTTTCGACGCCCCATCACCAGATGTTTCAATTATGAACTCATGAAAGATTACGAACACAAAAGCAAACGTGGAGACATGAATTCTAAAGAAATCGAATAAAAAACGGAATGTGGTTATTCACGCCATGAGCAAGCTTCCTTGTTTGGATTTTGGTAGAAAAGTTGAGAAATTTTGTCCATATGTGGTTTTATTTACATTGTGACATTTTCGTACGATTGAAAAAGTAAGTAGTACGATCGTAAACACATGTTTTATTGTAACATTCATAGAAAGTCAATGTTGAAAAAAGCATTTTGGTGTAGTGTCGACAGTAGAAAAAGATTGATACAAAGTTAAGTGGCAATACGGAAAAAACAAATTTACTTAACGCCTCTTACTAAATTTCTTTCTATAGTTCAAACTGGCCGTTGTATTGCTCAGTTTGCTACGGTTGTGGCTCTGATTTTGCCGATCGAGATTTTCATCTTCGATCATGGCCCGAACGTAGGAAATTTCTTCCCGCAACTCCTTGAGCTCCCGCATCGCTCTCTTCGAAAGTTGTCCCTCCGGAGTAGTCGGATGCTCGAACAACAACATATTGATGGCTTGCTTCAGCTCGATCTCCGCTCGCATAAGATTTTCCTTAAAAATATTTTCATATTTTAACACTTAAAATTAAACATATTCTTGTGATCATTCTTACCAACAGCTCGAAGGACCTGATTTCAGTTGTATCGTAATTACGGCGGGAAAGTTCCACCAGCGCCACGTGAAACTCGTACATGGCAATGCCGGCCAACCGGGAAATTCCCGGTTCCAGCACCCTCAAGATGGCAACCATTTCCTCGCACAGTTCGAACTTTCGCTTCAGAACCGACTTGGAAACGTTCTCCGGATCAGTGCCCAGACAAATCTGACGCAGCTCTCCGAATAGGGCCTGCTTGGCCTCCAAGATCAAACTGTGCCGTGGGTTCAACGTCTTCGAATGCTTCTGGATGACCTTCTCCAGGTCGCGAACTTCCTGTGCTGTAAATCGGTAAGGAAAACTTCATAAATTCAACTTATTAAAGTCAACCGGAAACGCATAAAGATATTGAAAGATTTTGTAGTCTCTGGAGCCACCATTTACCAAATGTGATGACAATGACAAAAAACAACAGTTGAAAATTTAAACCTAAATCATTTCCGAAAAGATAAACGCAAACAAAACTGAAGTCATGTAAAATTTGAAGCAGAACAGTATTGCGCTCAACTAAGGTGAAGCTCAACAGAAAATTGTTTCACAAATAAACCAAAAAAAAAAAAAACAGAAAATTTTGTTAAGGAATTCAACGATAACAAAAATATCAAAATGGTTGATTTATTGAGCAAGATCAAACTCAAGTGCGAGTTTTCAGAACATTTTTTTTTAAGTTTTCAATAACAAATCTCATGATTGAGATTAGGTATTGAAGAAATAATTTATACTTCGAAAACTTAGGCGTGGGGTTTAGACCTTTTCAACATAACTCACACGAGATAAAACAAAAAGATCTATTTGCTCTTTTTTTTTAAAATTCATTGAATGAAACGTGTTTTGCCACATCTCCAAAAATAATTTGACCTATGTATAAGATTCGATTCATCTTTTAAATATGGCCTTCGTCTGGTTATGGCCTGCTTCCTGAATCATAGCAGGCTGAAGATTTGTGTTAGCTTGCGATTTGAAACTAATTCGAATCCAGAAATCGACCAAGTAGGTTTTTGTGGTGTAAAAGGATTTTATTTTGTTACACTTGCAAACTGTCGCAGTTAATTTGTCCATTTTCAAAAAGTTTTCTCAGTAAGTTTTGTTAAAAAATGAACGCTCAATGTGAGTTTTTATAGAGCGTTTTTAGATATAGGGTGTATTAGCAGTATTCACACAATCTCGGAGCAAGTTACGTTTTTTTTCACTTTCATATTCTCAGTAGTCTTCATTTACAGTGAATCAATAAACAAATTCAGATACGAACCAGCCATGTCTCTTAAAATAAAAGAGACAAAAATAAACAAATAAGATTCCAGTCAATCGTCGGCCAGTGACCGAATTTTTTATCGAAGACTTGACATTAGCTTCAGCACATACTGATTTGCGATGATTTTGGCCACTTTTTTCAAGTATTTTGCGAAGTTTTCGATAGAATCTGCGGGCTTCACATGTTTTTTCAAATACGATTTGGTAAGGGCTCACAAAATTTTAATAAGTCTCGTTTGATGACAATTTGGCGGATCCATCTTATTCGGTACGATGTAGCCTTTGTTGGATTTTTACCAACCCAACGTGTTTTTCAAGACTGATCTGATGCCAAATCCGGCCAAAACAGTAATCGGTGATCATGTTTGCGGATCATGGATAGCAGGCAACGGTTCTATTCTCTTAAAGTCTGTTTCACATAGAATCTGGTCGCATCTTTTCATTTACTGCAGCGCCCCTAGTTGTCACATCGCGAATCTATTGACAGTGTTTTGATCCGGATGGTTTGTTTACTTAGTGGTGAAAATTTCATCAAGATTGAAGCAGTCAGTCAAAAGTTATCGACGATGGAACGCGAAAGGCGAGACAAAAAACTGCACACTCATGTAGAGGAACCGACGTGGTCAAGGGTAAAGATCGCGAAATTCCTGAAATATCCAAAATCGACTGTAAATTCGGTGCTGCAACGTTACCGGGAGACCCTTACAGTGGATCGAACAAAACAAACCAGGCGTAAAAGTGCGGAAGTTGCGAGCAAAGGTAATTCGATCAGTTCACAATAATCCTGGAATCTTCTTGCGTGATTTGGCGAAAAAGTTCAAGACGAACCACAGTACAGCTCGACGAATTTGTTTGCGAAAAGGTTTGCGGTCGTATCATGCAAGCAAACACCCCAACAGGACGCTGAAACAAAAACTTGGTTGCCAAAACCAGGGCAAGGAAGTTGTACGAGAAAGTGTTGACCAAGTACAATGGATGCATTTTGATGGACGACGAAACTTACGTCAAAATGGATTTTGGAGAAATACCCGGTAACAAATTTTACCTTGCGAAGCGTAAAGGGAATGTTGCGGGTAGATTCAAGTTTGTTTTCGTAGATAAATTTGCTCGTAAGTTGATGATTTGGCAAGGGATCTGTAGTTGTGGGGAGAAGACTAGGATTTTCATCACTGGGGACACAATGAATGGAAATGTTTACAAAAAAGAATGTCTCCAGAAGAGGGTTTTGCCATTCATTCGGTCCCACAAAGGTCCGGTGAAATTCTGGCCGGACCTGGCACGCTGCCACTACAGCCGGGATGTCGTTAAGTGGTATAAGGAGAACAAGATCGATTTTGTTGAAAAAAGTAGCAATCCACCAAGCTGTCCGAATTTTCGTCCAATCGATAAATATTGGGCAATAGTTAAGGGCAAACTGAAGAAATGTGGCAGAACCATGAAAAAACCCGCTCAAATAGAAAAGTGGTGAAACAAGATAACGAATGAGGTTACTAGCAGTACTGTGCAGAAAATGATGGATGGTATCACAAAAAAAAGTTCGAAAATTCATCCGAAAAGCTGACGAATGATTTTTATGTATTTTTTTCCCTAAAGTGCAATAAAAACCCTACAAAATGACATTTTTACTTTTGTTGTACGTTATTTCTTTGCGGAGAAATGATCTATTTTATCCGACTAGATTCTATGTGAAACAGACTTTACTTGCGTACGCACGCATGACCTTCCAGTCCAAAATTTTGTCCACCGGACCCGGTTCCCTCTCAGATTTTTTTTTGTTCACGAAGCTGTTTCCCTCTCCATACTACCGAATCGAATTTCAGACCGCTCCAATGCTTACTTCTTCCATTTTTGCCAACTAAGCGACTAAGCGAAATGTTGGGAAGAGTACATTTGTGAACGATATTTTTGCGTTTTTTCGGGAAAATGCGTCTCATTTTCACGAAAATGATGAAAATTGGAGCTCAAGATACACATAGTTTAAAGTTAACACGTTCGTCGCCATGGGACCCATTTTCGAGTGACGGGTGTATTTCCTGGGGGGGGGGGGGGGGGGGGCCGTCACATCAAAAACGTGTGACGCTCTCTTACTCAAGTTAGCCACTTAGTTAAGCCACACGTTGCAAAGCTGGAGCTCTCCTTCTTTATTTTCTCGCTCCGAGAATTTCTTTGGGCTTGGCGGGTAAAACTACCAAATTGAGCGTGGCGACGAACGTGTTAAACAACAACACCCAGTAGAAATCAGCTGTTTTAACGTCATACGAAATGACCAAGATTGTATCAAAATCGTGATTAGACATAATGGGACACCCTATGCCAAACAGCTTACAGGTTTCATTGTGCAGGATTCGAATCGGAAAGATAAATGATCGTGGGTACAAATCCGCTTAACGTTGATATCTTTACTAACAGGTTTTTGTAGAGAAATTTCCAAAATATTTACCAAATGAAGTGAAAATTTGAAATGTGATGAGGAATTATAATTATGAGTAGAGATAATGCAAGCTAAAGTTTTTTGGGATTCGAAATAAAATGTATATTGATGAATAACTCCCAAATTAAGGAGTGTATTCGAAAATAAAATGCAACACTTTATTTTGTTAATAACTTCTGCATGCTTCTGCGTCCAAAACAGAAGTTCATTGGATATTTTTTTTGTGGCAGGATCACGAAAAATTCAGGAAAGTTCCAGTTGGAGAGTCAAAACAGCTGGAAATCAACTATTCAACTAAAATTCATATGATAAATCGTTTGAGGAGTCCAAGAGGATCTAAAAGTGTGCTTATTCTTTCTAATTTTCACTATTCATGAAGTGAAGATGATTGATTCCATGAAGACAGGAAATATTAGAAGTTTTATCAAGCACGAATCAAAAAATTTAGATTGAGGAAGTGACAAATAACTAGATACTAGTTCATCTAGCTGACACGTCAGACTTCGTTTCTGCAAGGAAAAAAGCAGAAATAATCAAAATACGGTGGTCAAATCGTGCGCAAAATAAAGGAATTGCTAGCGGGGAGATATTTTGAAAAATTACGTACGTCCGGACGTACTTAAGGACAGCAAAACGAATTCTTATGCGGGCACCTGGTAGGTTTCCAGCCAGAAACTTTTCATTGACAAGTCTCGCCTTGATGTTCCGGAGAGGAACAAAGAGAAAAAATTAATAAAAATTTGATTTCAAGCATTTGAGGTGGCTGACGATCTGTTGAAGCTGCAAAGTAGTCATTACATAACTATTGGCGCAATGTATGGCTAAATATACAAATAAAGTCTCCTCAAAATGCAACCTTTTTTCCAAAATAACGTTTTCATAGATCCTACAAAGTTTATACTATGTTTTGGTTAGATCTGGAATGGTGCAATTACCCGGAATTAGAGCTGGAGTGATTAAAAGTTAAATATGTTGTATTTGTGTCGAAGGAGGACAATCTGCTAAAATTGTCATAACATCGATCAAATTAATAGTTTTGAGTATTTTTGAAAGTCAAGCTTCAGAAAACAAAAAAGTAATGAAAAGAAGCCTTTATTTGGAAAAACGGTGGTAGATAGTACGGATTATAGATGACGCACACGGCGCCCAAAAATTGAAGTCGATGAACTTCTTCATTGGAAGCTATCTCAAAAGTCACTTTTGACAGAACGTCACAAAAATTTGCACATGTGAACATTATATCACTGAAAAATTTGATCAATATTCATTCATGCATTCAAAAGTTATTCACAAAACAAAGTGTTGTATTTTTTTCGAACACAGTTCTCATAAGTTCTATTTTAGTCTGAAGGAAAAATGTGAGCTACTCTACCAAAATAAAATATTCGGAAAGATCCACCGTCTCTCAAAAACCTTGACATACCATAAATTATTTGAATATGCAAACGTGTTCATTTCATTGAATTTTAATAAGAACTTCTTAACAATTGATTTGATTTTACAATATTTAGTCATAATTAATGAATTCTTAATTAGGAAGCTCTCCTTTCTTTAAATGGAGGGAACTTCGCTGGTACCACTCTTTGCTCCAAAAACTTATTCATGGCACATTTGATATAATTTCAACTCGAAGAAACGAATCTCGAATGGCTTCTTCTATAGTTAAAAAAGTTGTTCAAAAAATCATTTTACTTACGACAAGCCAATATTTCTCCGCGAGCTGCACACATAATCTCATTGACATACTCCCTTTGAAGTAGATTATGACACCAGTTGCATTCCCATCTTGGACTGAAAGAGTTCAAAGTTCCATTGAATCTGATTTTTATTCTTAATAACTCAATGCAAGGGCCCATTTACACTTCTCGTGAAAATGAACGTAGAAAATCTTATTTCGTCAATAAGTCATCAATGCGACTAAACTAGATTTTGTTGCTTAAAACTTCCTAGAACTGTTTTTATACCGATTCCCGCGCCATGATGAAAATTTTGCGATGAAAACCGGGAGAATCGGAATATCGTAGCATAGGGGGGCTATTCCACGTTTCCTGTTAGAATAAATGCAGGTTATATGTTGATTTCAATGGTAAAATTTTGAATCACTCACGTGCACAGCGAACAAGAATCCCTGAAACAGTTTTAGAAAGTTTAACAGAACAAGTCTGGGATTCAACGATGTCACACTAAGGTTTCCGAAGTCACAGAAAAATCTGTATTATCACAGAATTTTGAGCAAAATTTCGACTTTTTATTTTTCACTCTAATTCATGAAAATATGAAAATAAGCTAATGTAATTTGATTTTTTTTCTATTAACACGTTCGGCGCCATGCACATTTAGGAAGTTTTACTAGCCGGATCCAAAGAAATTCTCGGAGCGAGAAAGTAAAGAGGGAGAACTCCAAGTTTTTTAAAGTGTGGCTAATCTGAGCAGCTTACTTGAGTATATAAGAAAGTGTCATCCGTTTTTGATGTGATGGGGCCCCCAGGAAATACACCCGTTACCCGAACAAAGGTGACGAATGGCGACGAATGTGTTAAAGCTGTAAGTTGTTTCCAATTTGTTAATTTTTCACATGATTTTCCAATGGACTTCATAGAGATAGCGTCACAGGAAACCGTCACGGAATTTTATGCTCAAATTACAGAATTCGAGATTTTTTTTTGTCAAAAACACAGAATTTTTTTGGCAACATTGTGTTACACACGTTATTGTCAAAATAAAATAGTTTCACGTTCATTTTCAAGAGAATTGTAAAGAGCCTTAAAAAGGGTGCCATACTCATCCGGGTAGAAAGAACAGAGTCCATATTCACAGTTGGTGCAACGGATAGAATTCAGATGGGTCCCGAATTCCGTCGGATCCCGACAACGTCGACAGCTGCAGGTGAAGTACTTTCCCTCCCGAAGTTGTGTTTGCCGTTCGAAGGTCCCCTAAAAAGGTGAGAAATTAAGTAAGTTGTATTTTACAACTATGCTTAAAAACTTACAAACAAACTTCTGGTGTAACTGTTTTGTAAGACTTCTCCCATCTTAACCGGAACCGTTGTAAAAACTCTAACATTGGAGTTTCCATCGACGGAAATCAATGTATTAGGCATACAACTGTGTGACATCAGAACCGTTTTCGGATAAAGGCCTCTAGCCAGACTGTTTCCAGGGAAGCCCCCACGAGCATCCATGTTTCCTCTCATCTCCAGCATATTAACATCGAGAATTCCGCAAATTCGCTGAATCATCTCAGCAGTGACCTCCAGATCTTCAAATTCTTTGAAAATGCCACTCTCCAGAAGGGGTTTCACTACGAATTGCTCATGAAATTTCCAAATCTCCGTCCCACGCCTTTCTTCCAGATGTGCTTCCAAGGAAATCATTTCGTAAAAAAGTTCTTTTTTTGTGCGATACAGCAACAGACAACGAATTGGCAGGATCACGTTGAAGTTGTTGTAGATGAACTTCTTGTCCAGCTGGGAATACAGATAGAAGTGGCATTCGGACTCATCATGACCGGAACAATCGTAGCATAGGGGGGCTATTCCACATTTCCTGTTAGAATAAATACTGTTTATATGTTGATTTCAATGTTAAAAATTTGTATCACTCACGTGCACAGCGAACAAGAATCCCTGTAACAGTTCAAACAACTAACGTCCGCATCCCAATAGGGTCCAGTAACATATGGTTCCTCCAACAAAATCTGTTCGCCACGGGCTAAATCCTTTTTGGCTACAACAAATCTGGTGCGTATCAAATAACAAGTATCACATGATTAGAAAATCTTAAATTAAAAAAAAAAAACAACCTAACCACCAAGTTACCTTCCGAACTGTTCCGAGTCCAGTATCTGGAAATTCTCCTCAAAACCAGCCATTGTTGATTTTAAAATCGAAAAATTTCACTCAAAACTCTCTTCTAAACATTACGCAAAGAAGTTCTGTCAAAATATGGGCCAAAAAGGTGAAAATTTCGATCGACCGTTGACATGCGCCAAGCTTGTTTACTGCGCAAAGTATTTGTTTGGGATGTTGGCGCATGTTTTGGCTGCCGGGGAAGACGCTTGCAGCTGCGCAGAACGACTAGCTGGAGCCACTAGCATGTTTGAATGTTAGAATGATGCTTGAGTCTGGCACAACTTGTCGAAAGAGCTTATAAAATAACATGTATTAAGCATTAAAATTAATTCAGTGAGAAAAAAAAATGAAATCGGGTTCAAGAATTACATATTATTTAGCATTTCATTTTTGATACTGAATTCAAAATATTTTCAGAATTTGGAAAAATCAAAATAGTAGTTCCGAATACGAATACATTGATACGCCATTTTATTCAAATAACTAACATACAAATTTTACGGAACTGTTCTTTACACTAAGTCATAATAAATAATGTAGTACTTAATAATAAAGCTATTTTTAATATAAATTTCTTTCGAGACAATTTAGATCTAGATAGACATCAAATGTTAAAATAAAATTAAAAAGTAAATCAAAATGATAATAAAATCATGTGTACTGGACCTGCAACTCAATGATTTCTAAAAAAAAATAGGGCACATTATGGCTCCCATATTTTTGAAACCTGCAAGTAATCGCAAAAATCCTACTGTCCTGGAAATTTACTTGTTTTTTAAATCACAGCAAAGAAAGCCAGATGTTTTAGGCTTCTATAAAAAAAATAGTTTCCAAAACAGCAACAAAACTTTATCAGAGAGTACAAATAATACATCAAAAATGGCGGTAAATCAGATGGAAGAACATTTCGAGCTCTATAGTCAGCCCATACAGTTTTAGACGTCAAATGTAAATTTGCATTTATTTTGAGAAAATTAAGACAAAAACAGAAACTTATTGATAATCCAGCAAACATTTTTGTAGCTATATTCTTTGCTTTGATTTGATATACGTTCCATATTCATCATAAAATGATCGTATGAAAGTTGAAAAAACAGAGATAACATAACATTTTTTTGTTATGGGAGTTTAACACGGAGTTTCATTCTTCCCTTAAAAGAACATAACGTTGATTTTCTCACTTAAAGCCCACGAGAGAGCAAAATCATTTCAAATTTAACAAACAGATCCGAAACATTGAGCGCTTTATAGGGAACCCCTAAATCAAGTCCGATTGATCTGCAATTTTTCACAGATCAGTTTTTTAGGCCAATCTACAAAGTTTATATAGTCGATTTACAAGTTCGATTATGATTTTTTCTCCAAATATCCATTGCCACTCTAATACATATTTTGCAGTAAACAAAATTATATTTCATCAAATGGAACTAAATATACGCATGTTGCGTAGTTTACACAAAATAGCACAAAGTCAGCGGAAAGCCGTTCCTTCAAATAAATTTGTCCATCCCTGAGCCTAATTTCACCAAATAGTTTTAACTTAACGACTTAAGTTATCATTTCTGATACGATTTCATGTTTGCTGGGATGCATGACCATTACATTCGAACAAAACAAGAAAATCATTTAATGTGATGGGCTTGTGATATAGCTCAGTTGGCAAGTCTGTTGTCTCCTGAGCCGATGTCCGCGAGTTCGAGCCCAAGAGTAAACATCGAACACAGTTGTACCGGATAGTTTTTCAATAACGATCCGCCAACTGCAACGTTGATATAAAGTCGCGAATGCCATAAAGATGGTAAAACGACTATAATCGAAACAAAAAAAAAATTAATGTGATTTTCATCCTATTATAAAATATGAAAAAACCGTCGGGTAGTGAGAATCGAACTCACCGTTTACCTTCATCTTGCCAATACGACAGCTTAACCAGAGTACCCATCAAATCAGACTCTACTCCAATAATGATCTTCCTTGAAGGTGGAATTATCTGAATAATATTCTTTAACAAGCTTTCGCTGGGAATTGATGCCGGTTGTCTGAAATCGAATCACTGCCGCTGGCGTTAACATCTTATGCCAATGGCATTGAAATAATGTGAACTCATGATTGGAGCAACGTCTGAATTCTGGGTGAGGTGCAAAATCTGAATAAAATAAAAAAAAGTATTCATGTAAGGATGCATGTAAGACTGATTGAAGTTAAATTTTTGATAAATGAAGTTAAGACCTTTAGAATTCAATTAAAATTCTTGGTTTTAACTTCGAAAGAAAAAAGTGGCACATTCTGAGTAAACGGAAAGGAGAAAAATGTAAAAAAAATCTGTTTTTCACAAAAGCGAGACGATTGACAACTCAACATTTTTTGCTTTTTCATAGTTGATCAGCAAAGAAAAATGGAAAATGGACGACAAGTTCAACATGGTAAGCAAAGTTTACCGGATCTGCTAGTCCATAATAAAAGTTTGAACATCCTTGTCAACTATAAATTTCCACTACCGTAATACGGGTTCACATTGTTCACCGGGGTAACTTTGATTAACATGGGATTTTTCCACCAATCCATCAATAACTAAGTCAAAAATTAATATAACTCAAAACTTTTTTCTACGTTTAAAAACCTATATGTTGAGTTTCAAATTGGGAAAAATTGGTTTGTTTTTGAAAATTTTAAATGTAAGTAAAAATTTAATTTCAAAATCTTGAAATATCTATTTTTCCGACGACTCGCTAACAAACACCCTTCCTGATGAAATCAAAGCATTTATAATAAGGTTTCCAGATTTTTTTCAGCACGTATCCGGGCTGGACAAACCGGGCAATTTTCTATAAAAACCTGGCAAAATCCGGGCATTTCATTTCTAAATTAACGACCAAATATCCAGGCAATATCCGGGCAAATTTTGTCAAAACCCAAAAATTACTCAACAAAAATCAAAATAAAAAGAATGAAAAAAATAATTTTTATATCAAAATTTTTAATCAGATTTTAAATCGTATTTTAGGCCTCGAAAAAACCTTTCATGATTATTTTTGCCAAATCTGCCCAAAAATTTTCGCTTTCCTTGGCTAAAGACAATATACAACACCATTTATTATTTTTTTTTTAATTTGCAAAATGTGAAAAAAATCCGGGCATTCATCAATAACATCCGGGCAACCGGGCCGGACCCAACTGCTCCCAAATTTTTTATCAAATATCCGGGCAATCTAGCATCCTTAGTTTAGAAGCAACAGGTTGATTTATGCCAGAGAGCAACGTCTTCCCTTAGTGAATGTATAGTTTTGGTGTAGTTTTTGTTGTATTCTGAGGAAATTTTTTGATATTTAAGAAATAGAGACTTTTTCCAAGAGCACACCAGTCTAGGACAAAAGGCCAGTAGCTTTGTAAAATTTTTGGCCAGGAAGCCGCCCAAAATCAGATTTCACGATTTTTGAACCAGACCACGTCGGGTTTTCAAAATTAATTTTCGCCTCGCGGCTTCCATTACGTGTATCTTTATTGGAACAAAACGAATTGTTATGAAATTTTCAGCACTGATAGAGGAAACATTTCCGAACAAAGTAATGTCAAAAAATTCCAGATCCAACAACTAGGAGCGCTATTGTATAACAAAAAGTGCGTCCAGATTTTCGATGATCCATGCTTTTGTCTCGTTTTATATAAAAAGGTAGTTTTTGAATATTCATTTTGTTGATGAAAAATGTTGATCAAAGGTCCTATTTTCAGTTTTCCTGTTTTTTTTTTTATTTATTTACGTCCCTGGGCTCTAGTGCCCAACCTCGCCTTTTGGTGGACTTTTTTTTAAATTATCATAAAACTGCAAGGAGCAGTTATTTTTAAATATATTTTTTTTTTCGTTAAATGACTAAGAAATGTTGTTTTAAGATCTCGTAATGGTGACAGCTGTTTGAAATACACATGGCATTCGCTATAGCTAAAAGAAGCTTAAAAACGAATAAAAACGAGAAAATTGTCCATTTTAATTAAATTTATCATTTTTGAAGTCTCAGAAAATATAGATTAATATAGTATTTCGTTCTGAAACAAAAATAATTTAAATATGTAGAGAAAGTCGGGTAAAACGGACACTTTCAATAATTCGAAAATTACAATGTTCGGCACAAATCTAATTATGAGAATTTGTTTGCCTAAGTGTAAGGACACTTTAGAGACCTTTTGTTTATTTACATCAAGTAAGATCTCATAACAGTAAACAAAACAAATAAAAACTCTGAGGATCCAAAATTTGATGTAATATTTTCTCTACTCAGAAAATAGTTCAAACTCACAACATTTTTGAAAACTTCAACCGTTCTCAAAGGTGGAGTGTCTGTTAGGTTCCTCTTTATCCATCTGGAGGAAAATCAACGAATGTAGGTCGAAGGGCTTGAGCAACAAACGATTTGAAAAAAAGTGGCTTAGGCGGGTAAGACGGATACCTAAAGGTCGGGTAAAACGGACACATAGGTTTCTCCGGGTTTTTTTTTTTTTATTTTTCAACGGTTTATGTCTTCAAAAGAGCAATTGTCGGTTGAAAAGCACTCACCATCTCAAACAGGCCACAAAAACTAAAAAAAAAAACAGGAAAAAAGTGCCTAAAAAATACGGAATTCCGAAAACACACTGTCTCGCTTCTGAACACGGATCAGTTGATTCCATTTTGGTTTTAAAACGTTCTTAAATACTTAACTCACAAAAATATGTACTTTAACAGCCCGTGTGTGAGTGGTAGGAAAGTATGCAAACACTGTCAAAAATGTCCACAAAGTTCAAATCGAGCATTGTAGTGAAGCACATGATCGGAAACTACGTATAAGGGTCATCAGAGAAGTCAAGTCTCACACCAAAAGTTTTTAATTTTAAATAAGCAAAAAACTAAGAGTAGATCGCTGAAATGTTCAGCAATTCTTTTCTTCGATAAACTGAAAGTGTTGCCTCGTTATAAGGCATGCAAACTTAACCTCAAACAAAAATTTGTTGCTCCTAAGCTGTATAGCCGGTACCGAAGCTATAAGACAGATGTATTCTGATGGACGACAAAACTTATCAAAACCCCTATATCAAACAAACAAATTCTAGCGTTTGAATCCCATAACATGTCTGCTCGTGGTTAGGTCCCTAGCATATTAATGTATGTATTTGCTATTTTTTTTTTGTATAAAATACAATGATATGCTAAGATTCTGCTCCTGTGAAAAAAACAACAATTTTCAATACGAAAAAATTGGTTTTTGCTGTTTTTAAAAGCCTCAAAAGAGTAATCTTGTATGTATAGTTCGGAACCTACGATCTATTATAACCGATTATACTTTAATATTAATCTTATGATGGTTTTACTTCGTTATTGTCTGGTTTTACCAGCAGAAATTCCATTGAAAACGCATTTAAATGGCTCAAAAATAATAAAGTTTTGTTAATTTCTAAACAGTTGTATCCACTAAATTGCCCTCAGTTTCTTTTAAAAGAGAAGTATTGGACCGAAAAGTAGTAGAAATTGAAGAAGGAGGATGCAGCCACCTAAAATACAGTTTAGACGAAGTAAAAGTTGGAAAAACTGACCAAAATGATGACTGAAAAATGTGTGCGCCATCCGATGTGAGATATCAAGAATAAAGTAGACTTTTTTTTACAAAAAACAAAAAATATTTTTTTCCAAATTTTTTCATGAATTATCATGAGATTATCTTCATTTGCTTCATAGAAAGTATTTCGATCAAACGAATGGTTTTTGAGATACACGCATTCGTAACTATCCCATTTCTTAAATAAGTAAGCTTTAAGAGTAAGTTAATGTTATATTCTCGTTATTTTCGATTTTTTCATTTAGTTGGAAAATTATCTGCGCTAATTTTGGATCACCTGACACAATCATCTTTTTTTTTTTAAACAAAACTGTTAGAAATCCCTGATATCTACTTGGTATAATTTATGGATATCAAACTCTTGCTATAAACCGATTGTTTTCAAACACTATAATTGTGAATCGAATCAGAACGTCATTTAATTGTTTACGTTCAAATATTAAAGGTTGTGTGCTAAAAATCGCTTAAAAAATTAAAAAAATGTGTAGATTTGTAATAGAATATTTGTAAAATTAGCAATTCAACTATGACCCTAAAAAAGCGCATGACTCCTAAATCACAAGCCGCTCTGAAGAAACTTATCAAGGATTCCGTTAAACCAACGAAGTACCGACCACTGTTTTGGAAACTCAACGTCTCAGTGCTCTTGATTTGTTTCGTTTTCAAGTACCTACCTCGAGAGGATTTCGTAACCGGAGAACATTTGACCCAGCAGTGCGAATATGACACTCGGGAGCTCTGTGCAGATTGCTTCCGGGAAACAACGGATTGTGATTTCTTCCGGCAACGAATTAGAATACGAACGGATGACCTTGCAAACATTCTGATAGACCCATTCGATCCTCAACGTGTGCTATTTGCCCAACTGGATGGCCAACAATCGGTGGTTGTAAGAAATCTAAACCTGAACAGTAAGATGGAATCGTTGCGGAACGAACTCTGTCGGGAGTTGAACATCACCCGAAGCGATTGCCGATTAGCGAATGATGAACGATTTCTGAAAAGACTGAGAAGACGAGTGCTGGATAAGTCCGTAGTCGATGGTTGCACCGTTTGTCCTTCTGGAGATATGAAAGCACTGGGATGGCTGCTGCTCGAGTTCACCGAAACCGAACTGCTGGATTTGCTGCTGATTAGAACCAATGCTCAGCCACTGATGCTAAAGGTTTTTGATTCTGTTGGTTCTATGAGGAAGTTTTATAGTAATTGTTCGTTTCTTGACGCTTTCAGATGTTGGGTAAACATGGATTTCCGGTACCGAAGCTTATTTTCCAGGGTGGATTCACGCTGATCGAAAGTGATGATGGCCAAACTATGAATCATTTTTACAACAGCCCGTTAAAGGTTAGGTTGAAAATCGCTCTCGCCCTACTAGAGGCAAGTTTGCAGTTTACCGATGGCGTCGGACGGTTTCGGTAAGTGATTTCTGTGAATTTCTTGTGGTGGTAAGTAATTTTCGGTAAGTAATTTCTGTGAATTTTATCACTATGTGTTTTGCTTGTTAATCTATGAATGATTGAAAATCGTCCAAAATTTTTTCTACAATTTGTTTCAAATTGTCCATAGATTACTTTTTTTTTATGTAACAACTGGCGTTGAGGACTAAAAATATGAAAAAAGGGTGCGAAATAAGAATAACACCCCTTATATTTTTCCACGAAAATGAAGATTATTTCTTGAATCCGACCCGGTGCCCAAATTTCATTGAAAAAAAAAAAACAAGAATTTAGCCCGATTTTATTCACTTTAGTTGCAAAATCATACTAAAATTTTAAATAACTTATTCAATTATTATGGTTTTGATGAATGAAAAAGACATTTTTGAGCAAGTTTTAACAAAATGATCATTAACGGTTTATAGAAGCTTAAAATATAATTCAACATCAGCTGATGTGTTTCTATGGAACAAAAAAATAGTCAGGTGTTTTTTTCTTTATTTTTGTTGAGTATTTCCTGAACTTTGACTAAATTTGGTTGAAATTTTGAAATCAAATGCCGGATATAATCAGGTTTTTAGATAGAGCAGCCCGGATATGTGCTAGAAAAATGTTGGTAGCCTTTATTTACGCCGTTATTTTGTTATGTTAATTTGACGAATCATCAGAAAATCTCTTCTTTCTCCTTCCATGCTTAGATGCTTCAAAACTAAACGAAAGTTAAACTCATAATTAGATCAAACACTCAGTATCAGAGGGGTCAGATGCATGAAAATAATAACTTTAGTCTCAAGAGAGAAACTCAACTAAGAAAAAAAATGGAATTTTGATAATATGTACTACTAAACATTGACTAAACTCAAATGTTAAAAATGTTTCATTTCTGATTTTGAAATAAAGATCACAATTAAATCAAACTATTGAGTAAACTTCAAAAAAAAAATCTAATCACATATTCCTCAATCCTAAATCCAAGTCTATGAAATTAGTTAAAGACTCTGAAAATGCGTTCTTTGAATTTAAAAAGTGTTTTCAAGTATGAAATAGAAATTTCTTCAATTCTCTACGTAAACTGAGAGTTTTCAATGCCATTTTGTAAAAAAGGGATTTTATAACCCTTTCATATGAAGTTGCTGTAAATCTGAATTCGATAAATATTGCTAATGTTCTAATGAAACATTCCACCGTGACGTGAAATCGTTTTCCGGACTTTTCTGCACTGTTATCATTCTAGAAGTCAACCAATTTACTGGAAAATGAAAAAAATTGTAGCAAACGGTCGCAAATTGAATTTCCTTTAAAATGAATGTAATTTGGTCATTACAAAATTTAAGTTGTTTTTGTTGTGATCGCTTACTTTTGCGACGTGAATTCACGATAGAATTAACCATTTTTGACTTCAGTACATACTACTTTGATTTCCTGTTCTCTCTGTAGAAATAGAATATCCGTGTCTTCAAATGTGTTGTAGAAAAAATAATTACCCGCAATTTGATGTGCGCAACTTCTCGATTGAACAACATAGAACGAAGTTATGCTTATTTGAAGTTGTGACGTCAATTCACTCAGTTTAAACAGAACAGGGTTGTCGAGTGAATTCACGTCACGAAATATCTGAACCATTCTTTAGAGCCTTCAAATTTTCTGTGCACTTTAAAAAAGCACATTTTGTTGTTCCGACTTTTACAATCACTTCTACAGCCTAACTTTTTCCTTATTTTGATTGGCACTTTTTGAAAAGCAACATATTGAGGGTCTATAATCGAATAAAAAAAAAATACATTAAAATTACTACTGTTTCTCATAGTCTTCATTTTAAGATTCACCAAAAAAAAAAATTTTTTTTTTCATTCATTTTGTATTTATATTTAACGAACTTATTAAAAAATCGACTAAATTATGTTCGATTTGTAAGAATCAGACCATCTCACAGTGGTCAAAAATGCGAAAAACGTGATCGTGAATAATCCCCCTACAAGTGAGATAAAATTTCTATGATGATCATATTTATATGATGCTGATAATACAAATGCGCTTCCAAACCTTTGCTTCTGACATCGCGCAGGGAAAAACTAGAAGAAAACACACGTAGTAGAATACGCTAAGTATAAAACAAATCTTTATTTTTAATGCAAACATGGAGAAGAAAAATTGATGTATCTCGCCTGAATACGAGTGAATACAGACGGTTGTACCTGCATCTTGTAGATGAAATCTTTGACTTTAATTTGCATTTAAAGCGGGCTGCTCGATATTGCCCAGTGTTTGTTAAATAGGGCGTGAAAAAGCACTATTTTCGGTAATCTTTTTAACATAGCTCTGCAGTATCACATTTTACAAACTTGAAATGTTCAACAAAGTGATGTATTTTAGTACGACAAACAACTTTGTGGAACATATTATTAAACTTAAAATTAACTGAAAAAAGTTATTAATAATAAACTGATTTTTAGAGATTAAGATTCTTATTTAGCCGATAGCTCGGAGAACAATTATTTAGAAACTTGACATCTGAGACAAAGTTGTGGAAAACTTGATTATAAACAAGTTTGTCGAAGACATCGAAGAGCTAAAGTCTATAACAGAGAAGTTAGAAATTTTATCTCACTTGTAGGGGGATTAATCGGAAAAATAAAAGTAGTTTATTATATAGCTGATTATTATATAGCTCCGAAGACATCGAAAAACGATCACGTTTTTCGCATTTTTGACCACTGTGCATTTGGAGGGTTAAAACAGCTTTCAGAGCATATTCCCCTCATTGAATTTTACAAAAAATAAAATTTTGTAACGTGAATTCACTTATTCGCGCTGTTGTAACTCAGCTAGATTCCAACCGTTTTCTATAAAATTCAGTGTTTTAGAGTCGAATCATCATTTTCAAAGAAGATCTCACTTTTTTATGTCCGAAACGTCAAAGTTTTCTCGAAAAATCAAAAAGAACCTTTTTTTGTGACGTGAATTCACTCATTTGCGACTGGTTTTTTTCGCTTTTCAAAACAACCACATTGGATATAAACAATTTTTTTTTCTACAAAATGAAGCAGTGTATTTGGCTTCAAAACGTTTTAAGTTTTTCCAAAACAAATTAATCCATATATTTTTATGAAATATTTTTGAAAAGTTGTCAAAATAACCACTTTTTCCAACAAAAAAAAAAGATTTTCAAAATTATATAAAACGCGATTGTGTGATTTGAATTATCAAAATAATAGACAAGTTTGAGATCTTTTTGATACGCGATCGGATAAAAATCACTTTTGAACGGTACAAACGCGTGGAATGTGTCTAATTGAATTTGACCAAAGCTTAAGCATTCGGGCTTTGATTAATTATATGCAATGTAAATTGAGAAGAAGATCATATAATAAAAAGTAGATAATAAAAATAAATTCAGGTAACAGATATTCAAATTTAGAATGTTATTTGGAATTTGTTGTATGGGTGATGGATGATAAAGGGAATTTGAATAAGCGAAAAACTGCGAAGCGAAAAAAAAACGCATTTATCCACGTTCAATATGATGGAAGCTCAAATGAACGTTTTCCTCGATTGATAAGCTACTGTTTATAATCATCCCACTTGGGGAATGAATAAAAATTGCTGTTTGAAGAATGATAGTAAAAATAATTACAATTTTCTTTTTGATTGAGTTCTGTTCTGCGGTGATATGCCGAAATGACGTATAGGTATGTCATTTTTAGTTTTCGCCAATAAGAGCGTTTTTCTCTTTCTCCCCATTCTCCACTTCTCCGGGACTTTTCATAAAATGTGATCTGTAGACAATATCATATTTTATGAAAAATCCCAAAGAAGTAGAAAATGGGGAAAAAGATAAAAATACTCTTAAAAGCGAAAATTTAAAATGGCATATACGTCACTTCGGCATATCACGACAGTGTAAAGGTCTGCTTAATATTGGATTTGACAGAAATATTACGAACATAGTCCAAAATCTGCCCTGATTCTTCCCATTTTGTGGTAATTTCTGATTTTATGAAAATAAGTTATCATTCACCCTCTATTAATATTATCATTATTTTTGTGAAAATTTGAAGGCTCATCAAAGTTTGCCGGGTCAGCTAGTATTTAATACCTGGTCTGGTTGCCCGGATTTCATTAAAAATGCCCGGATTTATTAACTTTTGTTGGCAAACCATACAAAAAAACGAATTGTGATGTAAATTAATTTTATTTATGCATCCAAAACGATTTTTTAAGAAATTTTTTTAAAAGTTGTAATGAAAGGTTTTTTGAAAGCTTTAAATTAGAGATGTACCAAATATTCAGTCAGCCGAATACCGCCGAAAAACTGTTAAGCCGAATATTCGGCTCACCGAATAGTTGAGCTAAGTATTCGGCCGAATATCTACTACAGACTTGTAAACTCTTCAAATGATTTTGGAAAGTTAATAAAATATTCAAAAGTAATGTTGTCAAATCTACACAATCATTAAAAACTTATGGTTTCAGCAAAACATCGAAGGTGTATCCGCGTATCTTTCACTGTAGAACGTACAGAAGAATGCTGACAAGTATCGCTTTATACTTTGATTACACTGAGTAACAAAAAAAGATTTTTTGAAAATAGTCCAGGGTTTTCCAACTGAATTAGACTAATATTGACGCCCTGAGTCCGAAAATGACCATGGTTTTGTTCAATCAGGTCAGGATATTAGAATACATAAATTTTTAAAAGTCAATTTTTTGCCAAAAAACAAATTTCTGCGATTCCTCAGCTGAGAAACCCCTGACGATTTTCTCGGTTTTTCTTAAGAAATAAAAGTCAACATATGCAAATTCTATCAGTTTTTATTTAATCTAAGAAATTTGATAAGCATATTAGCATAATATTAGTATAAGAATGAGCGTAACGAGACACAAAAGTTTAGAGTTTACGGCATAAATCGCCGTTTCTTCGATTCCCGTTTGTAAGCAGCTGCTGGGTTGTCTCTCTTCAGCGACCAGCAGTAGTCCGCCATCATGACTGCGTCCCACCTCCCCTGGTACCTCTCCTCCATTTGGCGCATGTCTTGATGGAACCTTTCTCCCTGCTCGTCGCTCATCGCCCCTAGGTTTTCAGGAAACTTCTCCATATGTGAGAACAAGAAGTGCATCTTTATACTCATCAAACACCCCAGTTTTTGGAAGGCCTCTATCATGCTGCTGACGAGTGTGGCGTGGTTTGCTGCCTTCGTGTTCCCCAGGAAGTTGATCACCACCTGCACAAACGATTTCCACGCAGCGCGCTCTAGTGTGTTCATGGAGTTTTCAGACTCTGCGTCCTTCATCAGCTGCCGTATCTGTGGGCCATCGAAAATGCCTGCCTTCAGCTTCTCAATGGTCAGTCGAGGAAAGGCTTTGCACAGGTAGTTGAAGCATTTCCCATCCTTGTCCAGGGCGCGCGTGAACTGTTTCATTAACCCTAGCTTCATGTGTAGTGGTGGGATCAATATCTTCTCCCGGTCAACAAGAGGTTCGTTTATGATGTTTCTCGCCCCAGGTACTAACTGCTCTCGTGCCGGCCACTCTTTCTTAACATAGTGGTGGGCTCTGTCTCAACTGTCCCACATACATATAAAGCATGGGTACTTCGTGACCCGGACTGTTGACCAAGTAGAAAGTTCACCATCTTGAAGTCGACACAGATGATCCATTGGTGCTGCTCATATTGGATTTTGTCGAGCACGTACTTCACTGCTTCATATTTCTCTACAAGATTTGTAGAGTGCGCAAGAGGGATTGAGGCGAACTGGTTCCCGTTGTGGAGGAGCACACACTTCAAAGAGCGCTTACAGCTGTCAATAAACAGTCGCCATTCTCTCGGATCGTAGTGAGGAGCCCCGAGTTTAACAAGAAGACCGGCGAAATCTCGGCAGTACACTAGGTCTTCCTCCTGGCAGAAGTAGCCCATGTAGTTCTCATGCCTTCTACGAAAGTAAGTGATACGCGCGTCCTCGCCAAGTAGATTTTTCTCTTTGAGTCTGGAGGCCAACAGCTCGGAGGAAGTCTTTGACAAGCTGAGATCCCGAACAAGATCATTAAGCTCACATTGTGAAAAGGGCTGCGGACCATCTCGTGCTTCATACTCTTCTGCATATCCTCCCTTGTCTGTACTGGCAGTGGTAGCCTCGTCGTCGCTGTGAGGAAGCTCTGTGAACGATGGTACTGGACGGCGGGCAGATGGAAGGTCGGGGTACTGGAGGCTGTGCCGATTCTTCCGGTTGATACCAGTAGTATTGATTGCGCAGAAGTAACAATCCGATGCATGGTCAGACGGCTCCCTCCGAACCATCGGTATCCCGAACTTCAGTGAAGTTTTCGTGCCCGTCGTCCACCGCCGGAGGTATTCCACGCACGTCTTGCACATCTTGTGCGGTGCCCAGGACTTATCTTGGTCACCCAGCTTGACTGTAAAGTAAGCCTGGTATGCGCTCTTCACAAAGCCTGTGATGTTCTTCCTGTCCGCTGCCAGCGTGTATTCTCCGCAGATGTAGCAGAAAACGTCAGGCTTATTCATGCATGAATGTCGAGCAGAAGCCATATTAATAACCTGAAATAGTAATAGAAATATGTAGCCTACTTTCAGATAATAAATTTTGTTAATTTTGGTAATAAGTTAATTTTATAATTACATAGATTGAACTCAAAACCCCTATTACTAACATATTGAAGCGTATATAGCCATATGGCTGTATCTCAAAAAGTTGACCTGATACAGCAAAATCAATGTGATATTCTAACTCAGGACACAAAATCAGCTGAGAAACCCCAGACTAATTTTTGGCTGTCACCAGTGTTATAGTTTATTCCAGATTTTTTTCGGATATATTCAGGCTTGCTCATAAATCCAGTAAAGATTCCAGATAAGTTAAATCTGACCGGGATGTCCAGATATTGTTTAAAATTTCCCATATATTGTAAGATTATTTGCTAAGTCAAATAAAAAAATCAAATTTCTCTTCGAAAACTTCTAGATTTTGTGTTCAATAACGATATTTCCAAAATTTCAAAATAAACATAAATTTTGACCTTTTTTATATTCGTTTTTTTTTTCAAAAAATCGTCTTGAATACCTGACCGTGTGGATACGTGTGGTTGAAACTAGGGTATGCTGAAGGTTAAAAATCATCGTCCTTTTCAACAACTATTTTAAGGATATCTTGCTCAAAATCGACCTTCATCTAACTCAATATCAAAGAAGCAAATTTAAATAGCTTGGCACGTGTTTCGACATGTTTTGTCCCAGATTTCACAGGAACGCAATATTTTTGGAGATAAACGCCCCAGAAGCGACTAGTCATCTGATGTCTTTTCAATTATTGGTGACATTTTAAAAATCAGAAAGATCCCTACTTAAAATTATCTTTTAATACATCATCCGATAATATCATCTGGTTGAATAATAACTGACTAAAAACCTGAGGGGCATTAATATGGAAAAAATAGAAAGCATTAAAATAACTGCGAATTTTTTTTTTCCTTAAAAACTCAATAGAATATTTGACCGAATATTCGGCCGAATATTCGTTTGGCCGAATAGTTGAAAAAGTGAATATTCGGTATTCGGCCGTTCGCCGAATATCACTATTCGGTACATCTCTACTTTAAATGCAATCTGTCAAGAAGGTTTGATGAAAAAAAAAAACTATTTTCTTGAGTAATTTCTGGATTTTTACAAATTTGCCCGGATTTATGGTCATCATTTGAAATCAAATGCCTGGATTTTGCCAGGTTTTTATACAAAATTGCCCGGATATATGCTGAAAAAATTCTGGCAACCTTAGTATAGAAGGCAGCGCGTAAGATTGAACATTTCATTCGCGATTTCGAAGCTAATTTTTGACAGATCGTGTGCGTGCAAAAAATGTAAACATTTTCTCTGATTTGGTTAGGATTTTCAAAAAAAATGATGGATATAAATTAAAAGAAGAAAGTTCAGAGATTATTGTAAGTTTTAGGAAAAATAGTGATCGCAAATCGACAACAAAAAAGGTCAAATTTTTACTACTTCAAAAACCCTTCTGAGATTTCCACATATTTTTGAATGAAAACTTATTTATTTGAGTCTTTGACTACTGCCATACAGACTTAATATTAAAAGCTAACTTATAAATAAGATTACAATACTATTAAAAATTAGTTAAAAATTAATTTACATCACGGATTGCACTTTTTAACAAAGATTTAGATAAATGAAAGTCAAATAAGTGCGAGACAACATTAAAAGCTTGACAACATCGGTGTAAGGGGTGATTTTGTCCAAATACTGTTCTGCTTATTGGCAACCAAAAAATCAACTGATTGCGAAGTTGTCGGGCTGGAGCGTAGAGGTTTAAACTCTGGAGCAGTTGGGGACAGTCAATAGCGTTGGTCAAAATATCGTAGATGAAGATTCGTTGCAGATAGTTTCTTCTTTGACTCATTGATAGTAGGCCACACCTCTCAGAGTAAGGAGGTAGCCGTACGGGATCTTGCCAGGGCAGACGGCGTAACGCGTACCGCAGAATTTTTTTCTGGATTCTTTCAATCCTGTCGCTGTGGACGGAGTGGTAGGGTGCCCAAACTGGAACCGCATATTCTAAGACGCTGCGTACTAGCGAGCAGAATAAAGTTTTCAATGCGTACGGGTCTTCAAAACTTGACGTATTCCGACGAAGAAAACCGAGCAAAGCAAAGCCTTTGGCTGTAGTCGTCGCGACATTCTGGGAAAAAGTGAGCTTTTGATCAAAAGTAACCCCAAGATCTTTTATGGAGGTTACCCTTTCGAGTGAGCTTCCACTTAAAGCGTAGTCGTAAACGATTGAGGATCTACTTCTAAAGAAGCTTATGCACTTACACTTACCGCCATTGACTTCCATGTATATTGCACCACGCCAGTAATCTGTCGATATCATCTTGAAGCGCAGCGCAATCCACTATTGAATCTATGATTCGATAGATTTTTAAGTCATCAGCAAACAGTAGTTTCGGTGATTGAAGGCATGATGCTAAATCGTTTATAAACAGCACGAAAATAAGCGGTCCTAAGTGGCTGCCCTGCGGTACACCAGACGGCATGTTGAACACAGTAGAGTGAGTACCACGAATGTTGATAAAACCTCGACGGTTAAGCAGGTACGACGACAACCATTTTGTTACCCATACAGGAAAGCCGTAGCGAGTAAGTTTTTCTATGACGATTCTGTGTGGAACTTTATCGAAGGCCTTGGCGAAGTCAATGTATATTGAGTCCACTTGCAGTTTCTTATATGTTGCGGTATGCAGTTCGCTGGCATAGCACATTAAATTTGTCAACGTTGACCTTTTCTTGACAAAGCCGTGCTGGACCTCCGTGAGTAACGGGACAGCTGCAGTATACAACCTTTCGTACATCAGCACTTCAAAAACTTTAGAGAAGCAGCAAAGAATTGATATTGGTCGGTAATTTTCTACACGATGAGCGTTTCCAGACTTATGAATTGGAGAAATAGATGCCATTTTCCAAAGAGCAGGAAAGACACCTTCCGATATCGATAGATTGAAAATCATGCTAAGTGGCGTGGCAAGTGATACAGCAATTCTGGAGACCAACGACGTTGGGATCCCATCAGGCCCCGAACCTTTCGAAGAATCCATAGATACCAATACTTTTAGAACCTCCTGGTCTGAAAATACGGGCTGTGGGAATCTAATGTCACGGTTTTGCAGTGTTCCAAAGTAATCATTAGTGCAGTCTGGAGTGTGAGAGCTATACACGCTACTGAAAAGTTCGGCAAACAAACCAGCAGAATCCTTAACGCATTCCGATGTCCGTTCTTGAAACGTTACTGAAGAAGGAATAGAATTACCGAGTCGACGACTATTGATATATTTCCAGAAAGAGGAAGGATCCTGTTTAACGTTACGTTCGATGTTCAAAATATACTGATCAAAGGCAGCGTTACGAATTGCCGAATATTCAGTCTCTAATCTAGAGAGGAATGATTTGTTTTCATCAGTCTTGTCTCGAAAGTATCGTTTGCGGGCTTTACGAACAACGTTACGACTTCTCCGAAGTTCAGAGTTCCACCAAGGTTGATTATAAGTCTTTTGTCGGCGCAACCGTCTAGGAGGTGTGTGCGCTCGTAAAATCTCCCACATATGATAGTAGAAGGTAGATACCGCGTCATCTACACTCAGATCTTCAAGCTCTGCTTGCCAGTTCATGTTCATCAACAGTTCAATAACGTGATCTGTATCGCAATGCGTAAAATCCAAACTTTGCTGGTGGGTACTTGCGGTGTCCATAAACTCATCAGATAAATAATGCACTATCATCACACACGGTTGGTGATGTCGGTCAGTGCACAAAATTGCACATGGTGGGTGTACAACTTCGGCAAGATCAGGTCTATTAATAAACATAAGGTCGAGAATTCTTCCATTTGCGTTGACGAGCGAGCACATTTGAGACAACCCAGAAGCTATGGTTGATTCTATCACAGCTAGCTCCTGCTCAGTGGAGGCGTTCACCGGCAGAAATACATTCGAATCTTCATCAAAGCTCCTGTTTAGATTGGGTAGATTATAATCCCCAGCTACGATGATAATGTCCTGGCTAGTAGCAATGTTCATTATGTGATCAAGAGCAGACATGTGCGACGCATATAAAGAAGTTTCGCTATTTGGCCTGAAGTATACACAGCACAGGTAGATGTATTGACACTGATTCCTGATTCGCACAACGACTTGTTCAAGATGATCACATCCGGGAATTGCGACAGAAACCGCGTCAATGTTGTTATTTACTGCAATCAGTACTCCTCCTCCACGTCTCAGATTACTAGTGCTGCAATTTCTATCGGTACGGTAAATATTAAAATTCGAAGCTAGTTCACTATTGCCTATGTCACTCTTAAGCCAAGTTTCAGTAATCATGATGATGTCATAGTCGCATGAAGACAGTGCTAGAGAAAACTCATTTGTCTTGGTGCGCAAACCGCCTGCATTCTGGTAGTACAACGTGAGTTTAGCGTTCGGTTTCTTTGTGGGGAGTTGTGTAAGAGCAGATGCATCGAAAGAAGCTGGTACTAGCGGGGGTTGAGTATCAGTTACGGAAGTTTCATAGCGCAATTGAAAATTAACGTAGGTAGGTCCAATTAGATTGGAGTCGCAAACGGTGTTAAGTGTTTCGGTTTGAAATCCATTCGGGGCTGCTTCGGGTTCGGGAAAAAACGATCGGAGGTACTATCAACGAACTCGCGGAAACGGATACCTGCAGGCCATGTTTCTGACGACAGAGCTTTTTCTTTCAAATCCAGTGAAATGCCAACTTTGAAAGAAACGAAAGACAAAGTGCTGACCTCTTTGCCCTTGGGAACCAACTTTTTCAGCTGAACTTCCTCAGTACCAAGTTGCGAACGCACAAATTGCAAAACGATTTCCTCAGATGCATTCGGAACAATGCCCGATAAATAGAGCCAAATGCAGATTTTCAATTGCAGTTTGTTAAGATAAGTTAATTAACATTCCTTCAAAATTTGGGAAAGACCCAACAATTGGTAAGCTAGAATTTTTTATTCCAAAAAACATAAATTTTTGCTATTACCTGTTAGGTTTCCTTTTGCAGCTGCATACAGGTATCAGGTATCAGAATGGGGGTAGGCTTAATAGCGGCACGTTATCCAAACATACGGGAAAATTGTGCCTAGCCTTTTTTTTATCCAAGATTTCATCATTTACCTGAGAAACCTGAAAAACCTATAAAAGGAAGAAATAAATTCAATCTATTTAAGATGGCATAAAGCCTTTCCACTAGGGATTATTAGCATTAAAGCTCTTTTCTACATTCGGTAAGGAATGATAGAATGTTTTTTAAGTTTAATTTCTTAAACTCAGATTCGCTTAAAGCGTAAGATCCCAGAGTACGAAAACGTAGTCTGGCAAATGAGGGACAGTTACATATAAGATGGAAGGGATCTTCCACATCTGATTCACAACTACCACATACTGGAGATTCAGCACGCTGAATGTTGTGCATGTGATAGTTGAGTTTACAATGACCGGAGAGTGCTCTGATCAAGATGCTGCAATGAGATTTATTTAAAGTTAATAAGTAACTCGATATGATTGGAGATGGTTTTTCTAAAAATAATTTAGTTTGACGACAAGTGTCCAACTCTTCCCAGTATCGTTCATGCTGGTTAGAGTACCAAGTTTGAATTTGGTTTCTGAACCAACATGGTGATATTGGGACAGCCGGCTCTGGTCCGTAAAATTCCTTTTCCGACCCAGCTCTAGCGAGTTCGTCGGCGCATTCGTTTCCAAAAATTCCCTTATGTCCGGGTACCCATAGAAGGTTTAATCCATTGCCTTCAGCAAGCTCTTCGATTGCTTTCCGGCATGCGATTACCAGTTTTGATCTAGAACTGGAAGCACTGAGTGATTTGATAGCTGCTTGGCTATCTGAACAGAAATAAATTGTTCTGAACATAATCTTCTTTTGAAGTGCAATTTGCACTCCATACATAATAGCATATAGCTCAGCCTGAAAGACTGTACAATATTTTCCTAGAGGTTGAGCATGTTCTATGTTCAACTCGTGACAGTAAATTCCTGCACCTGCACGGCCGTTTGATAATGAACCGTCAGTATAGAATACAATATGAGAGGACATTTGGTCCTCTACGAAACCTGATAACCATTCTTGAGGAGAAGGAAATTTGACTTTGAACCCCATGTAGGGAAAACTACTCGAGAGTGTTAAATCGTTTGGCGCTAGATTAAACTTGTTTAATCTAACTAATTCAGGCCACACATTTGTATGACTCGATGATCTTTCGATATTTCCTGACAGCCAGAGACCAACAACCTGTAGACGAAAAGCACATGAGAAGGCTTCCTGTTTTAGGAACAAGTGTAGAGGTTTGATAGAAAACAGAGCCTCTAGTGCTGCAGTAGGAGTTGTAGTGAACGATCCGGACATCCCTAAGAGACACATTCTTTGAAGGTGATTTAGTTTAGTCCGAACTGTTGCAACTTCTCCTTTCTGCCACCACACTAGACACCCATAGGCCAGAATTGGTCTTACTATTGTGAAGTAAATCCAGTGAATATGTTTGGGTTTGAGTCCCCAGTTTTTTCCGATTGCACGTCGGCATTGTCCGAAGGCCATGCATGCTTTTTTGATTCTGAATTCGATGTGATCAGACCAGTTTAATTTGGAGTCAAGAATGACACCCAAATATTTAACTTGATCAGACACGGTGATTTCGGAACCATAAAACAGCAGAGGGCGCACCCCGCAGGTGATACGTTTTTTAGTAAATAATACAGTATTAGTTTTTAGAGGATTAACTGACAGTTCTACATGAGAACACCATCGTCCAACATAGCGCAGAGCTTGTTGCATTATATCAAATAATGTGCTTATGCACAAACCTCTTACCAGCAGAAGATAATCATCTGCGAATCCATAGGTTGGTATTCCACGGTCATTGAGTTTTCTCAACAAGCCGTCTGCAACTAGGTTCCACAAAAGAGGTGATAGTACACCTCCCTGTGGGCAACCACGTGTGCTAACTTTTGTAATTGAAGCCTGTCTTAAAGACGAATGAAGATTCCTGTTACTTAGCATTGCGCTAATCCAGTTAGTTATAACACTAGGCACTCCATGAAGTAGTGCCGCATCCATTATTGATGTAAACGAGACATTATCAAATGCTCCTTCTATGTCTAGAAATGCTCCTAGACATGATTCTTTCTGTGAAAAACTATTTTCAATATTATGTACTACGTTGTGCAGAAGAGTTAATGTTGATTTTCCTGTTTGGTATGCATGTTGTGTCGCATTAAGCGGATGTTGGACAAGGCATTCTTGCCTGATATGATGATCAATTAAACGTTCAAGTGCTTTTAATAGAAATGAACTTAGACTAATAGGACGAAAGCTTTTGGCTTCGTCGTATGATGATCGTCCCCCTTTAGGGATGAATTTCACGGCTATCTGCCGCCAAAGTTTAGGAATATATCCATGAGCAAAACTGCTTATCATTATTTTTCTTAATATGTGTTTGAAATGATCGAAACCTTTTTGAAGCAAAACTGGAAATAAACCGTCACTTCCAGGAGATTTGTATTGAGCAAAACCAGGGTTGGTAAATTTCGCCCGTCACGCTTGACCCGACTAGTTTTTTTTTCATCAAACGACCGGCACCTCACTCAATTGACGGAGCCTCACTACTCGCATGACGGATAAAGCACGACAACAATCAACATTTCTCCGTCATGCGACTGGCGAAGCTCCTACACATCCTCGATCGGCTGCTGCCGGCAGGTACAACTAATTGAACGACTTGCTGGCAGAGAGCAACAATAGCAATAAAAAACTGAAAACGGGCTTGCTGGCAGGAGCAACAATAATAATAAATGCGTTTCTTTTCCGTCTTCGGTCGTCTTCGGCTTGCTGGCAGGAGTAACAATAATAATAAATGCGTTTCTTTTTCGTCATCGGTCGTTGAAATGCGATTGCTTGACTAGGTCATTATTTTAGCTTCAAATGACTGGGGAATGAATGACTGGCAAACGAATTGACTGGTCGTTAAGGAACAGTCAAATGAGTTTGAAGGACCATTTTACCGTTGACCGTTGAATTTTGCCAACCCTGCAGCAAAACCATCGATTGCCCATTTAATCGATTCTGTAGTAACTATTTTCCGAGCAAAATGAAAGGAATCTAGACTTCCAGAAAAGAACTCAGGCTCTATCGATGAATCTTGATCAACACATCCTGGAAAGTGAGTATTGAATAGACAACTTAATGTTTCTTCGTCGTTTGATGTATAATCACTAATCACCACTAGGGGTTTTAAGGTATGAAACCTGATAATCTTTTGATTTGGCTAAGACTTTATTTAACCTACTTGCTTCGTGCAAGCTTGAAATGTTTGTGCAGTAGCTTTGCCAACTTGAGCGTTCGGCAGCTCTGGTTGCTTTCCGGTAAGCTCTGCGAGCCAACTTGAAAGCATCAAAACCTTCCGTACGCCTTCGGTTCCAAGAGCGTCTGCAGTTTTTTCGTAATTTACTGAGATTTGAGTTCCACCATGGTGTACTGTTTTTGTTGAATTTCAACGTTCGTAAGGGAACTGGAATGGAACTGTCAGATAGAATGGACTCTTCTATCAGGCTAATTTATTCTAATTTAATTGAAAACAAACTCCTATTTATCAAAGAAGTGTTTTTTTTCATAATCATTTGGATTTATGAAAACTTAACTCGAAGCAAGGTAAAGTCGTCTATAATTTATCGTGCACCCGGAATGTTGCTCACGCAACATCGTACTGCCCCAGATGGCAGTAGCGCAGCTTCGAAACAGCGGATTGGTTTTATTTTTCCATACTAATTTGGGGCTCTCTCATATACATGCCTTCATTAGACTGTATCGATTTGGAATTACACCTAGGTTTTTTTTACGCGGTTTTTTTTACACGGTTTTTTTTTACACGGTTTTTTTTACACGGCTTTTTTTACACGGTTTTCGGGAATTAACACGGTTTTTTTTTACACGGTTTTCGCGAATTAACACGGTTTTTGAGAGAAAATATTCTAAGTCCTTTTCAAAGGAAAACACTTAGAATCTTTTTGAAGTTGGGAAAATCTTAGCTCTGAGACTAAGAACGTGAAACATGAGACCCCTGAGACCTGAGACATGAGACTTGAGACCTGAGACCTGAGACCTGAGACCTGAGACTTGAGACCTGAGACCTGAGACCTGAGACCTGAGACATTAGACCTGAGACTTGAGACCTGAAATATGAGACCTGAGATCTCAGACACGAGACATAAGACATTAGACCTGAGACATGAGACCTGAGACCTGAGGCTTGAGACATCAGACCTGAGACATGAGACCTGAAATATGAGACCTGAGACCTCAGACACGAGACACGAGACACGAGACATGAGACTTTAGACCTGAGATATGAGACTTTAGACCTGAGACATGAGACATGAGACCTGAGACCTGAGACTTGAGACCTGAGACCTGAGACCTGAGACCTGAGACATGAGACATGAGAAATGAGACATTAGACCTGAGACATTAGACATGAGACATGAAACCTGAGACCTGAGACCTGAGACATGAGACATTAGACCTGAGACATAAGACATGAGACATGAAACCTGAGACCTGAGACCTGAGACATGAGACCTGAGACCTGAGACATGAGACCTGAGACATGAGACCTGAGACATGAGACATTAGACATTAGACTTGAGACATGAGACATTAGTCCTGAGACATTAGACATGAGACATTAGACCTGAGACCTGAGACATGAGACATGAGACATGAGACATGAGACATGAGACATGAGACATGAGACATGAGACATGAGACATGAGACATGAGACATGAGACATGAGACATGAGACATGAGACATGAGACATGAGACATGAGACATGAGACATGAGACATGAGACATGAGACATGAGACCTTAGACATTAGACATGAGACCTGAGACCTGAGACCTGAGACCTGAGACCTGAGACCTGAGACCTGAGACCTGAGACATGAGACAAGAGACATAAGACATGAGACATGAAACCTGAGACCTGAGACCTGAGACATGAGACCTGAGACATGAGACCTGAGACATGAGACATTAGACATTAGACTTGAGACATGAGACATTAGACCTGAGACATTAGACATGAGACATGAGACATGAGACATTAGACATTAGACTTGAGACATGAGACATTAGACCTGATACATGAGACATGAGGCATGAGGCATTAGACATGAGACATGGGACATGAAACCAGAGACATGAGACATGAGACCTGAGACATTAGACATGAGACATGAGACCTGAGACCAGGAGAGTCTCAGGTCTTATGTCTAATGTCTAATGTCTCAGGTCTCATGTCTCATGTCTCAGGTCTCAGGTCTCAGGTCTCAGGTCTAATGTCTCATGTCTCAGGTCTAATGTCTCATGTCTCATGTCTCATGTCTCATGTCTCATGTCTCATGTCTCATGTCTCATGTCTCATGTCTCATGTCTCATGTCTCATGTCTCATGTCTCAGGTCTCATGTCTCAGGTCTCATGTCTTATGTCTCATGTCTAATGTCTAATGTCTCATGTCTCAGGTCTCAGGTCTTATGTCTCAGGTCTCATGTCTCAGGTCTCAGGTCTCAGGTCTCATGTCTCATGTCTCATATCTAATATCTCATGTCTCATGTCTCATATCCCATGTCTCATGTCTCATGTCTCATGTCTCATGTCTCATGTCTCATGTCTAATGTCTCATGTCTCAAGTCTCAAGTCTCATGTCTAATGTTTTAGGTCTAATGTCTCATGTCTCATGTTTCATGTTTAATGTCTAATGTCTAATATCTAATGTCTAATGTCTCAGGTCTCAAGTCTCAAGTCTCACGTCCAATGTCTCATGTCCAATGTCTCATGTCTCATGTCTCATGTCTCATGTCTCATGTCTAATGTCTAATGACTAATGTCTAATGGCTCATGTCTTATGTCTCATGTCTCATGCCTCATGTCTCAGGTCTCATGTCTCAGGTCTCAGGTCTCATGTATCATGTCTAATGTCTAAGGTCTCATGTTTTGTGTCTCAGGTCTCAGGTCTTATGTCTTATGTCTCAGGTCTCATGTCTCAGGTCTCAGGTCTCAGGTCTCAGGTCTCAGGTCTCAGGTCTCAGGTCTCAGGTCTCAAGTCTCAGGTTTTAGGTCTCAGGTCTCAGGTCTCAGGTCTCAATTGTCAGGTCTCAAGTCTAAGGTACCAGTTCGCAAGTCTCAGATCTCAGGTCTCATGTCTTAAGTACAAAGTCTCAAGTTTCTGGTCTCAAATCTCATGTCTCAGGTGTCATGTCTACGGTCAAAGTGTCTAGTTACATGTCTCATTGTTTAAAGTTTCAAAGCTGCATAAATTTTAAGTTCTTTTTTTACACGGTTTTCCGCAATTAGCACGGTTTTTTTTTACACGGTTTTCGGGAATTAGCACGGTTTTTTTTTACACGGTTTTCGGGAATTAACACGGTTTTTTTTTACACGGTTTTTTTTTTACGCGGTACGTATATCAGTGTAAAAAAAGACCTAGGTGTACTTTTAAATTTTCAACGACCTGGGGCCTAAAAACCTAAGCCTGTGGAGCTAAGCTTTCTGATTTGCTAACAGTGTTAATTTAAATATTCTTCTACACACAAAGGTTAAACGCCTTCTTCACTTTTTTGAAAGCCCAAGATCTGTCGATTCACCATAACCGTAGCAGAAATATCTAAGAATGGAAGAAAATTGCAAATAACATGATTCCGCTTAGGTTTACCAATAGAGTTTGTTACGTTTCAATATTCGATATCGGCACTTCGCGAACTTTCTTTTTACCCATCATAACCAAACCAAAAGGAGAAGGTCCTGTTACAATTTAATTTAAGAACAATTACCAAACCATTGCATTTCACCAAAATTTTCTGTTAAAATCTATGTCTCCATCTAGTCAACTCTTTGGCCATCCTGAACAGTGTAAGACTGTTCATCCGGAAGCGTTTTGTAATCAAACTAGTAATAGGTTTCGTTGTCGATTATTTATAACCCACACTGATTTTCCAGACAGCAGTTGATCATATAATTTAAGAGCTCTTGTTTTGATGGAAGGATTCCGCTTCGGCTTCTTCTTATTGTTTCATGTCTTTAAATGCAATCTTACCTAGGCACGATGGACGGTCTGCATAGGGATACCATTTTTTGCCACATCCTGAGCTTAGGCACCCTTCCTACTTGTACACTTGCCAGGAACCACACTTTTAGAGTCAAAATTGACTGACAACGGTAGATACATAAAAAAATAATTCTGCCAACGTTCCCGAAACAGCGGTGAATCCGTGCATTAAAGACTAGTTGGTAACGTAAATGCGTAATATTTTTTTGACATTTTAACAGTAAAATTCCATCAGAATTTCTACAAAAAATTCTGCTGCACAATTTTGCAGAATTGCAGAATTAAAATTACTGAAGAGCACCAAAATCAAACTAAACATTTTCACCGAATTATGCTTTAGTAAGATCAGATCTGTGGATCATAATTTTGAACAGGAAAAGGAAAATATATGATATAAGAATCAAAATTTAAAAGCTTAACTCAGAATCACAATAAACATTACAAGAAGAATTAAAAACATATCTCTTTTATTTGCAGTTTTTACCTCACGGATATAAGTCCCAGCAACATAGCTGTGCAAGTACTGGCATCCGGTAAGGTCCAGGTGTCTTTCCTTGATTTGGCCAATATCTTCATAGTGGATCGCCAGAGCGAGCGAATCGCTGACCAACAGAAGGCGGTTCATACTCGTATCGAGTGTGACAGGTGCATCGCGTTCGTGAAAGAGGAACTTTGTTTCCATCAGGAGAGCGACATCAACTCGTTTGCTACGTGTAATGTAAGAAGAATACTTGAAGGTAAAGCGAGAATCTTTAACTACTTTTGTAATTTTCCAGCTCCTTTGGGAGGACTACAATGGATATCCGAAGGGATTTTTGCACAACGAGGAGGAATATCATCAACTAGCAGAAATAGAGACACTACTGGATCATTGCGTTCAATGCGTTCCCCCGAAATGTCAGGATCGGCATAAAATTCTTCAAAATATTCAAAGGATGATCAGACTCATGCTTGCTTATTGAATCTGTACTTGTCCAACGTAGTCCTGGTGATAATATGGCAATGTGATAAAGTACTTGTTAGAGAATAAGGTAAGATTATATAAAAATAAAATTTTAATTAATGCATGTTATAATACAAATTTCTTGTTTTTATCTTTTTTTCAAACTTATGGACAAAACACCATCTCGGATTTTTTTAGATTAACTATTTACAACCACAGTTTTACGAATCTCTACTAACTCAGTTCGAATTATTTTTAAATCTTGCATAGCTTTTCGGGTGAGTTGACCTTCCGGTGTAGATGGATGCTCCAAAAGTAACATGCTTATTGATTCCTTCAATCCAGATTCTATTGATTCCAAATGTTTCTGAAAGAAAAAAACATAAAAATAAAAACGGCAATTCTAATATTGATCCAAACAATAACGTTTCGGAAACATATTTAACATTACCAACAAACCCCTTTCGTCAATTTTGCTCTCTCCATAATCCATCTTGGATATCTCCCAAAGTGCCGTATTATATTCGTACAGCGCAATTCCGGTCAGTCGTGAAATTCCTGGTTCCAATATCCGGAGAATCAAGAGTATTTCTTCGCAAATCTTCAATTTCGAAGCTTGGGTTTGGCGTAGCGATCGGCACAATTCCGCTGGACTGTGACAAACTCTTCGTAGCTCTCCAGCCAGCAATTGTTTTGCTTCCAGGACCAATGAATGAGAAGGATTTAGTTTATCCGAGTGCTTGCTTATTAGTTTCTCCAAGTTTTCAATGGTTGGGGCTGAAAGAGATTCGATAAAGAAAGTTAATCTCAGGTTCTTGATTATCAAATTTTTTAACAGTCAGTTCTGGTATAAAGGGTGATACGGTCAAAATTTGGTCAATATCAACTTGACGTACTTCTTTCAATTTTGCATTTAAAAAACCTGAACACCCCTCATTTTGAAGGTGCGTGTGTGTGTAGAATGTTGCTCCTATTTTTATTTTGGAATTCATTCTTCAGTTGTCAAAATGCCGTCCAAGGAAGAAGAGCAGCGTATCAAAATTTTGCTCGCGCATCGCGAAAATCCGAGCTACTCGCACGCAAAGCTGGTAAAATCGCTAAAAGTTGCCAAATCAACCGTTACAAATGTAAATAAAGTGTTTGGGGAACGTTTGTCGACAGCCAGGAAGTCTGGATCGGGGGGAAATCGAAAACCGGAAGCCGCTGAGACGACAAAGAGAGTTGCCGGTAATTTCAAGCGAAACTCTAACCTCTCTCTCCGAGATGCCGCAAATAAGCTGGGTGTATCGTCTAAAACCGTGCATCGAGCCAAAAAACGAGCCGGACTATCGACTTACAAAAAGGTAGTGACTCCAATTCGCGATGATAAACAAAATACGACGACCAAAGCACGATCCCGGAGGCTGTACACGACGATGCTGACGAAGTTTGACTGCGTGGTAATGGACGACGAAACCTACGTCAAAGCCGACTACAAGCAGTTTCCGGGACAGGAGTTTTATATGGCAAAATGAAGGGGCAGGTAGCAGATATTTTCAAGCACATGAAACTGTCAAAGTTCGCGAAGAAATATCTGGTTTGGCAAGCCATCTGTACCTGTGTTTTAAGCCACAGCCACAGCATTTTCATAGCTTCCGGGACTGTCAACCAAGAAATTTACGTGAAAGAGTGTTTGAATAAACGTCTGCTGCCTTTCCTGAAGGAACACGGTTGTTCCGTACTGTTTTGGCCGGATTTGGCATCTTGCCATTACGGTAAAATGGCCATGGAGTGGTACGCCGCCAACAGCGTGCACGTGGTTCCCAAGGACAAGAACCCTCCCAACACGCCAGAGCTCCGCCCAATTGAGAAATACTGGGCTATTGTCAAGCGGAACCTAAAGAAGACCAAAAAACTGCTAAGGACGAGCAGCAGTTCAAGGCAAACTGGCTTTCTGCGGCGAAGAAGGTGGACAAGGTGGCTGTACAAAATCTGATGGCAGGGGTTAAGCGTAAGGCCCAGCAATTCCGATTTGGAAAAGCGGAAGCCTAACTGAATATTTTTCCTGATTTTTACACTAATTAAACTTGAAAATGAAATTTAATTTGATTTTTCAAATAACTGATTTCACCGATTTACACGCGTTTTCCCTTGACCAAATTTTGACCGTATCACCCTTTATGATTAAAATTACAGAATTTTGAATAAATCGCTTATGTAACTGCCTCTCTCCCTGAGTAAAAACCTAACACTACTTAAATTATGGCAACCGTAGCCAAACCGTAATTTGCACTCGATCTACTTTGAAAACCCGTGTATGCCAGAAAAAATCTGGAAATCGTGAATGTTAACCCACAATAAATTAGACGTCACGTTTTTTTATTTATTGAAAAAGAAAATATATTTAAGGAGTTCCCAGCAAATGAAGCATTATATTTTAAATGTGAAATATTTTCTCAACAGTTAGAAAATGTTAAGGCTAAGGCTAATAGTCAGTTTCTGGTCAAATCGGCCGTACTGAGATTCTTTATTGAGTTTTTATCCCAATTTCTATCTAAGATTAGAAATTCCAACTGAAACTTTTCCGACTGAAGTTTTCTACTAATGATTCTGATGTACTTTTATTCAAAAAAATTTCATACTGAAGTAAATATCTTGAAATCAGCATAATATTTTCCAACTGATAATTCTCAAATTGTGAACAGTAGAGATTCAATTCATTGACAATTTCAAGTCTTGTGTGTTTTTTAAGTTTCATGGTTTTCTAAATTTTGGGAACTCCAGATCTTTGTTGAAACTTCTAAACTCATCTGATTTTTTTGAATGATTATTTATTATTAATCTACTTGACATTCTGATTTTATGATTTTAAATTCATTTTTTGCCACATTTAGAATAACTATTTCTCGCGTGAGCTTTCAATACTTCTTATGAAGCAAAGTGTAAACAAACACAACACTGACATAAACTAGTCGCAACTTCTTTCCATTTAGAATATTTGTAGCCTGTACAGCATATTCTACATGAGAAATACAAATTTTCAAGTTGTTTTGATAACTTTTGCAGCAGTTTTCTGTGAATTCTTAAGATGTTTCATACGACGTAATGAAATTTGCCAAATTTCTCAGTTTCCAATATTTGAAGCGCTATTTTAAATCCGTTTCACATTTTTAAAATTTCAACACATTATATAAAAACCATTTTTTTTTTGTGCAGGGGGAAAGTTCATATAACGCCCCATGTGGCTAATACGCGCCACTCGTGTTTTGAAGAATCTGTAACATTTGAAGCCTGCAAAATAATACCAATTTGTTTCGAATGACATGGCATGGCAAATATGATTTTTTCCATAAAATACCCCTGAGTCGTAAAAATTTTACAATTTAAGTTTTTCTTCTCTTCGATGTAAATTTTGAAACACTTTCAATAAGGTGCACCAAGCAGAGAAAAATGAATAAGACATAAGACAAGATTTTCTGACACATCGATAGATGTTAAGCTAAAAAATCATACTGAACTCGCTAAGCTGTGCATTTTATGAGTATGTTTTATTAATGCCCATGCGTTTTAACGCGCCAATCGTAATATGCTGAAAATAGCATTAATTTTTCAAAACGGCCAATTTTTATTGAAAATAAACAAAAAGCCTGAAACCATGTTTTGAGCGTTATTTCAACCCAAAAAAACTTACTTTTCATTTTTTTAAATTTTGATTAGTACATTTTGATTTTCTTTTCAGTTAAAGTGTCTGTAAGTATTGGTGTGTTTTCGGTGTTCTGCTGCTAGGCGTGTATTGAATACACAACGGCGCGTATTTGCAACACAGTTTGGTTCTGTGGCTTTGAATATGGATTTTAAAAAGCTAGTTTTTGAAGCAACTAAAGGAATTTGAGTGATAAAAAATCATAGGCATTTGTAGAAACCACTTTTCTTCATCGATTACACTCCTTTTTTACACAAATTGTATGTTGAGTACATAATAAATCAGCGATTCGCAACTTTGCTTCTCAAGTTTGTATATGAATTGCGTTTTTAATTTGTTTCTCAAATATTGGTTTGAAGAGATTCTTTTAATTTTATACATTAAATTGGGGCTCTGAATAAAATGTAATTTCAGTGATTCAATTATATTTTTGAACTCTAATATTATCGCTGAATCCTTAAATTGGAGCTTTCGTCAACATCAGCGACGGCGACATCACTGACGAATTTTCATGTTGACCAGACATCTATCAAACATCTTCGAAGTGTCGGAACCAAACAAAAGAAAGGGTTGCGGATTGCCGAGGTGTTAGATGAATTTTCCATCGTGGTTGGTTGGCAAGGTTGCCAATCACCAGCGCGAAAAATTCGGATTTCAACTGCATTGACAATACTCGTATCTCCATAGCATTTCAATTTTCTTTTTTTATTTTATTTTGGATTCTACGTATGTAATCTGTAATGTAACTTCCCAATTGTTATGAGGGAAATATTTATCCCGCTTTCGATGGTGCACATACTAAGCTGCCGACGATGAAATAAAAATATTTTAATAGGGGAGAGTGGGGAATCATGCGTAACATGATTCACATAATTTCTTATAAAGGATTTATGTTCGTCTTTATCGCGTGCAGTAAAATTGGCAGAATATTTTTCATAACTTTTAATTTGGCATAAGAAAACTTTACAGGAATGAATAGAGTGTTTTATGTTATGAATGTGTATAAAAACGTCAAAATACAGGTGGCCCAAGATACCCCACGTTATGCGGCCCATGATTCCCCACAAGCTATGATTTGCAAATTTTTTGCGTTTGAGTGACTTTTTGATGATTCATTAAAAATCCCTTTTCCATGTAGAAGAGCAAGACAAAACTATGAGGATCAGCATGTGAGCATATTTTTTATATGTATTTTAAGTCTCCCACCGATGCAAATTGACGAGTGATTGTTTAATTAATTAAATTTAATTATTTCTAGCCTAGTTAAATGAAAGAAGCATATTTTACGTACACAAGTAAACAACACATGGGAAACATGCTTACGCAGAGCAACGACGATGACAGTTGGATTTCGTTGGACGTTTCCCCATGGCCCACGATACCCCACTCTCCCCAATCTATATTTGATTTATTTATTAAATAGAAAATTTTAGTTGCTGATAGAGTTACTAAATAAATTACGAATCGAATTTTCAAATTAACAGCTCTTATAGGAGTTTTCATTTAAAAACAATGATTCGTAGCCCTTACCCTAAAATAATTACCTATTTTATCTTAATCTAACATAAGGTTGCAAGTTTTTTTTTGCATGATTTGCCTAGTAAAGTGAATGAGTTCAAGCAAAATCCGGGTTTTTGTTCACTGAAATCCGGGCTACCGGGCTGCGCCGGACTGTTGGAAATTTTGTTTTAAATATTCGAGAAAATCCAGATAAAACCGGGCATATGGCAGCTTTAATCTAACATTAGGGGAGATGAGGGCATAACGAGCACCCAGGGCATAATGAGCACTACGCTTTTCTACGAAAGTACGTATTTTCTTAAATAAATTTTCATGAGGATTTGTTTCGTACTTCCTATAGTATTAATTTTTCACAAAAAAAGGAATCTCCTTATCATCTTTACACAGATATTTAAAAAAAACTAGCTTGGTTCTCAAGTTACAAAAATATTATAATTTTTGAGCACCACGAAATAAGCTCTTATGATCTCAAAATAACCTTGATCTATAATGTACGCACTGCAACATGATGTACACATTGTTTCTCAATTTTTTCCATCATAAAATTTTTGATTTTTCACTTTCATCAATTTTAAAACACGTTTTTACTTAAATTTGTTGACTAGGGGCATATAGAGCACCATATTATCGAGGCATAATGAGCATTTTCTGCCGTAGAATCTAGCAGCAAATTAAAATTGATTTATAGCGCCACACCTTGACTAGTTTTCATCCGACGATTTAGCCTATTGGTAAGGTGTCGGAGAGGTAATCAAAAGACTAGAGTTAGATTTCTGTTAGAGGTGATTTTTTTCCATTTACATTTCATGATCGATTTTTTTATTGTTACATTATACGGCTAGTAGCATCATCCTCCGAACAAAGCACTTAATGTATGAGCGTGCGTGAATTGTTTGTATTCTACAAACAGACCTAGATTATTTTGTTATTGCTTTGTTTGATGAATCTACGACTCACCTGACTTAATCGAATTGAATTTGCTGCTAGATTCCCCGGCAAAAACGCACATCTTGCTCTGATTAATGGTGCTCATACTGCCTCAGGGGGGGTTCTCATTATGCCTCCACAGTGGCTGGTTTTCAGTTTTTGGCAAAATTTTTTAAAATGCATTTTTTATCGTTTTCATCTAGTTTTTTACGTTTCAGCCCGTTAGGGAATAGGCTTTTCAAGTGTCTGAACACGAAACAATAATGTAACCTCCATATTATAGCTCTTTTCTATGGTTAAACAACCGTTTTCCTTAAGGTGGCCATTATGCCCCCATCTCCCCTAAATGTCACTACTGAAACTTGAAAAAAAAAACTGATTTCATTTTGTAAATATTTAAAAATGATTTTTTTTCTAAAAATTTATTGTTTTTAAATTTCATAAGCTCTTGAATTTATTGTGTTTAGATTTATGGTTTGAAGAAACAAGTTGAATACGTGTTAAACGAATTTCGAAATCAATCGCAAACCAATCACAAATGTTACTAAGCTAAACTTTTTCAATCACTATCTCAATAAAAACAAAATTGCGATTATTAATTGGCACTTATGTTTAGAATACTGATTTAAACGTTAGAAATTTCACTTCACAACACAACTTACTGCAATTTAAAATATCGTTTTTCGCATCTGCCGTCACCTGTTGAGCATAGTCCGATTCCAAGACGCCACCACACTTGTTGCATTCCCATTTGGCACTGTTCGGTGTCGATTTGATGTGGGAGGAAATGAGTGAAAATAACACATTAAGTTGAATGATAGTTTCCATTTGTTCGGAAAAACTCCCACCCATTACCGAAAACTCACTTGCTTTCATGGTATGAAGAAAGTCCATCGCACTGTTTGTTTTTGGTGCATCGGATCGAGCTGAGGTGCGTTCCTAATTCTGTGGGGTCTTGGCACCGTCGACAGGAACAGATGAAATACTTTCCTTTGAGAAGGTGCTCGCGTCTGTCCGGTGTCCCCTGCAAAATTTAATAGCTTTATTAAATGAGCGGTTTCATAGTTTGATGTTATCTGTTAGTCACATCATTAATAATTTCATACACCATGTTATGAATGATAAAATAGATTAAATTTTAATGGGTTCAACTTACGAACAAACATCGAGTGTAATTGTACAACATCATATCATCTTTCCCGATTGGAACCGTTGCGTATAAACGCAAATTGTAATTGTTGTCTACCGAAATCATTGTATTGGTCACGCAGCCATGAGTGATGAGAGCAGTCTTCGGGTAGAGGCCCCGAATCACGTTATTTTTCAGTGAAACTCCTTCACCGTCCCAACTCCCTCGAATCTCAAATGCATTCACATCGAATATGCCGCAAACACGTTGCAGATCGTCTTCTCCCACATCCAGATGGGAAAATTTCCCAAACGCTCCACCTTCCAGAAGTGGCCGGACAACGTATTTTTCGTGCATGGCCCATATTTCCGTTCCCCTACGGGCATCCATGTGGGCCTCCATTTTCATCACCTCATCGAACGTTTTACGATCCCGCGCCGCAACGAGCAGACATCGCACCGGAGTGATCACGTGGAAGTGGTTGAAAAGGAAGTTTTTGTCGACTGGAGAGTCTCGATAGAATTCGCACTCGATCAAATCGTGCCCCGGGCAGTTTTGGCAGAGCGGCGCTTTACGGCATTTTCTGAAAATAAACATAAGAATAAAAGTAATGGTGCTAAACGTAGGTACATAGCTAGCAAGATTCAGAAAAGTTTACTTGAATTTCGTCTTCTTCTTCTTCTTCTTCTTCTTCTTCTTCTTCTTCTTCTTCTTCTTCCTACATCAACATGGCCAAAACGTGTAGGCATCCTGGAAAATGGGAGACTTGCGTCTATCATTTTTCTTTTCAGCGTATTACCTGTTACTTACATATTCCTATGCATTGCAGATATTACTACGGCCAGGCCAACCATGTGATGAAAACTGCAAAAGATACAGGATACAGGGGTGGAATGAAGCGTGGAGATCCCTACCAAACGCTTCATGTGATATTTTGAATATGGAAAGACCTAAATATGAATTTATGTCATTTGGGAAATTGTATATGGAATAACCTAAAATTAACTCAGTAAATTGAAAATATATACATGAAATCTACTTGTAAGTACTTAAAGTATAGAACGAGCTCACCAATTTCGTTGATAGGTACAGGAATTACATAAATTCTGAAAATATGGTTTCCTAACTATTTTCTGCTTTTATCATCACAAAAAAACTGTTTCTGATTATTAGTTTGAAGTTTAAAAAGTTAATTTTCACTACAATTTACAATTTCTAATATGTATGCAGTTACATACTTTTGACACATCAGTTTATCTAACGAAATTTATCCTTTTCCGGCGAATAAGCGTTGCTATTTCACGAACAAAAGGCACTTCCGGCTACTCACTTACAACTCCTAGGGAATTGGTGCCTATTCAATTTTCTTGTAGTGTAATTATTTTAGTTTAAATTTATTCACCACTTGGAAATTGGGTTAGCCCAGATATTTGAAACAAAATTTAAGAACAATCAGACCAACAAACACTTTGCACTAAATGTGCAAAAACTTAGTCCCAGCCCATTTCTTACACCAAAAGTTTTTGATCAGGCGAACCATTATTGGTACACTAACCACCGTTATCGAGTCGAAATTTGTGAGATCTATAAGTGGTTACATCTCAGCGACATTATGAGACAACTTGTTCGTAGACTTCATTTAGTTTAAGGGAAGAAACAATTTAAAATTCAGGATATCCATGAACCGAACTTCAATTGCACAGGAAAAACACTATTCACACCACAAGCACTAGCAATCAACCCACAGGCCCGTTCCAAACACTTCCGGTGATCAGTGTTTCAGTAGACATCCGGTCACTCTTACAATGGAATACATTTTCGGACAATTAATCAAACGTTTTCCATTAAAAACTATGAAATCAGAGAAAATTTTCACGGACCCGAAAAAAAATACGTGCGTTGCCATCCAGACAACGCCTACTCCTCCCATCCCATTTCCAAGAATTCTATCGTTAACAAACTAACCACTCTTGTCACAATCTGTGAATTTTAAATACCGGCCTTCCATAAATGTCCGAGCATTAGTATAAAATAAATTTGAATTAGGTATCCGAAATTTTGAGGCACTTAGATGTCATGATTTTGCTATAACTGAACGTCAACATGACATGGAATCGTCAGTTTGTTGAATCCGAATAAACAAACTTGCCATAGCATTCCCATACCATCTGAACATTGTGCTCGATCAGACCAGTTAGAGACAGCCATTTGCAGTCTGAAAAGTGTTCATCTTTTTTTTTCAAATTTAATAAATCATTTCATCTTAACTAGAAAAACACAACTGATTTCAAAACGTTATTTTCACTATAGATACATATATCTCACATAAAAGTTAATATATAAGACTGAATTTCTGTCTGTCTGTCTGGCTGTTCCCTATACACTCGAAACTGATGAACCGATTTGCGTGAAACATGGCAGATGGGCCCAAGAAACATTTTTGGATTTATAACCGGCTTCGAAACCAGCTTTAAGTTTTATAAGAGGCCTGGAGAATCTTATAAAACAATCAATGTTACTGGGGGGGGGGGGGGGGGTTCGACCCCTCCCTATCCCTGAAAGGGGGGAGCAGTTCTCTCAAATAAATGTAATTAGTTTTCTAAACTCGAGAGCTGATCATGCAAATGGAACCAAATTTTGCATGGGAGTGTATTTTGTACGAAGAATGTTTCTATGATTGTTTGGTACCCCTCCCTTCTTCTAATGGGGAAATAGGAAGTGGGGATGAGGGCTCCCATACAATTTTTCGTACAATTCGAGAATTAATCAAGCAAATTTGGCATGCGAGGTTATAAATATGGGTAGGAAGAATATTTGAAAGATGGTTTGAGACTCCTCCTCCTTTCTTGTGTGGATATAGAAAAGGGAAAGGGGCCTCCCATACAATTTTTCGCAAAATTCGAGAACTAATCAAGCAAATGGAACCAAATTGAATTTCGGTACTAGAATGGTTTCTATGACTAATTAAGTCTTCACCTTCTTCTATTGAGGAGATACAAAGGGAGGGAGGGGATCTTCCATGTAATTTAATGCATTATTCGATAACCAATCATGCAAATTAATCCTAATTTCACATAGGGAGGTAAAAGGCTACGAGTAAAGTTTCTACGATGTTTCAGACCCATCTGTCCTTCCACTGGGGGAATAAGAAGGGGAGAGGGGTCTCCCTTTTATGCATTACTCGAGAACTAATCGACTAAAAACCAAAGTTACCATGGAATTGTATTCGAATACGAGAAAAGTTTTTTTTTTCGAAACCCTTCCCTCCCTCCAACGGGAAGAGGAGAAGGAAGAGGGATGTTGTCATACAATATTTTTTAATCACTCGAAAACTTATTATTAAAATAATATAGCATAGTGTATTTGAGTAGAATTTTTTTTTCTATGATTCTTTGAGACTTCTTTCTCCTTTCACTGATTCGATAGGAAGAGGGAAGGGGAGCTACCATACATTTTTGTTAAGACTTCGAGTGCTAATCTAGCAGAAGGTAACAAATTGGGAAAATTATTTCAATACAAGAAATATTTCTAAGATGGTTTGGTTCCCTTCACGGGATAGGAAAGAGAGGAGAGGTGTCATACGTATGTTTTGATGAATCATCAGATAAATTTAACCAAATTTTACAGGGGACAGTAAAAGGGAACGAGAAATGATTCTATGGTTATTAAAAACTCTTTTCACCTTCCAGGGAGGGATAAGAAAAGGGAAAAGGAGTTCCAACAAATGGACCCACATTTTGAAAAAAAAGTATTCGAGTACGAAAAATGTTTCTATTTTTTTTACAGGAGAGATTCCATACAGTACAGAGCCGGGAATGAGAGATTTTTTTAAGATTCCTTCCTCCAGAGGAGAAACGGGAAGAAGGAAAGTAAGTATAGCTCGAAAACTTATCAAGCAAATGGAACCATATGAGAAATTTGATTATTTAATTCCAAAAAAATGTTGTTACAGAAGTTCGTGGATCGCCCCCACATTGCAGGGGAGAAACGAAAATAAAAACGAGTGCTCAATATAAAATTTAAAACCATTATTGAAAAACAACTTCAGATCCACTTAAAAAATCATTTCAGAAAATCTAATCTTCTTTGTATTCCAAAAATAATTTTATGTGAAAGCTTTCATTCTACAATATCAAAAATTTATTTATAATATGATTATTTTCATGCAATTTATTGATTTTTAGAAGGTGTAGCAAAGCCCACCGGGTCAGCTAGTCTGAATAATTTTTAAATCAATTAAAAAAAAAGTTCTTTCCAAAACGATTTTTAAAGTTCTTCCCAAATCATTGTGATTAAGTGCCAAGTATGTTTGTGATTTACTACAGTCCAAAACTTTGTTTAAATCTCCAAACCTTCCAAAAACTTCAATTTATTGCATATTTCCTGAAATTTCACGTACATAACTAATGTAATAAAAATTGGACAGTGGAATTTCTTCTCATCTTTGGTACAATTTATGTAAAAAGATGACTTAAAAATATCCACGTGTTTCCTAAGCAGTTTGATTTTGTTAGGGTTTTTATGTTTCGAAACGAATATGGACACATCTTTCGGATGTTTATGTACAAGAAAGTGGATGTGATTCAAAGAGGTTTTATTCGATTTCCTTTCTCTTTTGACAGAACACTCAACAATAGCAACTTTTAGGAAAGTAAATCATGGTTTGTAAAATTCGATTCGTGCAAGAAAAGCAGGTGTAATGAGGGCATAATGAGCATCCGGGCGAAATCAAACTATTTCATTGATTTTTTTTTTAATTCGAACAAAAGGTTATTTTTTCCAGAACCATACTGTCCGTACAGCACTAGTTTTGACATCAAAACGTTCATCATAACGGACACTTTTTAAGGTAAAATGGCTGCAAAATATCTTCATTTTGTGCATCAATCCGTCTTCCTTTAAGATAAATTATTTTAGTTATCACACATAAAACTATTCGTAAGATCACAACCAAACTTTAAGGGATGATTTATTATGCATTTTCTAACACTCACGCCAAATTTGAGATAATTTGAAACAATTTCGGTAAAGTGTTATGAGTTTTTGTGATTTAAAAAAAAAATTCAATTCTTTCTGTAAATGTTTTCTAGCGATCCACGTTTGTATAAATTTACGATCTTTTGAATTAATGTGATTGTTTTTAAACATAGCTAAATATTTTTTTATTATATATATTTTGTTTGATTATACTAGAACCAACCACAAAAATTTTACCATTAAAAAACTATCAATATGAATCGATTTTTTTCCTAAATATTGATACTCAAAAATCTGCAATAATTATAACAAAAAAAATTCCTGAATGATTGCTGATTTTTAAGTGTCAACATTTAGGAAAATGTTCTATACCTACTTATTGATAGTTTCAAAAGATTCAAAAGAACGTATATTTATACAAACAGTGGGTTGCTAGAATACATTTACAGTAGTAAAAACTTAATGAATGAAAAACCTTTTTTCAAAGCAAATCGCACTTTACCGAAAACTTTTCGAATTAGCTCAAATTTGGCATGAGTATTAGAAATTGCATAATAAATCATCCCAAAAAGTTATCTTGTGATCCGGAGAAAAACAGAGAAGTTAAAGCAGTCTAAGCACAGACAGAAATTTTTTTTGACATTATTTTGAAGACTCTTAGTCTTAAATTGAAAACTTCTTACGAACGTGTACGAGTATAAGTAATATAACAATTTACCAAAAAAAAAAGAATTGATGCAAAAAAGACGATACTTTGCTGTCATTTTAACTTAAATAGCGTCCGCAATGAACGTTTTGGTGTTAAAAGTAGTGCCTTTACGACAGTTTTTCATGCACAGTACATTTTCCTTAACAGAAAAAAAAATTAATGTAGAACCATTTATCCAATCACTTCAAGATTTCCTTCGCGAAATTGAGTCAGAATTATCAGCCATTTTTGCTCTTCTCTCACTGAAAACTTCACAGAATCTCCATTTTCTCGGCACATGTTATTCGAAACCAGAAATAAAATTTTCAAACAATTTAACAAATGTGTTGGCCTTCAAAAACGTGCTATTCAGTAAATATATTTTGCCATTTTTTATAGTTTTTATCAAAAAACAACTTTTTTTGGTGGCTTCCTATTCAATTCACATGAAGCTGTCACTTTTGTTAGCCAAACGGCTGACTTATACTAATGCACTGTGCAAGAGCCCTATACATCGAAGAAACATTGCATTACCTGCAATTTGTTTCACGTGAAGATTTATGTTTCCATATCAGGAATATATTAAAAATCAATTAAATTTTGTAGTCAATTTTTTTAAAATATAAATCAGGTATTTTACAAAACAACACTTGAAAAATAGAATTAAATTCTTTTTAATTTTTGTGATGCTCAGTTGAGTTGTGTTACAAACTGACTTGGGTTAAAAATTTGATATTTTGAAATTTAATTAACGACCAAAATGATTAATCTGATATCTCTTGCGATTCGAATTCGTCAACGATAATCACCTTGATATTTTTATCTTGATTGCATAACTCATTCAAGAGCCAATCTGAATCTAAATTTAGAATAATAATTCTTGATCTGAACTTTGAACCTGAATTAAAGTTTAAATTTTGGATCTGTTTTCGAATTTCAATATTATTCCTAAATCTGAATTCCAGTTCAGAATTTAAAAAATGAACCGAGAATTGAAATTTATTTCTAAATCAATTCAAATCAATTATGACTAATCATTTCAATTTACAATGAAATTTTCAAGACAATTCCGGTCCGTCCCAAATGCCCGGATATTAGTTAAACGAAAATCTCAGTTTTAATCAAGTTTTGATTTATAAATACGAAGTTTTTTTCTTCAAAGTTTGTTTCATCAAAATAAACCAAAGTTATTTTTAGATGCATTAAACGAATTGACGCTACTTCGACAAATAAATTGAATTTCAAATAATTTTTTTCACTTTTTCTTAATTTATTTAAGTTTATTTCTTGAAATTTGCTCAGATTAGTGCGGATATTATCCAGGTTTCGGAATGTTAAATTTAAATGTATTTCCCGGTTTTTGCAAGGTTTAAAATAAAAGTACTCGAAATTTCTCAGAATTTCCCGGCCTGTCTTCCTGCGAAAATAATTCTGGATTGCTCAAAATATGAAGTTTTTGGTTTCAATCCGAACTCATTATTTCAATTTTTTTAATCCGACTTGTGAAACTGAATTAAAATATTAATATGATGATTCTGAGTTTTCAATTCAAGATCGCAATTTTGAAGCTTTGTTTTGTTTGATCTCTATAAAGGAAATAGGTTTCAAAACTTCGAATCTGAATAAGAAACAAAAATTCAGGATGAATTCGTGTATTATTTTTTTCATATTCGGAAAATATCAATCCAAATATTGAACTGCATATCAGTTTCGAAAATCATGAATCAAATTTTTTATGAATTGCCAATCCAAATTTGGATTCGAATTTCAATACAATTTTTCATTTCTAATTTCTAATAATGAATCGAATCCGAATCCTAATCAAGAATCCGAATTGGGGCACAATATTCAAAATATAAAAACAGAAGTACACTGTCGACTAAAAAATGAGCACTTTTTTTAAAAGATTTGTAATCGTTTATGATAAAAATTCGTGCCGAAATAAAAAAAATTCAACAAAGCTGTTGTTTCATAGATGAGTTATGCCAGAGTATTTGAATTATAGGGTACCGTAATCATGTGTGAACGTACCCCCACGCCGAGCATGATGACGTAGTTGTTATGAAATTCTTCATACATTCCATAGGGAAAAAAATAAATCTACGTTTTTCGTCATTTGCATAAAAAAGTTCAGTAATTAGTGTTAAGGAACTAAAGTAAGTGTTGAAAAAAATGATTTCAGTATGAAATATATCGAATAAAGAGCTTGGAATCATTCCAAAAATCGAATAAGAAAATAGTTACGAGAAAAGATAATTTATTAATTAAATATTTCACTGGTTATGAACTCGAAATTTGCGTGTTAAATGATTTATTAGGACTATTAAAGCTTAGTTCTTTTAGAAATGGGACACTTTTATTTGCTAATAACTCGTTTACTAGTAATCAGACATTCAAAATTTTGACAGCATTTTGTTGCCAGTAAAAAGTACTACCCGACCTATTTTTTTTTCAAAATTTAAAATTTACGCGTTTTGGAGATATTTACGATGCAAGAGAAAAAGAAAAAAATAATTTTGCACAGTTTCATTCAAAATCCATCATTATCAAATTGATAGCTGACAAAACCGTTGATTATTCGAAAAATTATTGTGTATGAGTGGTGGAAAAGTATGTAAATACTGTCAAAAATGTTCACAAAGTTCAAATCACGCATTGGAGTGAAGCATATGATCGACAACTTCGGCTAAGGGTCATCAGGGAAGTCAAGTCTCATACTAGCATTTTTAATTTTCAATAATCGAAAACCTAAGGGTAGATCGCTGAAATTTGATTATTTTTTTCTCCGATAAGCTGAAAGTGTTGCCTGGTAATGAGTCATTCAAGCCTAATAACAATTTTTTGCTAATTCCACAGCTCGTAAGCTGTATATCCGATTCCGAGGCTATGGGACAGATGATTTCTGATGAACGAAAAATCTTATTAAATACCCGATTATTACAGTAATTACAATTTCTACCAATATTCAGATATTTCCGAGGTTAATTCGCATTTTATGGAGAACCACAAACCAAATCGTATTTTTTGAAGAAGCTCATAAATCTGGAAAGTCGAATTTATGCATTTGAGGACAGTGGCGTACAAATAACTGGCATCAAAAATATTTTTTATGGAAAAACTGTTGAATTCAATACAATGCTCGCTATTTTTCATAACAACTACGTCATCATTCTGGAAATCTGCCAACCAATATGGCGGATGAGGTAACCTGTTATTTCGAAGAACTTTGGAGGCATGCTCAGTTTGGTGAAACTTATCCAATGCAAAACTCTCTCAAGGACTTAAAAAAAGATTTAAGAATGGTCATTCTAATGAAACAAAATTTGATGCCTGCTCACTGGTCGGTGATTTAATCAGATCAATTTGACATTTGAGCGCTTTTTTTTTTGTTTTTTTCTTCTGTTTTCCACCCCAGGGATAAGATAAGCAATCGAAGTTTTTTAACAGCTCACAAATACAGGGTGTGCCACCTGTATGTACCCGATTTGAACCTTGAATAACTCCGTCATTGTTTATCCGATTTCGACAGATAAACAAAATTTCGAAACGTCTGTGGCCATATTTAAAAATTGAAATTGACGCCAGCAGCCATTGACGAACTTCAAAGTAGTCTACTCTAATGACCGCTATAAAGCCCGAAATCCAGGCTAATGTTATGTGGAATGTCAACATAAGAGCTGATTTTTGCCTACGTTGCCGAAGTTGTATTTTAAATCTGGTTTGGGATCAATGGCATAAGTTATCCTGATAAAATTATGTTTTTTTAATCGGCTAATAAATTGCGGAATTTTCGACGTTGAAATCGAACACATCCAGATGGCGCAACCTGTATAAATAGTAACTCAAAAGTTATATAAAGAATAAGAAAGATCATAAGACAGCGTCTTTGAGAACACTTTGTCAACTCATCATCCTTATTTCAAATCATCACGACTTTTTTTCAACACGAGGTAACATCACACAATTTTCAATTTTTCTAGACACCTGTTAAAGAATTTTTCACTCTACATACCTACAAACAGTGCAAGATCTCCCGTAACAATTCAGGCAGCAAATATCCGAATCCCAGTATGGTCCCACTACGACGGGTTGCTCCAGTAATATCTGCTGTCCCCGAGCGATATCTCGTCTAGCCACCATAAATCTGTCGGGACATTAAACATTAGACAAATTGACACCAGTGATTAACAAACCCAAAACAGCTTGACATGGGTCAAACTTAACGACGCATTAAACGATCACATTAATCACACACACTTGACCCGCCCGCCAGATCAACGATGATCAACGAATGGATGACAAAATTGATCGTTCATCGGATCATTAGAACCCGTCTCCCCCATCCTTTTTTCACCTTCCCAGCTGCTCCGACTCCAGAATGTCACAATTTTCCTCGAATTTTTCCATTTTCACACTTTGCACCGTTCCGGAATTAGTTTTTTCTCTCCTTCGCGCGTCGTATGGAATTATGAGCGTTCGTCCGACTGTTTGATGAAGGCGTGTAAAACACTAACCACTAACCTCAAGATTGAGCCGCGTGAAAAGGTGTTTACCGACTGCGGTGGAAAGATCTTCGAACACTTGTTCGAGGTCCACAATTTTCCAACAAAATATGCCTGTCGGTATGGAAAACATTTTTCCCGAGAGGAGAGAAAATTGGCTTCTGACTGAAGAGTTTGACGTTGTTATAGAAAAAAAAACTTCTTTAGTGTTGAGTGATGGGTCTCGGTTTGAACTGGTAATTATGCATATTTTTAACCGGCAAAAATTGTGCAGGAGATTTGTTCTAGAAATCATGTCAATGATCAAGAGTAACTAGTCATTCAACGACGGAGACAGTGTTTTTTTCTGGATTGCAAATAGGAAATGATGAGGGACAGTGTAGCTTCAGATCAAACAGAGTGAATTGTGGGAGCTACGGGTTTGATTGAGCATTCAACTTTAATAAACAAAATTCGTATCATTTGGAAAGATATCTTTTGGAGATCGTACCATCGCTATTATTTTCAGAGTGACCTATTTTCAGTCAATCAATAAATAATCGAATTTCAAATAAGTTAAACTTACAAAGCACGCCCGTGCGAGGACTTCTCCAGGGGGGGCCTTTTTAAAACTTATTATAGAATTTAACTGATAACTCAAGGGAACAGTAAATTCAGTGCCAAAGACTTTTTTTACTATCTAACAATTTGAGCCGGAAGTCTTCAGATCTTCCCCAAAATTGTTTCATTTTACAACTTGAAAACACATGTATTTTGTACACATATCGAAACTTTCATTTTTCGAGATAGATTCGGTTAGATTTTTTGTGTAAATAAAAATAACCATATTTCAAAGCTCCAAAAATCTGTTATCTTCATCAAAAATAAAAAAAAGCACAGCAAAACGCATTGAAGTTTTATCAACTTTTCAAATAAAATGTTTAAAATTTTCAAAGTAGGGGAGATGAGGGCATAATGGCCATCTTAAGGAAAACGCTTATTTAACCATAGAGAACAGCTGTAATATGTGAATTACATCATTGTTTCGTATTCAGACACTCAAATAGTCTATGGCCTAATTGGATGAAACTTGAAAAAGTAGATAAAAACGTTTAAAAATGCATTTTAAAAATTTTTGCCGAAAGCCCTGGGTGCTCGTTATGCCCTTATCTCCCCTAATTACCTTTAATATGAAAAAATGTAAATATGCTTGAAATAGTGTTTAAAAATACCGTCTGCATCACCGAATATTCTGCGAAAAATACCATTCTATAGCCTTTAGGTCGGCAACCTGCGGCTCTTTATAAAGCAGCGGCCCTTTAGCTCACTGCGCTAATATTAGGTATTGATTTTTTCATAAAATATTAAGATATCTAGCTATGCCGATAACACTAGTTTACAAAATTTTAAAAAAAAATCGCGAACCCATTGACCGACCCAAATTTTTAATGTTAAATTGAGCGCTGAATTCAAAAATGATATTCAACAAAATCTCAGTCGAACAGTTTTTAAGTTATGCTACAAATATGAAATTAAAAAAAAAGTTCTTGTACTTGATTTTGAATATCTCGGACTGCATAACATTAATTTTAAATATGTTTTTTTTATATCACAGATGAATAAATTTATTATCGATCATCTGAACTTCATTTTTGCGTATGACCAACAGTATTATTGATATTTATGAGATTATGAAAATATACAAAAAATGACAAGAAACCCATTTTTTTAGAAAACTTTATTTTATCAACATTTTTAGACTCGATGGTAACATTTTAAAAATCTGATTATCTATGGACCGTAAATGTCAATTAAAATAAAAGATTTTAAGTGTTTATTTATCACAATCGGTTGAAAACTGAAGAACCTAGAGTTATTTTACCAAAACAGTGATATTTGCATTTTTGAATAAATTAACGAACCGCAATATATTAATCTTGGTATAGGACGAATTTAACATGATAAATCGATTTCACATTAAAAGTGATCTTTAGCTTACTTAGTTCAAAAAAGCTGCTAGCAAGTTAACTTAATTCTTGTAATCTGGAACCAAGCAAAATTTTGATTTTTTGGCCAGAGTTCAATTTTTAAGGCTGGATGACGGGTTTCACAAGTCCAGAATAAAAACTTTCAAGATTGCATCCACTGTAGGAACAAGCAGAATAAGATTTTTTTTGAAGCCAAATGTTTTTTTTTTTCTTTTTCGCAGTTTTTGATGCATCAAGTTCAAAACATCAAAGTTAGAAATTTGTTTTAAACCTTAAATGCACGCACAATGTTGTTTTAAAACAACACACACTAATATCCATTTCCAGGAGTTTCTTGATGTGGAGGAGTGTGGCGGGCAATTTCAAGGAAAAAAAAAATTCAAATTATGTACCTCCAAAAAGCGTATATATTTTTGATCATTCGAACACAAAAATTGAGATGTAGGCTACAGAAAAATCAAAGTTTATCATTTACTTAAAAAGTAGTTCTCATCAAGTTTAATATAACACTCGCAAAAATTTGAAAAATGTTTTGTTGAAGTTTCCAAGATCGTATATGAATCAATCAGTCATTCCGTAAAATATTTTCAACTTTGACGAGAAGGTAATAATTTTAGAAAAAATGAAAAGCCACCTCAATTCAATCCTTTTTATTTGAATTAGAACCGATAATTTTGGTGTATCTAAATATGTAACAAAGTTTCAGTGACTGGCATAAAAAAATATTCATTTTACGGCGCAGACAAACTAATTTCTCTATTTTTAAACAAATTATTTTGAACCCTTTTCAACTTATTTTTTTTTTTATTTGACATTAAGAGTTAATTCATGTGTACAAATATTTTTTTAATTTATGTTTCCTAATTTTGAAAATATCCCTGAACTGATCTTGCCAATTAAAGTGTAGATACTCACTCTTTATTATTTGTCACGAATTTTCATAAAGGCTAGGAAATCACATTATTACATAATTTTACATAATTATTACATAATTTTTTCTAGTTAAATCTAAGCTAAAGCAAGCATTGATGAACAGTCTACAATGTATTATATTTCATTGCCAATGAATAACCCTTCCAAATAAACGAATTTCAAATCAATTCAAATCATTCAATTACATAAATTGGGATTATGAAATTTTGAAAATCTTAGTTGTCATGTCATGAATTATGTAATCAGCATAATTTTTGAAGATGAAAATTTTCGTCTAAGTACATATTTTCAGTTGATTTTCACCTAATTTTTAATTATTGAAAGGATTAGTTTAAACTGGGAAAATTTTATTGGAAAACGCTTGACAATTTATAGAACATTGATTTCTCGGTGTTTTTATATATTTAAAAAAGGTCTTTTCTTTACCAAAGGAATGATAAATATATTCTGCTAATGTTAATATGTTCAAATCAAATGCAAGGTATTCATTTAAGCTTGATTTTCATTTCGAATTTTCTTGAGTCGATGTTTGCTCAATCATGAAAATAAAACCATACTTGAAGGGTTGATCAAAAAGACAATCCAGACAAACAGATTGAATAGAAATATACAAGAGTTAGAAATAAAACTCTTATGTTTTAATGTCATTTTTTTTATCTCGGGTATAAAACACTACTTTAAGATGCTTCTTGGTGTTTTTGGAGCAAAACTGACTTCACGTTTCTACCAATAAAAAATTGAGGCTGAAATTGGTTTTTTGAAGTAAATTTCCTATCAGCATCAAATTAGTTATAGTTATAGAGTGATGGATACTAGGTTTAATTTTTTTCTAGTTCTGCTGACATCGTGAGTAGTAAACACACGTCAAAATGATTGGTTTCAAATTCTGAACTTATTTCGTTACACTTCTTAAAAAAAAACCCATACCAGAGAAGTGTTGGGGTTTTTGAGTGTGAAGACTTGAGTTTCAATACAAAAGTTTTACCCAAAATTAAAAATTAAAATTAAGTTTCAATTCGTGAATGTTAATGGCCTGGATATGTTAGTTACCACTTATTTTTGAATACTTTTGGAATCAAGTAGTCTCCCAGACAACCATTTGGTGGGTATTTTGGTAACACTATGGAAAGTTTGACGACTTATTTGGTCGTCTTCTGCGACTTGAGTGAAGGGCTCTCGTTTTCCGTCAGTTGAATAAAAATAAGATTCTTCCAAAGAAATGCGTTTTTTGCTGTCAAATTCAAGTTTATATCGTACAATTTATTATTTGCCTGATTGCTGATTTTTTTCAACGTTCATGAAGTTATTGTAGTACCTAGACATGATCCCCTGACGATACGATCTGCAGCTCATGATGGTTCCTCGACGCTATCTGGAATATATAAATTCAAGGGGATTTGCTTCAAAGGCATTAAACCACCTTCTCTGTGATTAAACCAAAAGCATATCGTATATTTCTATAACTAAAATCTTTTGAATCGTAGAACACGTCATCGATGATCTAAAAATAGACCAACATTTGAAGCCTTCTTTTACGATTCCATACATCGATGTCTCATTATCAAAAACGATTTTATTGAACTTATTTGTTTTCTTTTACGATTGCCAGCAAACGTTTTACGGTAATCTGACATGCGAAATAATTCGCATCGGTATACGATTGCATGCACATTATAACGAATCAATGCAGTTATATACGATTGTATAGAATATATCTTGAAGTGGAAAGCAGAGTTACGAGCTTATTTTCTGTTTTTCAGTTTACAAGTTTTGTTTAAACAACGAGAAATGTCAATGTTTCCGTCAAAAATCTATTCACGAAATTTAAACAAATATTAGAACAAACATTTATGCTATCACAGAGTGAGTAATGCTTTTGAAAGATACTTACATACTTCGAGTAGAAATGTTTCGCCGCCGCGCTCAATGCACAGTGGTGCAGAACATCAATCTAGCTGTACGAAATTAATAGCGCCCAGGGATGAAGAGATAGACATTTCATGTCTTCAGCAACATTGTTCAGTTTTACAAGGAGCATATTCTAGTATCAAAATTTTTGCCAAGGGGTCCACCGATAGCGAGATAAAAATGCTAACTTTTTTGTTTTTCAAATTAGGGCTTTGATGTCTTCGACAAAGTTGTTTATCTAATCAAAATACATAAGTTTGTTGAATATGTTAAAGTCCTATCACATCACCCTCAGGAGTTACAGTCAAAGTAAAAAAAATCTATTGAAAAAACAGTTTTTTAAACCTGACACGTTGTAGGTTGGATAAAATGGTTCGCTGTCTTTGAAACAAAGTTGTAACATGCCACGATCTACATTTGTCTCATACATTATGATGGGTTTAGAGGTTGCTGAAGCTCTATAGAAAGCAATTAGTGTATTTTATTGGCAATTTTGGAAGGCTCGTCCATCGAAAAGTGCACATTTTCGCAACATCCCCATTGTTGTGATTATTTTTGATGATAAGCGGAACCATTTCCATCTAAAATTAGTGCGAAAATCGGTGGAACTAGTAGAAATTTGAATGATTGAAAATACACATTTTATGTAAAAATTAACTATTTTACTTATGGAAAAAACGTTAAAAAATTTAATTGACTAATAAAATGTTGCAGTCTCTTTTATATATTTTGTTTTATTAAAAGGCATTTAAATTCGATTAAAACTTATGACTCAACGAAAAGACAAAAGCGAATTGCTTGTAAGATTGGTTACTTGGATACAGTTACTTGGAACCAGTTGAAGCAGTTATATTGTGATGCAAAATTCTATTATTCAAATACTAATTTAGAGCTCTACCAAATTTAACAGATAAGTTCCATTCTCTTTTTGTTGGGGTTTAAATGATTTGAAAAATCGAATTTTAATTTTTTTTAATAAAACAAAATATATAAAATAAAACTGCAACACTTTAATAATAAATTAAATGTTTTAACGTTTTTTCTATAAGTAAAATAGTTAATTTTTACATAAAATGTGTATTTTCAACCATTCAAATCTCTACTAGTTCCACCGATTTCCGCGCTAATTTCAAATGGAAATGGTTCCGCTTATCATCAAAAATAATCACAAAAATGGGGATGTTGCGAAAATGTGCACTTTTCGATGGACGAGCCATCTAAAATTGCCAATAAAATACACTAAATGCTTTCTATAGAGCTTCAGCAACCTCTAAACCCATCATAATGTATGAGACAAATGTAGATCGTGGCATGTTACAACTTTGTTTCAAAGACAGCGAACCATTTTATCCAACCTACAACGTGTCAGGTTTAAAAAACTGTTTTTTCAATAGATTTTTTTTACTTTGACTGTAACTCCTGAGGGTGATGTGATAGGACTTTAACATATTCAACAAACTTATGTATTTTGATTAGATAAACAACTTTGTCGAAGACATCAAAGCCCTAATTTAAAAAACAAAAAAGTTAGCATTTTTATCTCGCTATCGGTGGACCCCTTGGCAAAAATTTTGATACTAGAATATGCTCTTTGTAAAACTGAACAATGTTGCTGAAGACATGAAATGTCTATCTCTTCATCCCTGGGCGCTATTAATTTCGTACAGCTAGATTGAGGTTCTGCACCACTGTGCAATGTAAACACTCTGGGAAGCACTTTTATTACCAGCAGATACCTTAGTACTTTTGTATCGCTGAACTAATCGACTGTAGGTACCACTCTTCCGACATTTCCGACATCGTATTTCATGTTAAAAAAATCTTAATTTCGAATTATTTTATGCATAGCATGACAAAATCTGTCAATCACGGCTGATTATCGTATATCGGTCGTTTCACGGATTTTTTGCGAATTGTCGTACACAAAGGTCGAGTTCATACATATGTACATAAAAACGAGTCTCTCTTCTTGTCGTAATAAAATCATGGAATGCATTTATATACGATAAAGAATATGCATGGGCCGCACATGGTAGGTGCAGATATACGAAAATGAGTTTAAATGACATTCTATACGATATAATCTGTAAAATAAAATACGACTTCTGGTTGTCTGGGCTTTTGATGACAGTGGCGATGTAGTTCTACGTTTGAGATCCTATCGACAGGCCACCAAGCGCGGATAATATTAGGCAGACAGCAATTTCTAAATACTTACAGTTTTGTAGTAAACTTACCAAAATAGCAAAATTCCTCGATCGAGAATTGAACTCCAGTCCTCCGAGTTCGCTCATCCGATATCTTACCACGATGCCAACTCATCAGTTAATGTGATCCACGCTATAGCTCTACACAGCAAAAAATTTCTAAAAGTATACGGAATCTAAAACACGAGTGATCTATTTTTTTACGAGTGTAATCCACAAAAGATGTAATTTTCAACTCCTTTTGATGTAATTTTAGTCTTTAGAATAGAAATAAATTGTTTTGATATAATTTTACATTCTGTGATGTAAAAACCAAGCGGTCAATGAAATTTATATCACAAACAGTGTAAAATTATATCTGTTTGTTTAAAATTGAATGGAAATTCTCAACTTGTGGCATTTGTGTTTGTTTTTGTCCGAGCAGCCATAAAAGTTCCAATCAGTTCTGCAAGAAAATTTACTATGAAAAAAACCAAGGAAAACAAATAAGTCGACGGAATTCGGATGAAGATAAGGTAAATGACATTATGTAAGTGAAAGATGTGGAACCTAATTATTATTTTTGTTTCAGCAGATTTACGCAGTGAAGTGGAACCACGATTGGAGAATACTGATGACGACGCTGACCGGTAAAAATAGGCTGTATGAAGTCCATCATCTAAACCTGGCACTGCTCATGATGGTGGGTGAACTTTTTTTTATTTTTATGCTTCGATTTGAAAATAAATTCCTTCAGTAAAAGATATAAGTGTGTTTCAATTATTTATTATTTATACCTTCAAAAGCGGCAAACAATCAAAACAAAATCATAATTTACACCGTTGTGTATTTTTACACGGCAAAAGGCGGTTCCATTGACGTGCATCGTTATCGATCTAAATTTACACGCCCCAAAAATTACATTCTTGTTAAAAATACACAGTGATAGAATTTTAGACCAAAAACGATGTTCCGATTTCGTGCATCGTTTTCGATCTAAAATTACACGATTTTTTCTTGCTGTGTACAGGTGAGATTTTCTTTTTACTAACCGGTCCAGGGAAGAAAGGGAGAAACCGGATAGAGTGTCAATTGAAGGACCACCCATTTAGCCACCCATCGTTAATGTCGATTTAACATATTCTCAACTTTTCGGAGACATATTTACGAGTCGGCTCAACTGCTATAAAATTCAACTTTTTTTGGGCGAAGCTTGTCGTAAAAGAATGATAAAACATCATTCAATACCAACGCGTTTACGATGGTTATTGAAAATGTCTTAAAAATCGATTTGGATTATCTTTTTGGCTTTCTTACAGAAAGGCATAGGGAACGGTCAGTTGGGGATATCATTAATTAAGGGTCCAAGACCCCACTTTATAGGTACCAATCGACTCAGCTCGACGAGTTACGATGATGTCCGGGAATTTGTATGTTCCATAAAAACGTTCTTAACACATTAACTCCTATTCTAGGTTTCACGATTTTGATGAATTTAGTATCAAAAAATTGCATTTTTTTTCCTGTAGGACCTATCTCAAAACCAAAAAAAAACAAAATTGTTTAAAAATTTTCTATTCCATAGAACATATCTTGCTTACGTTGGCTCCAAAAAAGGTAGCCATTTGCTCAGCAGCAGTAACCAGCAATCGCTAAATTAATTACAGAGGCGATCGAAAATTTGACAAAAAGTTCATCAATCAGCCGAGAATCGACCCCACGACATTCATCATGAGAGTTCAGAGAGCTTACCCTTTGACCACTAGTGAGCGCTGAGAAACATGGCTCTCAAACTTGAGCACTTTGAAATATGTTGATGGTCAAACTCAGTTGCACCGTTCTGGTGCCTTGGCCGGTTTGCGGTGTGTCGGTCCCGCCGATATTTTCTGACTCTTTTTTTATCTCTCCTTTTTCATTGCTTTTCAAAACAGCAAATGGCGGCTTTGGGCAAGTCAATCATAACCGCAGCTTTACCTTCAGAGAGCCGGGTGTCGGCAAAACAGCGCATCCGCACAGAAAAAATACATGGAAGGGAAATGATTAGAAGATTTTTTCTGAACCACGCTTTTTGTTGTTGTTGTTAAGTTTTGGTTTAATTGGCTCGAGTGTCAAATCCTCATATACGCAACCTCGCTTTTTAAACCTTTTTTAAGTGAGACAGAATTATGTTTGAGAAAAGTTTCAAATCAGGATTAAGGTTCAGAATCCAGATTCATTATTCAGTTTCAGAAATCAGATCTGATATAATTTTTTTCATCAAACTTTGCCGAGGTTGATTTCAAACACCATATGGACAGGGGTTGCTTCTAATAACCATCCAGAGTTCATTTTTACCGGACAAAGCACATGTGCTGATAGTAGAAAAAATGAAATTTTAACCGTTTTTTTTTGTTTCTTCTGTCTGAAGAACGCGGCACCGCCGGCACAATGTTCTTGGATTTAAAATTGAGCCTATCTTCAGGAGTATACGGGTCACAAATGTATTAGCGAGAACAGTGGCATTATAGAATACATCATTGATATGTTTTATGAAATGAATTCTACCACTGAATTACTATTAAGAATGAGGATTCGAAACTAATAAATCTTTTTTTTTAAATTAAGCTTTCGAATTAAGATTTCTGTACAGACATGACATTCAGAATTAACATTTAGATTCATAGAAAAGGATCTAGATGAAGAATTGAAATTTAGAGTTCAGATTTTCAATAAATTCCAAATTCCAATAAATAGGTTAAAAATGATTTTGAATAATTTGAAGATTTTATTTGACCTCATTCAATTGTTTTGAAGTATATGATTCATGTAAATTTATTCAAATAAACATTCTTAAACAATCTTTAAAGATTCAGAATTCGGACTCAGAATTAAGTTTCAGAATTAAGACCTGACACCCAGAATTTTTTTTTTTGTTCCTTCTTCTGTTCAAAGAACGCGGCATCTCAACTATGTTCTTGGATGTAACAATGAGCCTACTTTCAGGAGTTAAAAATGGGTCACGAATGCATTAACGAGAATAAGCTGTGTGTAAAGTATGGAATTCATCATTGATTTTTTAGTGAAATGACTTTTTCAGTTGAATTTCTATTTGGAATGACAAATCGAAACTAATAAAAACCGATTTTATAAAATTACATATTTTTGGAAGCTTTCGAATTCAGAGTTCTGTACAGGATAAGCATTCAGAATCAACATTAGGATTTAAAAAAAAAAATAATTCCAACTAAGTCAATTTCGATTTGGCTGTAGGAAATTTGACAACTTCAATAGTCAATGCTAAAACCGCTTAAATACCTAAAGTAAAACAAAAATTTAGTCAATCTTTGATCGATGATGATCTTCAGTTTTTGATACGACTGAAAAACATTCGTCGGCGCCGATATCAACGAACTAGATATCCTTATTTAAAATTTATTTATTGCGACCTTCAAAACGAGATCAAACGTCGTTAAATTTGATTCGTAATGAAAATTTTTCAAAGCAGTAGAGGACATAAAACCCTAATTAAAGCCATTTTGGAAATTAACTAAAATTCTGGAAAAGCCCCAGAAACCAATTCCTACTTTGAAAGATGGGGATAAACATCTTTTAACTAATGCAGAAAAAGCTACAAAACTAGCTTAACAGTTTCAGTCTGCTCATGATTTTAATTTAAACGTTGTAAGTCCGATTGATGCTCAAATTTCCCTAGAATTTTATGATATTCTTTCTTAACAAAATGTATTTGAAAGTTCTTGTGAGACAAATATTGATAAACTTAAATTGATTTTCAAAAAATTTAAATTATGAAAGCTCCGGGGGAAGATGGGATTTTCTATATTCTTAATAAAAGTTGCCTGTAAGCACTTTAAATTTTTTGTTTAAAATCTTCAATAAATGTTTTCACTTGGCTTATTTTTCCAATTTGGAGTCAGAATCCAGTATCAGAATTCAAAATCTAAATCTAAATCTAAATCATTATTAGATTTGAATTCCTCATTCAAATTAAACATTATAACCTACTGTCAATTGAAATTGTAAACTTCGCAAATCATCGGTTTGTCGCACTGAAACTACACTAGATCCTTATTTTCGGAAAACGTCTCATGTGAAAAAACAAACATGATAGTAACCTTTTCGACGCTACACTAGTCCTGATTGACCAGAAAACGCTTCATGTGAACAACGAACGCGAAATTAAATTTCATCAATTTTCATTCTTCCGAAAGAAAATGAGAATAAATCTATTTGTATAAATTAACACTGAACACACCTACCGACATGACACACTCGTTTCACCCACTTCTCTGAACGTACCCCACACGGACCAAAACAAACGAAAAAGTGGAAAGAATTTTTGCGTGCGACTGCTGTTTTTGCTGCCGACGGAGATTTCTGGTCATCAAAAGGACTGATTTCGGCCTTCCAATTTGACCAGATATCCTCCAAAAATATTCGGACGATGGACGGGAAGAAGCTGCTATTTGGTTCCAGAAGTTTTTTTGCCAGGTTAGTAAACTGTATCGAATACAATGTTTTGTTTTTAATGGAACGTCTATGGGGAGGGTTCGGGGTATTTTGTTTGTATCTTTTTAGGTTTATCGATGGATAACTCTCGCCAATAGAAAGAAAACGATAATTGGGAAAAATCGTAAATAGACATCTATCATCGGATATGAATTGAAGGATTTTCTTTGATGACCTTGGAACCAAAAATAGATTCGCTAATTGGGGGAAAAGTGTTTTTAGCTGTATGAGAAGTCAACCCCCTTGCATTTGAGTGACTATAGCGGACGGGCGATTTTGTTAACGGTGACCTGTTTTGAAGATTCGTCGCGTACATAAACTACGCCCGAGCAGGACATAAAAACCGGAATGGAAAGGTAAAAAAAAAGATTTTTTAAGAATTTTTTTTGGAGTAACAAACTGCTAAGGAAATCAGAAATCACAATAATTGATCTCAGATTCATAATTCAAATTCAGGACTTGAATTTTATTTTGATTTCATATTTAGAATTTCTATTTTTCGTTTATGCAACAGCATGCATCAGTAATTCCATATAGAATTAAGAATTCGAAGTCACAATCCAGTATCAGAATTTCAGGTACTGAATTCGAAGGACGTTCATACAAGTTCAGATTCTGAATAACATGTTAGTATAAATTTTAATTCAAAACTTAAAATATAACATCCAGATTCAATTTCGTTAATTCATTCGTTCAGAATTAGAATTTTTTTAGCTTTACTTAATAACAATAAATTGATAAAATTTTAGGTTCAGATTCCGATATTGGATTCGCAATTCAATTCAGGTTGTAAATTTATCTTCAGACATTAGATTTAGATTCCGATTTATTAGTTTGATTCAGAATTCTGATTTAGAATCATAAATCGGATTTAGAGTAGAGATCAGGTTCAGAGTTAAAATTCAGATTCAGAATACATATTGAAAATTGTAAATCATAATTCGAATTAGAAATTCAGATTTAAATTAACATTTAAAAATCAAAATAAAATATTTAAAAAAGAGCTCAGGCTCAGAGTGCCGATTTGTGCTCAGAATTCAATCAAAATTTCGATTCAAAAGTTCTTGTTTCAGATTTTAAATTCAAATGCTATGGAAATTAAAATCAGATTTAGAAGTCAGTTTCACAATTATGATTCAGAACTATAAATGGAACTTCGAATAGATATCAGGTTCAATGTTTTGAACTCAGAATTCAAATTCAAATTTAAATCTCAAATTCAGATTCATCAATCGGATTGAGAAAAAAATTAGTTATTCCTAATAGTTTTAAGAATTCGAAGTCACAATCCAGTATCAGAATTTCAGATACTGAATTCGAAGGATGTTGATACCAGTTCAGATTCTGAATAACATGTTAGTATTAATTTTAATTTTAAAACTTAAAATATAACATCCAAATTCAGTTTAGTTAATTCCTTCATTCAGAATTAGATTTTTTTTTTGCTTTACTTAATGGCAATAAATTGATAAAATGTTAGGTTCAGATTCCGATGTTGGATTCGCAATACAATTCAGGTTGTAAATTTATCTTCAGACACGAGATTTAGATTCCGATTTATTAGTTCGGTTCGGAATTCTGATTTAGATTCATAAATCGGATTTAGAATAGAGATCAGGTTCAGAATTTTTATTCAGATTCTAATTAATATCTCAGATTCAGATAAAAAAATCGGAATAAAAGAATAGAAAATAAGCTCATTTTAGAATTTAAATTCAAATGCTATGGAAATTAAAATCAGATTTATAAGTCAGTTTCACAATTCTGATTCAGATCTATAAAATGAACACAGAAAAGATATCAAGTTCAATGTGTTGAACTTAGTATTCAGATAAGTACAAATTAAATTCTCATATTCAGATTCATCAATCGGATTGACAAAAAAATCAACTTCAAAGTGTAAACTCGGACTCTGGATTCATATGGATTCAAAAGTTTTATTCATATTCCACATTTAGAATTTAAATGCAGAATGCAGATTCAGTATTCAAAATCTTATTAAGAAATTGAGTTCACAATTGACATAAGTTTCAGATTCAAATTCTGAACTAATATTGAAAATTTAAATTCCAAATCTTCATTTTGGCCCTGAATTCTGTATACAGATTAAGGATTTCAGGTCTAAAATTTTAATTCACATTGAAAATTTAGATTCATAGTTCAGGTTTCGGATTCAACATACAGATCGGGCTCAGGATAGAAATTCGGATTTAAAATTCATCTGATAATTTAGATTCAGAACTCAGTTTTCAGATTAATTTTGTTCTCAGTTCCGAATTCTGATTTTAGAATTATTCATTGATCAAAACTAGATTCTTGATTACAGATTCATATTTCAAAATGAAATCACGATATTTGATTCAAATTATTTTGCTCACCCTGAGCCAATTTGTTCTTCTGAAGTTCAAGTTTTTCAAAAAGGCAGTTTAAATATTTTTGAAAAATCGGTATTCAGTAAGATTCCAAAATCAGAATTCAGATTACAAATCTTAATTCATATTAAGGACTTGGACTCAGAAATTGCTTCAAAGCTTCATAGTGTTATGGTAATTTACGATTCTCTTTCATGAATTTCTCTTTTTGATAATTCATCAATGCAGCAAATGGTGACCACGAGGCTTGTCCTCTGCCACCAACCCGAGTTAAAAATAGAAACAGCCTTCCAACAAGATTTTTTCGAACCAGAATTTTCTTACTTAGACAGGGAATATTTTTCCAGTTGATTTTTTTAATCCGTCATTTTTTTCCTTTTTTAAAGTCAAGCATAATTTATGATATACTAGCTTCAACCATAATTATGTAGACATGAGTTAGTTTTCTTGAGGAAAAACCAGATCACAAGACGGAAACGGTAAATTTTTGTATTAGATATCCTTGTAAGCAGCAGTAAAAACTATATAAAGTATCTTGAGAGGATGCATTTTGTTAAATTTTGGCTTATGTTGGCTCCAAAAAAAGTAGCCATTTGCTCAGCAGCAGTAGCCAGCAATCGCTAAATTAATTACGAGGCGATCGAAAATTTGACAAAAAGTTCATCATACAGCAGAGAATCGATCCTACGCCATCTATCATGAGAGTATAGGAGGCTAACCCCTTGACCACTAGTGAGCGTCGAGAAATGAGGCTCTCAAACTTAAACAGTTTGAATTATTTTGAGAGTAAATGAACTTGTTGATTATCAGTTCGCTTATCCCCCAAAAAACGTACTGGCCATCTTTTTGGCTTTCTTACAGAAAGGCATAGGGAACGGTCAGTTGGGGATATCATTAATTAAGGGTCCAAGACCCCACTTTATAGGTACCAATCGACTCAGCTCGACGAGTTACGATGATGTCCGGGAATTTGTATGTTCCATAAAAACGTTCTTAACACATTAACTCCTATTCTAGGTTTCACGATTTTGATGAATTTAGTATCAAAAAATTGCATTTTTTTTTCCTGAAGGACTTATTTCAAAACCAAAAAAAAACAAAATTGTTTGAAATTTTCTATTCCATAGAACATATCATGCTTACGTTGGCTCCAAAAAAGGTAGCCATTTGCTCAGCAGCAGTAGCCAGCAATCGCTAAATTAATTACAAAGGCGATCAAAAATTTGACAAAAATTTCATAAAACAGCAGAGAATCGATCCCACGCCATCTAGCATGAGAGTTAAGGAGGTTAACCCCTTGACCACTAGTGAGCGTCGAGATATGTGGCTCTCAAACTTTAACAGTTTGAATTATTTGGATTATAAATGAACTCGTTGAATATAAGTTCGTTTATCCTCCAAAAAACGTACTGGGCACCTTTTTTTTATATTGAGTTTAGTAATTTTTGCTATCGATTTTCTTTAATCATAATCTTTTTTATAGATTAATAATAAATAATTCAGAAATAAGGAATCCATTATTGTGTCATTTATTTCCAAAGATAATTGACACTCTGTAAGAAAGCCTCCAATCCACTGATAAGTGTATTAAATCGGGTTTTTATTACGATTTCGTGTTAGCTGGGATCTTCAATTCATTCAAAGCAACCGCTTCAAAAATCATGAATTTCACATTCTTTGTAACATCCTCAGCCTTCAGAGGTGAACTATACTGATCCGTACACGAGTTGGACACTGAATCAATCGAAAAAAGGTTCTCGTCTGAGAACACGACGATCAGCTGCTTGTTCTTCAACGTATGTAGACTCAAGTCGCTCAAGTCGCAAGTGCAGTGCTCAAGTCGCAGTGCTCCTTCTGTTATCAAATGGAACTTTACTATAGCCTTTGATGATGCATTTAAGTCATCTTTGATCAATCGTTGCAGGGAAGAATTCGACATATTCGCCTCCTTAGCAGGATATGCATTAATCTTACTGGATTTCGCTTCATATTACACTTTTTCAGTACGTGATTCTAACCTGAACCCTGAACTGGGTCTTTTACTATTCCTGATTCTGGCCATTAACTTGATCCGAAACCTGATGTTGATGCTGATTTTGATCTTGATTCGGAATATGTTCTTGACCCTGACTATGACCGTAATCTAAAACTTTAGCCTGATATTGATCCTGATGTTAAACGTGATTCTGATCCTGATATCGATCATGTGGTGAACGCAACACTGTATACTTTCTGTCAACATGCACGTCGTGAAAATAGAAAGTTCCGTAGCAGAGGAGGACTGTTTTGCGAATTGCAGAACCATGTTCGAATAGACGTCTTCTACTGAGACACAGTTTGTGCCTCATAGTTAGTTCACATACAGTTTTATCCCCGTAGTGTTGCCATGAGACATGATTCTGCGTTCAAAATTATATTATGACCAATAAAGAACTTTTACCCATTGAATGCTCCAAAACTATGATTTCAAGTAACTTCTTTCTTACAAGAAATAAGAATCTCGTTCACATTCAACACCTATGAAATATTTCTCAAAGAACAAAAAAAAACTTTGTTATCCAACAACATCATAAACGCAGAGTATGTATTTTTGCTTAACTATAGCTAACAGTATAACCATTTTATAGCCTAACGAGATTTGACAGCACGAATAATATCTTGAACTTGTCGAAGGACCTCCTGGCGGTCCTGACAATCCGGAGGTACACAATACACACAATGGTGCAACAGTTGATGCAGCCTGTTCAGTTCGGAACGATCTTCCTTGGTGTGTAGGAAACCTTTGTTCGCATTTCCATTAATGTCCTCCAGGAATAGCTGTAAGGATAACATTGATTAGGTTTCTAATTAACTAGGACTTTTGGAACCAATTACCTGACACATCGCATACGAATTGATGTCACTCATCTGGTGCGAGCAAATCTCCTCCTGAACAAAGGCAAAACATCCATCACAGTCGATTCGGGAATGAACAGCAGTCTTCTTGTACTTGATTTGTTTGCTATGGCGATCGAGTATTATCACGTTATCCAGATCGATGAAGGATACCTTCACACGGCCGGAGGGAAGAATCTGCACGGCAATATTGTCCGGGTTGATGTCGGTGAGGTAGAATCTGAGGATTTAAAGAAAGTTAGGAAATGTTACCGGGAAATAATGTGCAGATCTATAAGTCACTCACCTATAACGCTTGACGCCAGAAGTTAAGCGCAAGCTTGCATCGATCAGCTCATAAGCAATACTTAACCTAACATCCAGTGGGTTATTGTAAAAGTTTTCTAGCATATCTCCGTCGTAACTTTCTACTAAAGTGAAACCTCCTTGGAATATAAATTTCGGTACAGGTAGATTGAACTTTGCAAACATCTAAAAAGAAAATAGATTATCATTAAGGATAAAATCGAAAGTTTAGTGAAAACTTACCTTTAACAACAACGGCTGAACATGAACTCTCATAAGAACCATATCTAACAGATCATTTTCTTCAAAATCGAGAAGCAGCGATTCAAGGGCCTTACTATCGCCCGTTGGACAAACAATACAGCCCTCAACGAGCGATTCCTCTAAAACTTTACGCTTCAACGCTCCCAAAAATCGAGGATCCCCTTCCAGGCGACAATTTCTTCTGGGAATACCCAGCTCGTAACAAACGGAGTCCCTCAGCTTCTCCACTTGACCATCATCGTTGAGATTTTTGATGACAACCGGATGTTGACCATCCAGTAGCCCATAACGGACTCCGTGCCGATTAAACCGGCACACTAGTTGATCTAACAGATCCCCAGCCTCAACACTGATCCGTTTCCGGAAGAACTCACAGTAGTCCGGTGGCTGCCGGAAGCAGCCAGGGCAGAGCTCTCGGGTGTCCAGCTCGCAACGGGTAGCCAGTTCATTGCCCTTGGAGAGTTTTTCCCGCGGCAGATATTTGAAGATGATGCATAACAGCAGCGCTACGATGTGAAGTTTTTTGAGGATCTTGAGGGCACCGCTGGTGGACATATCACTGAGCAGCTCATGACATGTCAGCTCGCGTTGAAAGATGCCTGTACAGAACAGAAATGAATGAACAACGAATTAAAATGTAGGTTTATAAAATATTTATGATATAAATCTAAATATTAAAACCCCACCCTAAAAAAATACCCTATGCAGAATTTGTAGACCTATACGGCTGGCGAACATTAAAGCATGGATCATCATAAATCATCGAACTGTTTATTATAAATACCATAGCGCTCCTAGTTTTCGGATCTGGAATGTTTTGACAGTATTTTGTTTGGAAATGTTTCTTCTATTAGTACTGAAAATTTCATTACGATTCGTTTTGTTCCAAAAAAGTTACACGTGATGGAAGCCGCGAGACGAAAATAATTTTGGACACCCACGTCAAAACCCCGGGTTCAAAAATCTCAAAAACGTGTGCAGCGCTCTCAAACGTTTTCGTGAAATACATACTATCGATCGGCAGGTTCATACCACGCGTTATAGTGGACCTAAGGATCGGAAACTGAAGGTGTTGACAACGATCAAGGTAAACCCAGGGCAGTCGGACTATGATATCGACAAGAAATTCAATGCCGACCGGTGCACCGTCAAAAGGATTCGTTTGCGCGAAGGAATGCGATCTTATCGGGCCAGTAAGCAACCAAACTGGACATTGAAGAAGAATGTAGAAGCCAAAGGACGGGCCCGGAAATTATACAACAAGGTTCTAACGAAGAACGACGGATGCATCCTCATGAATGATGAAACGTATGTGAAAATGGATTTTAGGCGGCTTCCTGACCAAAAATTTTACAAACTCTACAACTCCGGGGAGTGATGTCCCCGCCAAGTGCAAATTGGTTTTTGTCGATAAGTTTGCAAGAAAGTGTTTGATCTGGCAAGGTATTTGCAGCTGCGGACGAAAAACCCCGGTTTTTGGTGAAATACAAGACCATGGACTCCGAAATGCACAAGGAGGAGTACCTAAAAAATGTTTTTTTTCCGCACATTAGATCTCACAAAGGACCAGTAAAGTCTTCGTCAGATTTGGCAAGCTGCCACTACAGCAAAGAGGTACTATAGTGGTATCAGGACAACGGGTGGATTTTGTCGAAAAGGATATCAACCCACCCCACTGCCCTCAATTCCGCCCTATCGAAAAATTTTGGGCAATTGTCAAGCAGAAGATGAAGAAGGATGGTAGGACGACTCGGGATGCAACAGAGATGAAGAGATTGTGGAACAAAATGGCCGCTGAGGTCAGCGAATAGGGTGTCCAAACTATGATGAGTGGTACTCGACGAAAAGTTCAAAAATTCATCAAAACAACATCGAAATAATTTTTTAATTATTTTTCCTTTAAAGTGCAATAAAAACCCTGCATTTTAAGTGCAAAACATTTTCATTTCGTTTACATATCTCCGAGATAAACCCTTTTTAATGCGTCCAGATTTAACATGATCCATACTTTAGACAATGTGCGAACACGAGACCCCATAGCACAGTAGTTTAAAACTCGAAAATCGTAATCATGGGATTTTTGAAAGCTTCAATGTAAAAATAGCTTTATGGTACTTTCTACAATGTTTCATCATTTTGAAATGCGCATATTTTGTTGTAAATTTTTTCCTGATCAATTCACCTATAAGTGCGATATTTTTTTTATTTTTTGTATTTATCATTTTAACACAATGACGTCTCCAGAAAAGTTGTAGATCATCAAATTTTAAGAAACTTCGTTGAAGACGTCAAAGCTGTAACTTTTGAAACAACATGTTTAGAAGACACTTTTTCAAAAACTAACCTCAAAAACCGAAAAACTAAACGATTTCGGAGCGAGTTTTGAGACAAACTTTGTAAGAGAGAGTTGTGACATGTCAAAATAGCTTAATGGTATGTTCTACAATGTTTCATCATTTTGAAATGTCCATATTTTGCTGTAAATTTTGTTCTGATCAATTCACCTATAAGTGAGATAATTTTTCTATTTTTTTGTATTTATCATTTTATCTCTATGACGTTTCCAGAAAAGTTGTAGATCATCAAATTTTAAGAAACTTCGTTGAAGACATCAAAGCTCTATCTTCTGAAACAACATGTTTAAAAGACTTTTTTCAAAAACTAATTTCAAAACCCGAATAACTCGTATAACTTATTTCGAAGCGCGTTTTGAGACAAACTTTGTGAGAGAGAGTTGTGACAATTGCAAAACTATACAACTTCATTTAAGGAGTCAAGTCACTGAAATCTCAACGAAAAATTTTCTGCAGTTTTAAATACTGGCCAGTTAGCTTATGTTTAGGAGGAGCAATTTCTAGAACGCAAATCTCCTTTAGGCGACCCAATGATAAGTTATGAAAGTCTGACATCATCAACTCCGCGATATCTATCGATGCATTTTGACTTGAAAAACCTTAGTGGATTTGGTTTGACTTCAGTTCTGTAGAATACATAGATTGAAAAGAGATAAAAATGTGCGAGAATTATGCGATATTTTTAACCATCTAAAACTAAATTTTTTTTCACTGAAAAATTCGCAAAAGTTAATTTTTATCTTTGAAACAACTTCTGTTCTACGAAAAAAAATTATCGTTGGAGTAAATACTTCAACAGTTTTTTTTTCAAAAACTGCATAACCATAGGGATTGAAAAACTAGATTTTTAGTACTTTTTTGCTATAATTTTTACACATTTTTTAAAATTTTCTATGTTTTGAATCACGTTAAGACTATCTCATAGCTATAGTTAAATATATTATTTGTTAAAATTGTTCTACTATTAACTGAGATATTCAAACTATTACAAATATTAAACTCAGTAACATATTTGTCGATTTGATGTCGTTTATGTTCCAACCGCTCCTTTAGACGGGTTTTATATTTCGTCTCCAATAATGGCACGTCCTGCTGAAATGCGCTTGATTTGGTCCAACTGTGAAAAACCAAAACTTTATTTTTAATTCTCTATCCCTTATCAGCTTATTTGAATGGAATCTTAGATATGATTAGAATCATAAGAAGAAGCTTTTACTATATTTGTTCAAAACTTTCTTGATTATCATAATTTATGAGAGAAAGATTGGAAAAAAGCTGCATGGTGGTCAAAAATATGTAACCTTCCAAAATAAGTCCGTTACCCTACAATTTCAACCTCCTCGGGGTGCCGGCTGGGATGTGAGTAACATAAGCGGACATCGGGTACTCTATGTGCCGGAGAATCGACGCGAGATCAAGTAAGTAAGTAAGTAAGCAAGTAAGTAAGAACGAAAAGCGATAACTATATCCTGAAGAAATCAAGAGTAAGATTCAGCTGTATCAAAGTACTTAAATGTTTAGATAAACTAATTTTAACGGAGTACTTACACCATTATGGTATAATCAAAACAAAATTTTAAAATTTGAAATCGTTGTAAACAGTTGTTTAAAAAAAATACGAAACGTTTCCAATCTTTCTTACAATTCATTTAACTTAAGTTTATTTTGGCCCAACGTCAGAACAGTAGAATAGTAATTTTGTTTCGAAGATTATGATAAGGTAACGATTTTAATAAGAATAGAACAATTATTTTTTTTATGTTCCCACGCCCACACGATTTTTTTTAAATCAGTAAGGATTGAAATATATTATCCATAATTAAGAAACTCTAAACCGACTCAAAGTTCAATTTGAATCTTTAAAAAACCATAAATGGTCGATCCGGTTATTGCTAACCTGAATAAAATTTAGTGAATTTTGCAAACAGATGGTTATCATAATTTTAATAACAAAGCGTCTATGATTCTCTATTACAAAAAGTGTTGCGTACACGCAGAGAGAACTTGGATTTTGAAACAAAACAAAACTGACTTTGATTCAAAACATTCAGTTTATTGAATCGAACACCTGTTTTCTTTGATTCAATGAATTATCGTTCTGATTCAAATGAATAATTTTTGAAAGAAAGGATTAATTTTTGGAACTGAATAATTTTGGACTTTGATTTTAATCAAATTCTTTGATTCAAAAGAAATTTGTTCAATTGCACATTTCGTTTAAAACAAAGTAAATTATATTTCAACCAAAGAAAGTTGTTTTCAACAGAAAGGAATAATTTCTTTGAATTAAAATTTGAAACTTAGAAGATATTTTGGATTGAGCAAGAACCGAATTTCGAATAAAGTTTGTCCTGTTGTGATGAAAATCAAAACTATAGTGAATCAGAGATAGCTATTTAGGAGGATTCAGGATGAAGAATGGTAAGTGTGTTGCTTCCGGAAGTCTATTGAGCAGCCCAAGAAGAAAGCCCTCAGGCCAAAATTACGACCGGATTATTCAATTATAGTGAACCAGTGTTAGTGTTAATTTTGTGAATAAAAATGAATTTAAGATGTAAATTCTTTCTTTTTATTATTTGAAATTCCTAAAAGGAACTTCGGGACAACAGAAAATATTTCTTCCAATTGGAATAAAAGGAAAATGGTTCAATGAACCAATCCTTTTAAATCTAAATCAAAATTACATTGTAGCAAACGAGAACAACTTTGCATCAAATGGAACTGTTTTTTGTTTCAAAGCATTAATATTTTGATTCAAAGATTTTTCAAAAGAAAAATTCTTTGAAACAAAGGAAAATGCCTTTGAATCAAAGGAATTTTTATTTATCAAAAAATCAAAGGAAAAAATACTTTGTTTTTGCGGCACTTTCCTTTGAAATAAAAAATCTTTTCGCTGCGTGTATGATTGTTTTTATTTTGGTTGAGACTGAGCTCAATAGAGCATGTAAGTAGATTAATATAGCGTTTATTTCATTGAAAAAAAATTTTTTAGGAGAGCTTGTTGCCAATGTCTATAAAAATGGATAAAGCGTTGAATTCACGCAAATGAATTTTTTTTGTTTCGAAGAATTTTGAAAAATCTTTGAATCAAAATTCTAATCCTTTGAAACAAAAAACAGTTTCATTTGATACAAAGTTGTTTTCGTTTGCTACAATGTAAAAGCATTTATTCTTTGAACTCTTTCCCATTTATTCCAATTGGAAGAAATATTTTCTGTTGTTCCGAAGTTCCTATTAGGAATTTTAAATAATAAAAAGAAAAATATAAAATTTTTATTCTTTTTTATTCACGAACTTAAGGGGGGGGGGGGGGGTAGGGTCTAACGGGTATAAAAAAACACCATTTTCACGATTTTTTTCTAGATCTATCGTTCAAACAAATGTATTCAAATTTTTTGCATTATACAAAGCATTGTTAAAAGAACATTTAGTAATTTTTTCGTAGAAAAATATTGAAAAATGAGCCGGTGTCGGAGCATTTTCAAGGATGCCTTTTAAAAAACAGGATTTGCGGTGGACACTGTATCTCAGCACAGAATCATCTGAAGTCAAAAAATAAGAGCAAAATATTTTTAATAGATGTTTTTCTGGACCCCAACGTTTTTATTTAACTTAAAAATATTTTTTTTGAAATTTTTGTGGCTGTTTGAAGTAAAAACTACGATTTTTCACTTAAAAATCCGCCATTTTTCACCTCTAAAATCTCCCCAAAGTAAAAAAAATCAAAAAAGAAAAACGTTGGGGTCTGGTATTTTACATGTAGAAAATATGTTCCAAATTTGAAAAGAATCGGATAAGTAGTTTTCAAATGACAATGTCCACGGACTTTAAAAATGTGCTTTCGAGAAAAACGCGTTTGAAGTTTCTGCTCTTGCTTTCTTGCAGTATAAGATAGGAGGAGATAAAGGCCTATAACTTCTACAGTTTTGCTTCAATTGACTTGAAAATTTGACACAACATTCTTGAAATGTTTTACAATAAGAAAATAAAAAAATAAAAAAAATCGATTTTTTGAAAGTGTTAGACCCTACCCCCCCCCCCCCCCCCCTTAAGAAAAACACTGGTTTACTATATAAATAATTGAATGATCCAATCCTAAATTTCGGTGACAAAGTTTACCACTCTGGCGTAAAGGCATTTCTTCGTGGGCTGACTTCCGGAAACAAGTCTCGTTGCTGGCTTTCCTCGCCATCCGACTGGTAGTTGCCGCTGAAGATCGGGCCGAATATAAACTAACCGCTGGATTTGGGGTGGAATCAGCAGTGGCCCTGTAACAATGCAAGCGCTTATAGAAATTCTCAAATATTCCCTTTTTTATTAACGGATACACTTAGCATTCTTCATCCTGAATTCTTCTTAGCTAACTCTGATTAACTGGTTTAGATTTTTAACACAACCGGTCAAAGTCAATTCTATTGCTCCTCCTATTCTTCTAGCTCAATCCAAAATAACTCTAGGTTTGAAGTTTTTATTTAAAGAAATATTCCTTTCCTTCGAAAGCATTTTTCTTTGATTAAAAGAAAATTTACTTTGTTTCAAAAGAAATATGCAATTGAACAAATGTCTTCTAAATCAAAGAATTTCTTTAAAATCAAAGTCCAAAATTATTCGATTCGATTCAAAGTCAGTTTTGTTTTGTTTCAAAATCCAAGTTTTCTCTGCGTGTTGAAAAAACACGATCAGAAATGGAGATGGGAAAATGCAATTACTATGATGTTGAAACATCAACCAATTTGATGATAATTAAAATCTTTGCCAGGAGTAAATAAAAATTATAACAAATCAACTGATAGTTGATCTAATTTTTGATTTTATTGTGTTTTCAGGTAAATTAGGTTGCGAAGTAGCGCTTTGTAAAAAATTGGTACCGGAAGATTTTTTGCACGAAATAATTTATTTTAAGCTCTCAAATTTATGATCTGAATTGTTTCTAATATTTCTCTATAAATAAAATGTTTTCTTGTCTGATCTGAAACTGATAAAATATCGCATAAAATTTTACGGAAAAATAAAAACGACCTGAGCGTCACCTACGGTCCACTTGTTCGATCAATTCCAATTTACTTGACCGGTTACTCAAGTGAGTTTCACTTGACGGTTACTTAGAATTCACTTGAATATTTAGATGTATGGCCAAAATTTACTCCAAATGTCACTTACATTTAAAGTAAAACTATTTTCAGTGCAAACATTTGTTTAAATTATTGTTCATATTTGTTCTCAATTAAAATGGGATTTTTTTTAAAAAACCTCAATTTATTTTTCTTGCGAATGGTAAAATGTTTTATTTAGAAATTTCTGCACAACATTTTAAGATTTTAAAATCTATAATTTTCTTATTAAGATGATATTTCTAAAAATTTGACGTAAAATCTGACAGTTTTTTTAGATTTTTTCATGAAAAAATAATGCTCTGTTTGGGACGTTATAACTATTTTCTAGCTACTTCTACCGCTTTTCCATCTTTGAAAAAAAAAATAGAGTTAGAGAATTTTCCAGTAAGCTCCATATATTGGAATTTCATTTGCATTGCGTGTTATGAATATAAGAATATAAGAAAAGACATTCTCAGAACAAATTATCGCGTTTCTCAATACAAAACTTTAAATCAAATCCCTTGTTTCTTTATCTCATTTGAAAAAAAAATCAGCAAAAATTGCAAATGTCGTTCGTTTTGACCATAAAGAAAACTTTTAAGACTACAGGCGTTTTGAAATTCTAAAAAAGTTGCAATTTGACACACCTATCGAAGCTTAAAATACCTGAAATTTGTTTTAAAAACCTTTTTGATTCAATTGTTTTTAATATTCGAGCTATTAAATCATGCACTTTCAATTTTAAGCTCATGGATCTGACTTCCCAGTTTTAAGGATTAATCTCCAATGCAGGAATTCTGCACTAAAAAAAAATTGTCGAATGTATTTGGACCTTGAATTTTAATTCTGAAGTCTGTATTTTGAAATCTGATTTTTTTATTAAAATTCTCCGTTTTAAATCTAATATCATAATTTCGATATATAAATTGTACTGGTTAACTATCTGATAAAAATTCACAACCAGAAACGATAATTCATTGTTCATTATAAATAAAAAAAAACTTTATTTTTCAGATCTTGATGGAATAATTAATACCTTGATAAAGTTCTGATGTTTTAAACGATGAAATTTAACTAGTTATTGTTTTGCGCTGGATCATTTGTATTTCACCGCTAAACCGTAAAAGGTTATCACAATTTCTCTTTCGTATAACTTCTAAAAAAGCAATTTTTAGTTGTTTAACATGGAACGACAGTTTAGAATATTAAAGTTAAATTTAAAATGGCAGGATTCAAGTGAAGTTTTTATGAATATTATAAAGCTATTACTTCGAAGTTTGAAAAAAGGGCTGCAGTAAGTACACATTTTATTGCTGTTTAACAAAATTGTTGTCTTCACATAACTTTAAGTTGGGTGGGTCAAAGGGTTCACATATAAATTTCAGAAATTCAAGAGATCTACATTATCATGAATATGAGGTACCTTCATCGAAACTCACATTCCCAAAACCGACACTAAAAATTGGCTCCAGATTCAGGTCAAATAGTTTCAACTTCAAATTGTTTTGGGGAGAAATTTCTCTCTAGATTGATCGCTCCAAGTTCATGGCATCCATCACTCAGCCAAGCATGAGGATTAGTTGATGAAACAAAAAATTGCAAAAACTATTTCATTAACCGGTTTTGAACTTGCCCGGCGCAAAGCAGATTAAGAGAGAATAACAAAAAAAAAAATACCGGGCGGCCGGCTTTCGTATTTGGTTTGTTTTTTTTTTATTTGAGTTATATACATCAGGTCTGTACTGTACCTACAAAAATGATACGAACAATGAATCACCGGCGCGTTGTTTTGGACTTTTAATATTCTCATGATATATTTTATCGTAGGGCCAATCCTATAAGAACCCACTATTTATGATTTTATTGATTGGTATAATCACACTGTACATGTTTTGTGGGTTTTCTTTATACCTACTCTTCATTTTCGGACATTGATTAATGCATAATGCATTGCAAACCTTTACTCTAGTCTTGTCTAAGTGAAAAACTACTTTTTTTTGGTTCCAGAAAGAATAAGTATAAATATATTACTATTATTTTTCAAATAAGGTATTTGTAAAGAACTGACCTTAATAACTTGGGCGCAAGAAGATCTTCGATTGTTCACCACAAAACTATTTGTGCTGATATCAGCAGTTGCGCTACTAACTCAGTTTTACCCAAACAATGCAACTCAGTATTGTGCTAATGGCAGTTTAGGAACGCTACTCACATTCGAACAACTCTAACTTTTGTTTAAACTGGTACAGGCTCACCAGCCCAGTCAGCATCTAGGTTCAAAAAAGTGATCTGAATACTGACATAAGGAGATTTTTTTTATTATCTAACAATTTGCGCCAGGGGTCTTTAGATCATCCCCAAAATTGAAAATTTTATTTATTTTTTCAACCTAAACCACATGTATTTTTTCAGATATCTATCGTTTTTATTTTTCGGGTTAGATTTGGATGGATTTTTTTGTAAATAAAATAAAACCATTATTCAAAGATACATAACTCTGTTATTTTTCAAGGGAAATCATAAAATAGCACATCTAAAAAGCATTGAAATTTCATTAGCTTTTTAAATATAGTAATAAAATAACGTTGAGTAATGACCTTTAACATGATTTTTTTAAAATAAGTTTTAAATGGTGTCTAAGAGTACCGTCTGCATCACCGAATATTCTGCAAAAAATACCATCGCATAGCCAATCTATGATGCACCTTCTATTCGAAGACACCAAAGTGGGCCACTAACTTCTTTAAGAGTTATGATATAAATAATAACATTAATTCGCCTTTTTTGCATCTCAAACGAGCAATGGTCAAATAATTGCACTCACATATGCAGGAAGCGTGCGTTTCTAACAACATAGGAACAAAAACATGTAAAAAATGCTATTTTGTGTGCTTTGAAGAGTGTTTGTAGCTAAGCCGACTTCAACTAACCGAATCTTACTCGAAAAATAAAAATGTTAGAAATCTGAAATAATACATGTGTTTATAAAACGAATCAAATTTTCAATTTTTAGGAAGATCTGAAGACCTTCGGCGCAAACCAATAGATATTAAAAAAAACCTCCGTGAGCAATAACATGGTCTTAAATTTTTTTGGTTTTATAAAAATTTTAATTTTTTCAAAAATGCGCACTATTTGTGAATATTTGGAAGTTCATGGTAAATGTTTTAAAAAAAAACATTGTTTTAAGAATATATTGTTAGAAAACTTTTGAAAATTGTGTCTTTGCGCTTTCAATCATGAAACGAAGCGATCTGCAGAATTTTTAGAACTGGAAACGTTCAAGATTAATTCTAGATGGGTTTTAGGGATGAATAAGAGCTTACTGTTAAATTCTCGGAAGAAAAAAAAAATCTAGATTTTTTTTTTAAATTTCTTTGTACGCATGTCAAACCATCAAAAGTAAAGATAGCTTTGTAGTGAAAATGCTGATTCTTTTTTCGATTTCAAAATTCATATTGAATCTTGTATTTATTTTCAAATAAGTATTGAAAAAAGGTCGAAATTGATGTGCGAAATCTGAACATAACACTTCAACAAAAACAAATTTTTCAACTGGATGCAACTAAAATACTGCATCCAGTTGTAATGTGTTGTTAGATTGTTGTGTTCAGATTTCGTTCATCAATTTTGAAGAATACGCAAAAAATTTATTTCATACTTTTAGTCGGAAAAATTTTATTACTCGAAATGTGATTTAAAAAATTTAAAGCTTAAATCCCGAACGCTCTTATACTTTTAGATTTCATCTAAATTTCGTTTCAAATCCTGATGTCAATAAAATATCATAATTTGAATTTTGAATTAAAAAAAACAAAAGTTGAAATCTTAATTTTAAATGTGAACCTGCGAGCGGATTCTTAACCTTAAATCTGAATCTTAGTCTAAAATTTATTACCTGTTTCTAAAATGTGAGTCTAAAACATTTGTTCAATATGGAAAAAGAAGAAATTTATATTTGTTCCAGCCTAATAATAAAATTAGATTTTCTATCTATTCTATCCAAATTTGGACTGACTTAGAATATCACAGTAAAAAAACTTCATTTTGTTTACAAAACTTTTGGGATAGGCATTTTTAAAGCTCAAGCTGTTTTTCTCGTCTTCATCTCTAACCCTTTAATCATGCAGAGTGTTTTTGTAAAAAAACACTTACTAAAATCATAAGATCTCCGGAACGCGTAGGTATTTCTGATTTTTGATTCACAAAAAATACCGTTCTAGATATTAAAAGCATTTGATTTATGGTGGGGCTTGTGATATATAGCTCAGTTGACAAGTTTGTTGTCTCCTGAGCAGATGTCCGCAAGTTCGAGCACAAGAGTAAACATCGAACACGGTTGTACCGGATAAGTTTTTCAATAAAGATCCGCCAATTGTAACGTTGATAAAGTCGCGAATGCCATAATGATGGTAAAACGACTATAATCGATACAAAAAAAATAATTTATGGTAGTTTTATTACTGTGTTGTAAGTGTTGAAAATTAAAGAACATGTACCACAGACAAATTTAATAATTTTTTTTAGGTAAAAGTAGTTTTTGAAAATCGCTGTTATTTCTGTAGATTTGAAAATTCCAACAATTTTTTTAGTCTCAATCACTTACAAACATCTTCCTGCCCTTAATGAATAAAGTTTAATGGGAATTTTCAAAATCGTGATTAAAAAAAAAATTTCAAAAAAAATATTTTCCAAATTTGATAAGTTTTAACTTTATTAAGACTACAAAACGAGCTTTTTGGTGTGGGGAAATGTGGTGGGCCACTACAAAATAAAAAATATAAAAAAAACTAAAAATAACATCTTCAAAATTGTTTTGATGTGTTATTCGAATTCAGCCGCCGACCGTGGCCTAGAGGATAACGTTTAGATCTTCTAAGCCAGAGGTCATGAGATCGAATCTCGGTCACGGCATACATAGTACTCTTTCTGTGTGCTGATGGTAGCCAACATATCCTTGAATGATGTACGCATTAGAGTTAAGTAATTAGATCTCTTCAAAGAAACATATATGTGTGCGTTCGTTTAAAAAAAATGATATTGTTTTACTGTATCGTTAATTGATGTACCCCTTTAAAATCAATATTGTGCATTTAAGGGTTAATGCTGATTTTTCATAAGGAAAAATTTCGTATTGAATCTGAATATAGTATTTAAAATCAGCAGTTAAACGTGGAGAAGTTAGTCTCATAATAATTTTGCACCAGATTAGTTTCACAAAACAATGGAGACAAATCGGTGTTTGATGAGTGAATCTTGAAATTCCTTACCTGAGAATATTGGCAATAAGCCTGAGAACCATTTAAACAACATTTTAAACTGTAAGAATACCTTATACACTGTTTGAACCAAATTAAAAGTGCGCGGCCATTGGTACACCTGTGAGCGACGATTGGAACAAGCAACTTAAGCGTGAGCGGCCATTATTGGTACACCACAATTTTCACAAATTCGCGTTTTTGTGACTTGACAATGAAAAATCTCTCGCTTTTTAATTTTTCCCTTAAAGAACGTTAGTTTTACTACGTGTCAGTGCTTTTCTTTTCGGAATCACACAAAAAACGACTTTTGTACGGCACAGAGAACATTCATCATGCGCGGCCATTGGTGCCTTCACGGTATAATTCTCATCAAAACGGGTTGTTCATTCTTTAAAAGCCCCCGTTCCTACGTCCATAACTTAGTGTATCTTGCAAAGACTCGTGATGGTTCGATCAACATAATCCATTATTATGATTGTCAAATTTATGGATAAATTTTAGCATTAACATTGAAATGGCATTTCACTAACACAGACATCGAAAGCTAAATCCACACGAACCATGCCTTTGCATCAGCTGTTTTAGTCTAGTGGCTCATGTGGCATTCTTAAGTATGTGCAATGCAATTGAACGCAATGAAGCTCAACAGTAGCGTTGCCAGATTGCAAACCGCTCAAACCTGTTGGTTTGACGAAAAACGAAAAATGTACTGATTTTGGCAAAATTAAACTTGCTGACTATTTTTTTTGGTTGTCAGGTAGAATTTTCGTTTATCCGCTGAAACCTTATAATTTTTTCGATTATCCGTAGGAAATGCTGAAAATCCGTAGATCTGGCAACGATGTTCAACAGCAATGATGATTGGGCTTGGGCCTGCTAAAAAGAATAAAGCTTGCTCTTAACTCTTACACAGATGTCCATAAAAATGACAGCTAATCGGAGTGAAATTGGAGTGAACGCTATTGCTTTCTCTGTTTAACACACGAGAAATCGTATACCAGGATTTCGATCGCCCATAGCAATCGTTAGCCCAATTGATCTCTCTAGTTACCCCTCTCGATGAGGTTAGTAAAGGGTGTCCACGATGAAATTGCCGCACGCAAAATTGATTCGCAAAATTCCATTTTCATCCGATTGCCTTCAAATTTTCAGGAATTGAAAAATAACTTAAACTTCATTTTATCATTTTACTCGTATTTTATTTAAAGTCCTTACGCAAAAGACCACTCTCTTGGCCTTAACCCTAGCCATTAGATTCTGCACAACCTGTGAACCAACCGTGAATCAATCGCCCAGTACTTCTCGATGGGGCGGAGCTCCGAAGTATTGGGAGGGTTGAACATTTTTGGCACAAAATTGACCTTGACCTATCCGCATACCACTTCAGCACGTCCTTGGAGTAGTGGCATGAAGCCAAATCCGGCCAGAAATTTTTTGAAACGTTGTGGACCTTGAGGAGAGGAATCAGCCGCTTCTGGAGGCCCTCTTTCATGTACACCTGTCCGTTCATCGTGTCTTAGGTCACGAAAAGTGCACTCTGCTTTCCGCACGTGCACATGGCTTGACAAACCACGAAATTATTCGCAAATTTGGGCATCTTCTGATTGCGGACATGCTCCGGAACGCTGAACTTATCCTTGGCCGTGAAAAACAGGTTGCCGGGTAACTGTTTGAATTCGGCCTTCAAATATGTTTCGTCGTCCATGATGCAGCATTCAAATTTCGTCAGCATGTTGCGGAACAACTTCCTGGCACGGGTATTTTGCAGACTTGTTCTGCTTCTCGTCGCGATTAGGGGCCTTTTGTACCTTGAACGTTCGAAACCCAACCTTAGTTTTGGCCTTCTGGAGTGCTCAAAACTGTTGACATGCTTGGATGAATGTGAAATAATTTTCCATTCAAGGTCTACATTTCACGTTTACATCATTGCCCCCGATCACTCAAAATAGTAATCTGTGACTGACTGTCGAAAAAAAGTCACTCCAATTTCGTACATGTGAATATGAACTTTTTAAAAACTCAGTCATCTAAACTTGGAGATCATGATAGAGTTGGAATGCTTTTTTTGGGAGGGTTTTAATGCCTGGGCGTTATCTAAACCCTACAAACAATGCATGGCGGGGCTCCCAATATTTTTCTTCCAGGTCATAGTCTATTAAGAAACCATCGAGTATCGTCAAGTAAATAATCGTTTTAAGAGGCATTTTTTTATTCGGACAACACCTAACGATACAGGGAAATGGTAGTCACGTTAAGTTGATTTCGCAAATGTCCAGACTATATTGCTAGGAATCCGGTAGAAAAGTTCTTCAACTGTCTGGTAGAATAAAAACTACGCCGATCATGTCATCTATTTGTTCACTGTCACGACTTTGTGGATTGAATGAGTGCGGAGTGAATGACGAAACCAAAAAATGTATTCACTGTCATTATGAAGTTCGTCTAGGCTAACTTGATTTTGTTTCGCCATCTTTCGAAACACGTGGGGGAGAATTTTTTTTCCTCTCATTCGCCTACTGCGGCCAACGTATATGAATTCTTTGAGCTCTGACTGGACAAAACTTCGGCTTATGTGCAGCTTTTTAGGCACATCCCGAACGGAGGCGTTCGGGTTTCGGTTGAAGGCCCAACTACGCGGTTGTGATTTTTGGTGTTGTGCGGGATACTTTTTCCTTCACTTCTGGGCTTCTGATCGGTGGTCAATCGTTCCTCGAACCGCTTAATCACTCGCGATACTGGAATTCGCGATTCCCAACGTTTTAGCGATGGAACGATGCGTGATGCGTGATGAATGCGCAAGATTTTATCACGCACGAGCTGTTCTTTCGATTTAATTTCCGCGAGTTTTGATCACAGGACTTTAAAACTTGCAGGATGTAAACAATCCACCAAAATTTTCAATAAATTATATCCAACGGTTAAAAAGTTAGAGCAATTTCATAGTGTGGCAATTTAATCGTGGACACCCTTTAGGATAACTGTACAGCAGTTTAAGTGAACCTGAAATAAGATCTTCTACTAGGACACCACATTGGCGATCCTGCCAAGATGCGTTTGGAGTTTAGGATAAAACTTTATCGAAACTCGACTCGAACTATGGCTGCATTTTCGATATATCTGTTTGCCCTACCATCATTAACTTTAAACTGATTACAACTGATTACTGAACACAATCAAATTATAAAATCAGGAAAAGACGCCACTCACTCACGCCACTTCATTCACATAGATTCAAGTTAGACAGGCATGATGTTTTTGCATTCTAAAGAGAAACCCATAAACTTACTTGACCGCCCGGTATATTTCAAATGGTAACCGACCCTATTGAGACCGACAACAGCTGAGAACCCGTGATTACCAACACACCGATACAGTTGATTCATAAAACTTCACCAATGTTTATTCTCTGTTTTATTCAATCAAGCACTGTGTCACTTTGTTATCTATCTATATCGCCTTCAACTTCCGCTCGTGATACGACTTTTACCGATCCGATTGGTTAGAAAGCCTGCCTAACTACGGGGGAATTAACGGGTGCAGTTCCGGGGCATGTTCTTGCCAATCAATGCGAACCTTGGGGGAATCGCCTTTAAAATGCCACACCAAACAACACAACGACGTTAGAACACTCGCAAACGCCCCATCGACAAATCATCTTCCATCAGCCCTAGTGAGCGGGAGAGCAAACACTTGTGTGAGCCAAGAGAGCAGAACCTGACAGCCAGCTCCCTCAGACGCCTCTGGCACTGGCTATGGCGATGCTATGATTGTTTGGTTGGTTAGAGCCGTTTGGCCTGTATAAATCGGTCGAATCGGAAGGAAAGGAGGATACACATTTACAGGCAGGCTCACTGCTGCTGCTGACTGAGGGATTCCGTCTGGTCTGGTCGTTGGACCATTAGAGAGCTCAGTCTCAGAATTTGTTTGCTCCAAGCAACATCTTCTCTACCCGCGTCTCGGCTCGAGTTTCGTATTCCCGGTGAGACTTTCTCCGTTTTTTTGGGATTAGGAACATTCTGTTGTGAGTGCTGAATAATAAAATATTTGTCACAGGCGAGCAGTAGAATAATATTATTTATACTCTGCCAAGTTTTTTCGCTTGTTCATGGGTGCCATACGCGGTCGAGTGGAATAAGTGCAATATTTTTACTGCCTAGCCAATACGTTCTATGATGCATAGCGTTGAGAACGTTCTTGGGTGTTGAAAAGCTAGAACGCAGCAGTGATAGCATAGGTACAGCAACCTGCTAGGTCTGTGATCTAGAATCAAAACCCCCGTTACGTAAGGAGTCGTTCTGAGGACGCCTACAAGACGACGAAGTACATTCGGTGTACAGAGACAACCATACATATAAGGCGAAGATCATCAGGTATCATCATCTCTACTGCCTCACAACAGGTCAACAACAGCTGAAAACGGAACGCTCAATTAAAGCAAAACAGGAATACAGCCTCGCAAAAAAGACTAGTCGACTTGGTAGATAATACCTGCGGAACGCGCAATAAAAATGACCACTAAAGTAAGTCAAAGAAGAGTCGTGCCCATTTTTTCTTGAGCTCGTCAGGGCAGAGTGCGAAGAGAATGATAATACCTATATTTACATATACGGTCGATGCTAGACTTAATCAATAATACATTTTCAATGTGTCTTGTTCACCAACACAAACCTGATTACGGGAAAAAGATTCACAAAAATCCACTTTTTTCATTTATCAGTTTTATTATTCACCCGTTTAACCCGCTGCTTTACTTGCATTCAGAAACGCGATAGGAACGATATCAGATGATTTCCGAATCCATCATTTTTCTCAATGAGTTATAAGACAAAGGTAGAATTGCACCCACACAACTGCAAATGATTATTATCGGTGGTTCGACAAAATGTAAACAACTTAGCAGATGTTTTGAGTTGGCATGCGGAAAGATGGTTTTCCACTTTAGTAGACGCGACGCGACAGCCGCTGTTTTCTAAAGCTTTACATTATACGACCTTTTTTGAGTACCGGGAGCATTGTGATTTGAAGTGGTAAAACTTCTGATTATTAGGATTATCAAATCCGGAATTTTAATTGCGAATGAGAATTAGAATGCTACCAGAATTTACGTGATGATGTAACAAAAATATTTTTTCTTATCATCTGTAGCAAATATTATGGTTTATGGCAGTTGCCGGTTTTTGTAGGACCAAGAATAAATATATATATATATATATATATATATATATATATATATATATATATATATATATATATATATATATATATATATATATATATATATATATATATATATATATATATATATATATATATATATATATATATATATATATATATATATATATATATATATATATATATATATATATATATATATATATATATATATATATATATATATATATATATATATATATATATATATATATATATATATATATATATATATATATATATATATATATATATATATGGGTCATTCCATGTCAAGTGTGCACAGCGAAAAAAAAAACTTATCGACAATTCGCCAAACTTGACCGATAGACTTTCTGAGGCCTACAAAACAAATCCTCAATTTTTGAGAATGATCCGCCCACCTCTCGTTCCAGGACCCTCCCTTCTTTTTTACAAGATTTTAAAAAATTCCTCATTTTTAAAATACAACAGCTCTGGACTGAAACATCGTACCAAAATGACAAAATATGCGTTTTGTAGATTTTATTAAAATCTATCGATTGATGTTATTTATTACTCGAAAAAGTGATTTTTTAAACGTCAAAACACAGCTTCAAAAACAAAACGTTAATTTTCTCAAGGAAAGTATATTTTTTTCTTGAATTTTATGATTTCATTGTTTTCTTGAGAAAATTTTACGTAAGAACCAACCAAAATCCCATTATAATATTTCTCGTTTTCGAGATATGAAAGATTTAAGTTGGATTGTCTCACAATTATTTATTCGCAGCACTCAGTGATTTCACTAAACTGCACAATTCATCCAAATTTCTAGCCACATCTTCCTTGCTCGAACAGATTTTTTGTTTTCATGATTTGTTTGAATGATTTTGAACGAAAGGAAAATCAATCGTTTTATGAAATATTATAATTCCAAAAATAACTATATTTTTCTCTATATTTTTTCGTTCCAACACTGCAATTTAAATCATCTTAAAATTGTCTTTTAATTTTGCATACATTTTATATTTGAAATTTCGGTAAGCTTGAACATACTTTCATTCCAATTTTTCCAATATCTTAAGAGATTGCGGCATGACACGAACGAAATCTTCTTCATGGTGTAACAGGTTTATCATGTTGAAACGGTTAATTTTAATAAGCAACAAACATTTGTAAAAAAAGATGCTTAAAAAATTAAAATAACACTTTTGTGTTTGAATTCGTTTTGCTGTTGGGTAACAATTTTATACATTATAAATCTTTATTCAATCATTAAGTTAGTGCTTACTCAGCGGATGGTGCGGATGAATCAATGTGAGGAATGTCATTAAAATAATGTTATCATCGACGATTAAAATCTTAAATTAATTATTCACAGATAATGTTTAAATATCGAGAATCTGCTCGTACATATGTTGATTACTAAACTTTCATAAATTATGACTTTATTTGTTTTTGTTTTTCTGGGATTTTAAGACTCTCGTGTTTTTCATCCCTAAATAAATTATGGCGATACTGATATTTATAGCAACAGCATTTCTTCATTGTATATCACCTTCATTTATACAACTTAAGCACAGCAGAATTTTTTTGTTGATACCGAGTGGAGCACTAAACAATAGCGATTTTTTTTAAAGTGATTCACTGACCATTGTGAACGAATTTTGGCCGCATTTGCTTGCTACGCACTCGCTTGCTGCAACTTGCTAGTAGCTTTGAATACAACTTCTCAAATCGAAGATTGCGGTTGAAATATCCAGTTGCTTCCTGTAGCTAAATTAGTACGGAGTTGTTTAAGTGACTTACATTGCTAAGCTTCTAAATATTCGGGAACAGTCTTGAGTTTTCTGAGCAAAAGCAACGAGTTCAGTTGGAAAAGAACTTCATGAGCGATGTTCAGTGGATAAATAACTACAACAACAACCAGGCAACGCTACACACAATTAGTTGCAATTAACTTCGTGATCATTTCAAATTGCTTGGAGCATATTACTTCTACAGTGTAGAATTTCTCAAAACCAAGTTCAATGGATTGGAGAAAATGCTCATTTTTCTAATAGAGCAGTTTCTCAATACAACTACCGTTTCAACATGAAAAACCTGTTACACCATGAAGAAGATTTCGTTCGTTTAATGCCGCAATCTCTTGAGATATTGGAAAAATTGGAATGAAAGTATGTTCAAGCTTATCAAAATTTCAAATATAAAATGTATGCAAAATTAAAAGACAATTTTAAGATGATTTAACTTGCAGTGTTGGAACGAAAAAATATAAAGAAAAATATAGTTATTTTTGGAATTATAATATTCAATTAAACGATTTTTTTTCTTTCGTTAAAAATGTTAATTGAATTTTTTTTTTTAATTTAAAACAAATCATGAAAACAAAAAATCTGTTCGAGCAAGGAAGATGTGGCTAGAAATTTGGATGAATTGTGCTGTTTAGTGAAATCACTGAGTGCTGCGAATAAATAATTGTGAGACAATCCAACTTAAATCTTTCATATCTCGAAAACGAGAAATATTATATTGGGATTTTGGTTGGTTCTTACGTAAAATTTTCTCAAGAAAACAATGAAATCATAAAATTCAAGAAAAAAATATACTTTCCTTGAGAAAATTAACGTTTTGTTTTTAGAGCTGTGTTTTGACGTTCAAAACGTCACTTTTTCGAGTAATGAATAACATCAAGCGATAGATTTTAATTAAATCTACAAAACGCATATTTTGTCGTTTTGGTACGATGTTTCAGTCAAGAGATGTTGTATTTTAAAAATGATGAATTTTTCAAAATCTTGGAAAAAAGAAGGGAGGGTCCTGGAGCGAGAGGTGGGCGGATCATTCTCAAAAATTGAGGATTTGTTTTGTAGGCCTCAGAAAGTCTATCGGCCAAGTTTGGCGAATTTTCGAAAAGATTTTTTTTCTCGCTGTGCACACTTGACATGGAATGACCCATATATATATATATATATATACAGTTGCGTTCAAAAAAGAATGAAATCGCGTGAAGCTGCGCACCCACTTCCAGCTTTGACAAGCTGCCATTTCTCTCACGGTTGATATTTTTTCATGAAAATTTCACACAATCTAGTTCAACTATCCAACTAACACTCCACAAAATTTGATGTTTTTACAGTGACGGAAAACAAAGATACAGCTATTCCCGTAAAAAAGGGAAATTTGGAGTTGCTTCACTAAATTTGCTGTATCTTTGACAATTTTCATTGAAAAATCTTGAAATTTGGTCCAAAGATGTAAAAATGTTAGATCTAATACCAGGCCAAGTTTCGTCAAAATCGATGAACGTGATCAAAAATGGTGCTGGGTTGAAAATGAGGTTCATTATCGCCCAGCAGACGATTTCATTCTTTTTTGGACGGATGTTTATATGGAAAACAACGTTATCCATGTATTCTTGGTATTTTCTTTCACAAAACCAAAATTTATCACAAAGAATGTTGTAAATTGCTTAAAACTTAATTCGTACTTTGTTTCGAAAGCGAAAATGTTTCAACCAGTTCAAAATAAGAAGAACAGAGTTTAAGAAATGACCTGCTATTTATACCAATAAACAAATTTGATCCACAATTAAAGCAAATATTCTATTCGCTCTTGTGTTTCAATACCAGTTCTGTTAGAACAATTTCTGTTGCTAAACAAAGCAAGAATAAAGTTCTTATCAATTTACAACATTCTTTGTGATAAATTTTAGTTTTGTGAAAGAAAATACCAAGAATACATGGATTACGATTTTTTCCATATAAACATCCGTCCAAAAAAGAATGAAATCGTCTGCTGGGCGATAATGAACCTCATTTTCAACCCGGCACCATTTTTGATCACGTTCATCGATTTTGACGAAACTTGGCTTGGTATTAGATCTAACATTTATATATATATATATATATATATATATATATATATATATATATATATATATATATATATATATATATATATATATATATATATATATATATATATATATATATATATATATATATATATATATATATATATATATATATATATATATATATATATATATATATATGTATATATATATATATATATATATATATATATATATATATATATATATATATATATATATATATATATATATATATATATATATATATATATATATATATATATATATATATATATATCTATATATATAAAAAGCAATTATCTGTATGTTTGTTTGTTTGTTTGTTTGTTTGTTTGTCCTCTATAGACTCAGCCGTCTTAAGAGCTAGAGATCTGAAAATTGGCATGGATGCTCATTAGGACCAGGAATGATGAAAAATGTTTTTAGATTTTTGGACGACCCCTTCTGAAGGGGGTCGTCCATACAAGACAAATATTGTTTTCACGTTATTGACGTTATTTTCCGTCGGATTGTGATGAAAATTTGCACATGAGTGTTTTGAGAGACAAGCAATCGATTACAGTTATCAAATTTAGGGTTAGGGGTCGGCCAAAGGGGTCGTCCATATCCACTGATTAATGTTTTTACGATATTGGCGTTATTAAACATCGGATTGTGATGAAAATTTGCACATGCGTGTTTTGAGGAACGATCAATCGATTACACTTATCAAATTTAGAGCCAGGGGTCGGAAAAAGGGGTCGTCCATATCCACTGATTAATGTTTTTACGATATTGGCGTTATTAAACATCGGATTGTTATGAAAATTTGCACATGAGTGTTTCGAGAGACGAGCAATCGATTACAGTCATCAAATTTAGGGTTAGGGGTCGGCAAAAGGGGTCGTCCATATCCACTGATTAATGTTTTTGCGATATTGGCTTTATTTTACATTGGATTGTGATGAAAATTTGCACATGAGTGTTTTGAGAGACGAGCAATCGATTACAGTTATCAAATTAAGGGTTAGGGGTCGGCCAAAGGGGTCGTCCATATTTACTGATTAATGTTTTGGCGATATTGGCGTTATTATACACCGAATTGTCATGAAAATTTGCACATGAGTGTTTTGAGGGACCAGCAATCGATTTCAAGTTTCGAATTGTTGATCAGAAGTTGGTTGAAGGAGTCGTCCATACCCAACTTTAATGTTTTTGCGATTTTGACGTTATTCTACATTGGATTGAGATGAAAATTTCCGCATAGGAGTTTTGAGGGACGTTCTTTTGCTTTCAGGTTTCAAATCTTGACTCAGGGGTCGGCAAAGGGGTTATTATCTGTTCACTGATTTAACGATATTCTCTTGATTGAGCATAGAATTGTAATGAAAATTTACACATGGGAGGTTAACAGAAAAGATAATTGATTTCAGGAGTCAAGTTTTGAATCGTGGTCAAAAAAAGGCCGTCCATGTTAGTTGCTCACTGTTTTCGTGATATTGTCGTGATCATGCATCGGATTGAGATGAAAATGTTCAGATGAGGATTATAAACTACTAGCTGATCCCGTACGAACTTCGTTTCGCTTTAAATCATTGGTACGTCAAAATGAGTTTAGAAAATGAAGAAAATTTAAAGCGAAACGAAGTTCGTATGGGATCAGCATATATATATATATATATATATATATATATATATATATATATATATATATATATATATATATATATATATATATATATATATATATATATATATATATATATATATATATATATATATATATATATATATATATATATATATATATATATATATATATATATATATATATATATATATATATATATATATACATATATATGTGTCTCCAGTCCTTGAAGAAGATAAGTCGATTTTGAAAACGCTGTTTTTACCAAACAAATTGTGAATTTTAATTAATGTTTGCTGAAAACCGGTAATAGTAATTTTTAGTGAATTTTATCCCAAGTTTTTCGAACAGCTGACCACAGAGATGGTGGCCAGATTCTACAAAAAAAAATAATAAAAATAATAAGATTTAATATTCATATTACAGTAAAACACCCCCTTTCAATGAATTCTATGATTCTTAATTTTTCCTTAACTTTTCATTCGTGACATACCTACATATGACATAAGAAACCAAAGTCATTTATTACTTTAAATAAATCTTTAAATTAGCCTCAATTTAGCTGACATTAAGGAATTTCATTATTCGAATAGGGATGGTCACAATCTTTGTACAAAAACGCCCTTTTTTGACCATTTTGTCTCTCGGCTCAATTTTTAGACGCCATTAAAATTAAAATGTTTTTTTTTCTTCGTAAATAGACAGTGAATATGTTGTTTTGAAGATACAGCTAAAATAATAATCCGGATCTATATGACCCTAAGCTACTATTTGAACCGCAAAGAAAGGTTCACTGTACTCGAAAAAAAGCTGTCAAAAGTAATTCACAAAAGAAGTTGATGTTTAAACTTTAGGTACAGTCCTTAGTCCCGAATATCGAATTTTCATTAGGATTAGACTTATCAAAGTTGTCAGATTACCCGGGTTTTTCCCGAATGATGTCCCCATATTTGTAAAATCAAGAAAAATTTAAATTCAGTGATCATAACTTTGTATTTTGCTTTCAAAGCAATTTTGAAATATGTGATGTTTTTCGATGGAAAAAAAACTATTGTTCGAGTTTTACTTCTTGATTTTAATTAAAAAAAAAAAAACGGAATTGAAATCCAAAATTGCCCAAATAATCAAAACAGTTGAAAACCACTATTATAAAATTCACTTTCAAGATTGCGTTCTTTGCTATTTGCGTTCAATTTATTTTTGCTCAGATCATTTTAATAATAAATTAAATTATAAATAATATTTTTTGTTGCTAAAATAACTTTTACTTAATCTTCAGGTTCGGTATAACTCAGCTGGAAATAGCATTATCTTGTTATTATTTCAAAAACAAAAATTCAAACTAAAATTCGAATGTATCGAGTTTAAAAGAACTGGAAATACATCTGATTTGAACCCGAAACACAATCTTTTAATTTTATTCCTTGAAATTTGATTTATTTTCACCAAAGTTTTTCTTCCAAATGAAGCCTTAAAGATCCCTCATTTATTTTTCAATGCTTTGAAAAAACTAAAAACTTTTAGGACTTTTTTCAAAAGTTATGATTTGGAATGAATAACATCAAAGCTGAAATTTCGAAAAAAAATTGAAGATATCACAAATTCATTTTTCTTAAACATAGTTAGGATACCATTATTTCATCCATATATTTTATATCAAATTAGTACTGAGGTCCCAAATTCTCACCGTAAATAATGATTAGAGCTTAGCTTGAATATCTCAATGATAAAAAAATAATAATTTAATATGGTTTACCTACAGGTTACCAGCTTTTTTCCGGGCATTTTTTTTTAAACCTGGCAAAATCCGGGCAATCGATTTCATTGTTTTCAACACAAAAACCGGCAGATGGGCAATGTTTATAAAACTTATGAAATGTTTTGCACTGCGAGCTAAAATTGATTCTTGGCCTAAGAAGCACAAGGGTTCCATGCAAAATCTGGGCCAGATCGGTGAACATGAAAAACCAGTATTTCATTAGATAACAACTTCCCAAGTAACCGAAAGTCTCATTAAAAAGGTCAAACACAGCTTAATCAGCATAATCAATGTACTGAAGTTTATTTTATTCAGCCCAAAATTTAAGTTGTTATTGAAACTTTGAAGTTCCATTACAGATTTTAACGGCCTTCTGTTCAGCTCACAAGTAATCGTTTAATCAGCAAAACCAAAAAACAATCTCTCCTCTCCTCTCTCACTTTGGTCACCACCAGCCCATGTGGTGCTGCCGATTTCTTGGCATCCATCTTTATTCCTCCCATCACCTCGATTCATCTGACTCAATTGCTTTATTTTTGACTTTGTTCGATACATGCCGGCACATATGCCAGTTCTGCTTACACATTTGTTTTATTTGCACTCAAGCAATCAAACACTATAATAAAAAAAAGTCCTGATATCAGATTTGAACCGCGACCCTTCGAGATTATAGCCAAACACGCTGCCACGAGGTCACGTCTAGATGTTGCCAGAAACTTAAATTCGAAGTGATAATAAGCTTTCCTAGAATACCCGCAAGGGCAGCCAGCGGCCAGCAGCGAAAGCGCATGTTAATTTTTATCCAGAAACATTACGAAACGGCATATAAATCAAACATTATTTAAAATAATATCGGTTCAAAAAAATGGAATTCCATGTTTAAAACTTTCGAGCATAAAATCATACAAATTCTTGAGTTTATCTAGATATTTAATTCATGAATTGCTTCCACTGAATTTCAATATGTGATAATTTTGTGATAGTAAATACAGTTGGACGAAATTTTTCAAAGTGAAAAAATTTACTCTTTTAAAAAACAATCGTTTGCGAGTTAGCTTTAAGTTGTTCTAAGTCGAAATTTCAATTTCCAAGATACAAAAAATGATTTATTGATTATATATTTGTGATGTTTGGTCACATTTCATATTCATGAAATAGCGAACATGTCACAAAAAGGCTATTTGGGCAACTTTTTGGAACTTCAAGTCCATGGAAGGCTATTTGAGACACAATTTGTAACTTTTATACTGACAGGATGCGATTAACATGTCACAAAAAGGCTATTTGAGGAATGTTATTGAACTTCAAGTTCATGGAAAGCTATTTGAGGCCCTATTTGTAACTTTAACGCTGAGTGATGCGATTGACGTGTCACAAAAGGCTATTTGAGGAACATTTTGTAACTTTCATGCTCGCATTCGTGAAAAATTCGGTACCAAATCCCTTTGGAACCTTTGTTCAGCGAAATTCGAACTTTGTTGCCACGCGTTTAAGTAGATATGGGACTTTTGGTTGCTTGGGTTCGATCTCTTTCGGCGGATTTTTTAGAATATCTATTGGATTTTCTTAAAGCTTAAATTAAGACATGGTTTTCATGTTCCTACCGAACAAATGTCTCAAAATTCCATACAAACTTCAGGCGTTGCGCGACCCCTTCCCGTGGTCCGATCTGGCTCAAATTTTGCATGAAACCTTGGGTTAAGTAATGGATTAATTTTGGTCTACAACGCATCACATTTTCAAAAGTCGGGTGATTTGGGTCACTCTAGTGAGCATTGAAACCTTGATTGAGCCCTGTATGTGAAATTTGACAGGGCATGAAGGATGTTACAACAGTATTGGACCTGGGGGAGGAAGACTGAATAAAAAAAGAAAAAAATCTTTCAAACGTCAAATTTCTCTCATCAATCTACCGACCAGTGCGAAGATTCAAAACTTTACTTTCTTATTAAGTGAATTTCAATAAAAAAAAAATTAATGCTGAAAAGCACTTGTTTTGCATAAAACAATGATTAAATTAAGTTTGGTGTTGCTCTGGCAAATTCTTGCATGAACAGGCGTATAGAGTCCCTCAAATTTCGATAAGGGGGGTCTAGATCAATGCGGCCCGCGTAGCCCCGTCTTAAATTGTCACAAAAAAACACCACTGATTTTTATGTAAAATATTACTGCAAAAAAAATAATGCTGAATGTACCGATTTAACTGATTTTGGCTGTGGCCCTCTACGTCGTAGAAAATTTTTAATGCGGCCCGCACACCTAAACGAGTTTGAAATGCCTGGTCTAACGGGTAAAAAAAACACCATTTTCACGAATTTTTTTAGAGCTATCGTTCAAACAAATGTATTCAAATTTTTTGCATTATACAAAGCATTGTAAAAAGAACATTTAGTAATTTTTTCGTAGAAAAATATTGAAAAATAAGCCGGTGACGGAGCACTTTCGAGGAAGCCTTTAGAAAACAGGATTTGCGGTGGACACTGTATCTCAGCACAGAATCATCTGAAGTCAAAAAATCAGAGCAAAATATTTTGAATAGATGTTTTTCTGGACCCCAACGATTTTATTTAACTTTAATTTTTTTTTTATGAAATTTTTGTGGCTGTTTGAAGTAAAAACTACGATTTTTCACGAAAAAATCCGCCCTTTTTTATCTGTAAAATCTCCCCAAAGTAAAAAAAAAAAAAAGAAAATCGTTGGGGTTTGGTATTTTATATGTAGAAAATATGTTCCAAATTTGAAAAGAATCGGTGAAGTAGTTTTCAAATGACGATGTCCACTGACTTTAAAAATGTGCTTCGCGTTTGAAGTTTCTGCTCTCTCTCTCTCTTGCAGTATTAGATAAGAGGAGATAAAGGCCTATAATTTCTACAGTTTTGCTTCGATTGACTTGAAAATTTGACACAACATTCTTGAAATGTTTTACAATAAGAAAATAAAAAAAATCGATTTTTTGAAAGTGCAAGACCCTACTCCCCCCTTAAAGTTTGTGAAGCTGATAAATAAAAATTGTTTGATTGATGGTTGTTCTAAAAATAGCTTAAATAACAGATTTAGATTTTGGGTAGTTCACATGGACCGAACAACATTTTTATATAGTTCCAAATTTATATTAACGACAGAGTTGACAGATTGGTATTGAAATTCTAGCTGTTGAATTCGATTTCGATGTTTACTTTTGAATCTGCAGCAATTAATTAAGAAGACTTAAATTTAGCACCTAAACAACTGAGTTACATGACTCGCTACACGAAACTGATAATCTAAAGTTTAAATTTGAACGATTACAAATCTTTTCAACAGTTGCTGGCTTTTTGCCGAACAGTAAAAAAACGATACTGAAAACGATACAGCGAATTTCAGTCTTCCTCCCCCACTATTGGCCGTTTAGATACGGTTGATTCAGCTTTGAAATCTCGTTGGAAGTAGAGGCTCAATTGAAATTTGTGAATTGGTAGAAATAATACGTTCAGTCATTTTCACATATGCGGTGACGACGCGAAAACTGCAAGTATTTGTAAACCGCTGCCTGCGGAATATCATCCGCGCTTGGTGGCCTGGCAACTGGATCTCGAATGAGGAATTACATCGCCGGTGTCATCAAAGGGCGCTAGAAATCGAGATTCGGGAACGTAAGTGGAGATGGATTGGGCACACGCTGCGAAAAGATGAAAACGAGATTTGCAGAAAGGCGCTAGATTGGAATCCAGAAGGTCATCGAAGAAGAGGCAGACCCAGAAATTCGTGGCGGCGAAGCCTAGCCGCTGAAATCCGAACTGTCGACGAGAATCTTGACTGGGACCAGGTGAAGACGCTGGCTCCGGATCGTCAACAGTGGAGGTCTTTTACCACGGCCCTATGCACCGGAGGATCGGCGCGGGATCATTAAGTAAGTAAGTAAGAGTCATTTTTTATCTCCATACAGAATTTCGTTTGAAAAGCAAAGTTGGTTTTCACTCTATGATGATCCTTGATCATCTCCAAAACCAGGTCCATGCTGTAAGGAACACATCTAATTGGGACGGGAAATTCATGTGCTGAATTGTGGAGGTTTTTTTTCTATGTTTTAAAATCAACGTGAATGAAAGAAACATTAACCTCGATTAAGGACTTAGGAAATACCTATTCTATTCAATTTTGGTTATTTATAGAGGATTTTAACCAGCTTGGTCATTCGTCCTCTAGAATCTGGCTTATCGACCTACATATTTTTGAACATTAAATCTACAGTCCTGTTTTTCATGGTTCAACATGGTCAGTTTGGTTCAATAATCGGACAGTTTGTTGAAAAAAATCCTAAAGCTCATTTTTATTTCAAATATTTCACTAATCGGAAGCTTTTCTGTGCAATATTCGATGGTATTTTGTGCTCGGCTATGTTATCTGGCAATATTGTTGTTTTCATATATTTTTAATCAAATGTTTGTAGATTTCAAAACTCATTCGATTCAGTGTGTCTTATCACTTTTTTTTTCAACCTTCAATAATATATCAATTGTTATGATGAAAAATGACGTAATGATTTAAAACTTTTGACCAAAATAATCTTTCTATCAAGGCACCCTCGGTAATCGAACGTTTTTGTTAGTCGGGTGCACCCTACGATCCCAACAGCCTCCGATTAACAAGCGAGTACCGTATAACAGGGTAATATTGATCACCGGGGTAGCTTTGATCAACATGAAATTTTTCCACATAATCATCAACAACTAAGTCTAAAGTTAAAATATCTTTAAAAACTTTCTACGTTTAAAAACCTACATGTTGAGTTTCAAAATGGGTAAACTTGGTTTGTTTTTTAAAACTTCAAATGTAAGTAAAAATGTTATTTTAAAAATCTTGGAATATTTATCTCGCCAACAAACACCCTTCCTGATGAAATCAAAGGGTTTAGAACATAGGTCGGCAACCAGCGGCTCGCGAGCCGCATGCGGCTCTTTTGATGTAAAGCTGCGGCTCTTTAGTTCATTATATATTTGTGTATATTTTAAAACCAATCGAACACAAACAAAGGAAAATCAAAGTTTATCATTTATAAATAAGTAGTTCTAAAATAGCCTCTGTTTTGTTATCAAACTATCCTCATCAAATTTACATTTCTAGCACTCGCAATCACTTTTTTTTGCCCTCTATGACAATTAATCAGTTGAAATTTCCAAAATCTTATTAGAATTAATCAACCATTTCGAAACATATTCACAACTTTGAAGCGTAAAAACATTAATATATTGGAAAAACCACCACAATCCTATCAAATTTATTTGAATTGAAAACGATAATTTTAATTTATCTGAATATGAATATGGATACCTCATTAGCACCTTTTTTTCAAGATTATTCACAAACTGTTAGACAAGATTTGAATGCCGCTGATGTGTCTTGATAAAAATAATTCAAAACTAAGAATTAAAAATTACAAATTAAAGTTTGACAGTTTTTCAAACTCGAATTAGCATTGAAAATTAATGAAAATTTCAATCCTGAAAATCGACATATTTAAACCTTAATCACAGGCTAAATACTTATTATCAATAACTAAATTAACCTTTTAACCCCGAAGATTTTTTTATGATTAATTAGTAGGTTTTTTTAAAAAAATGTAAACCTTTGAGTCTTTGAACACATTTCAAATTTCAAGTGTTATGCGTGCAGCCTAAATATATTTACCAAATGCACATATATTTTGAACGAAGTTTCAGTAACGGACATTTTTTTTCGGTTAAGAATTATTCATCGATGATTTATTTTTTTATTTATTTTTATTTTGAAACCTTCAAAGTATCCTTGAATTGATTTAACTGGTAAAATGTACTGTTTCCTCAGCATTTGTCACGAATTTTCTATGAAGGTTACAAAATCAAATTATTACAGATTTATGATGGTTGACCAGCAGCAGCAGTTTTAGTAAGCATTGATGAATAAAATATATTGTATTGAATTTAATTTTTCATTCTCGCACAATACAGAAGAATCACATGTGACATAAAATGAGATTTTTGAATCTTCCAGATGCTTAAAACTTTGAAGAAACGTTCTCTTGATGTCATAAATTTTCAAAATTCTGCCAGTTGTCAGGAGCATATTCGAATACATACATATTAGTTGAATTTTACCTCATTCTTCTGTATTTTGGAAACAATTAGCTAGAACTGGGGAATATCTTAAAAAAACTTGATAATTTTAAGAAAATTTACTTACCTTTACTTTGTTATTTTAAAAGTTTTTCTTTGGAAGATCATTAGCCGCAAATATAATGAATTACTCTAAAAAGTACAACAGCTCACCTACAGGACCTGAACGCGGGTGAGCTGAAATTCTGAAATATTTACGGCTAATGATTTTCCACTTGTTTGACCGTCCTGATTTTCTAAAATTTTCAATCCACTTGAAAATTTGATGATTTTTAGGTACGAATCTTATATCTTATGTCTTGGTACATAGACATAAGATTTGATTTTATTATAAATATTCTGCTTTTTAAGTATGTTCAAATATTTCACTTTAACATCATTCAAAGTATTGATTTAAGCTTTATATGGATTTAAAACTTTTTTGATTCGATATTTTTAAACGTATTAAATTTGATGTACTATGTTAGAAAAGTAGACGACTCAGAAGAAAAGCCATGTACTTAATGATAATTAGAAACAGATTAAAAAGGAAAATCTAAGAGTTAAATTTTCCCAAAACAAATGTTCATTGATCATTCATAAATTATGACGTTTTATTATTAAATACAAATACAATATATCTTTTATGTGGCTCCTTCGAACTCAGAAATTTTGAAAATTTGAAGGTTTTGGCTCTACCAGCTCAAAAGGTTGCCGACCACTGGTTTAGAAGCAACAGGTTGATTTAAGTGAAAGTATAACTTTTTTCCTTAGTAGATTTATAGTTTTGGTGTAGTTTTTGTTGTATGTTGATATTTAAAAATAGGGACACTTTCCAAGAGTAAGACAGTCTAGGACAAAAGGCTAGAAACCCTATAAAATGGTAAAGTTTGAAGGTTAAAGTTAAAAGGGAATAGTGCGAGGCCCTAGAGAATTCAATGAAGGCAAAATTTAATTTTTTTTTGTAGTTAAAATTTTAAAATTTAGCCCCTTAATTTATGCAGCATCATGGCCCATCTTTCGATTTTAATTGATGTTCGGCCTTAAAACACGAACTATCTTAATTTATCAATTAATAGAATTTGTAAATATTATGAAGGTGTTTTGTATCCTTTATGATCAAGAAAATTCGTTTAAACCGTGAAAATAGAGACTGATCAATGTTCCACCAAAGCATCAAATTCTAAATAAAGACGGAATCGATTTTTAAATCAAATTTTAAGTAGTTTTATTAATCTATGCAACCATGTTTTAGGTTCATAGAAGTCCAGTACTAGTCTTAAAAATATGAAACATGCCACATTCCCCTTACGTTACGTTGATAAAGTCGCGAATGCCATAAAGATGGTAAAACGACTATAATCGAAACAAAATAAAAAAAAAATGTAGTTTTGGTACAATGCGTTTCAAGCTTAAATCATAATGATTGACCAAAATCAGAAAAACATTAATCGTAGTAATCATCACACTTTTACGTAAACGGTTTCTTCTGCTCAGAACTCAAAACTTTTTGAAAATATACAGAAAAATAAGTTTCCCCCTATATTCAGCTCTCGTGTAATAAAACGCGAATAGTAAATCTGGAGGCAAACATAGATACATAACACTATTCCAGCACGTCACACGACTTGGCTAAACCGTGATCGTCATCATCATCATCAGCACCCAAGTAACTTTAGCGGGCGCAACCTCCATCATATGACGACGCTACCTACAAATGGAGTTCAAGTTCAAGTTGCTCGAGTTGTTGTTACCTACTGTTTCAGCAGCTGTAATTCTGCACGACGACGCTCTCGACGCTCTACCTTTGCGTCCGTCAAGTACACAGGTACCTTACTACTGAACCGGGCAGCATAAAAACAATAAGAAATCGTCCATAAATGATGATAACTGTAGATTCAGTTGTTTGAAGATAAAACATATTGTCAGAACGATTAAATAATGGGAAAATTGGTTTATTCGAAGAAACCTTATGACACAGTTGAAGAAAATCGTATGACGTCATTTGAAGACGGTTCCCTGTCCGGTTGCAGTTCTCTAGGTGAGCGAGGATGTTTACCTCTGGGCTGCTCGCCCCCACACCGTTGCAGTATTGCAGTTTGCTTGTGGCTTTGTGGATATTTTTATTTCATTTTTGTTGTTGTCTACTGCACTGTACCCTCGACAATACCTACCTGAGTGACGTATACTTATACCCTTACAATCCAGCAAGTCATCAGCTGATGAACGATAAGCGAATGCACTTTTATACGTATGGCTATATGTATGAAAAGCCGTCCTCTAATGTTTGGGTTGATATTTAAATTGTGCAACAGAGAATTTAAAGCTTGAATTAGGTATAATTCAACGTTGAATTTCAACAAAGGTAATCTACCAAAGTCGAAATTCTTTCTTCTAAATATACCAGTGCAATCCAACTACTTTCGAAATAAATATCAACGAAGGTGTTTACCGATAACCCAATGTATACGATAAGAAAAATGATAGAAAAAAAAACATTTGCACCTGGAATAGATAGCGATCGAAAGATGTCTTCAGAAGCTACCGGCACCTAATGTTTTCATTCTAGGTAGCTCTGTAGTTCACTGATTACATCGTTCCACGTTGTGACGTTTATTGCCGTTGCCCGCGGTACCGGTCCATCTACCGATATCTGCAAAAACCAGAAAGAATCTTGTTCTATGTAACTGTTCAACTGGCTTGTACCGTAAACTATGCCAAAGCAGGAACATCCTTCCTTCGAGTGGAACTATTCGATTCGCCCTGTGAACTTGAAATCGGCCGAAACGTGATACCGAGAAAAAGAACACGCGACGACGACGACGCGCCTGGAATTGCGTCGCATCTTCTCGTGAAGGTGACACCCTCATGCCAGTTATGGCTGGGCCGGGACAACTTTTCGGATACGATGGTCAGTTAGCTGGATCCCTCAGAACTCCCATCGACAACATCATCATGCATATTTATCGAAACGTGATGAGAAACAAGTTTTAACGAACCCAACTCCTCGTCGAGCAACGAGCAGTTCAATTCGAGAGACTTCGTCAGAGTTCAATGTTCGCGGAGTTTTTTTCTTTCATTCTTTACTCAAGTTTTTGGGTGAGGCAAAGAACCAAGCACGAAGCCAAACTTTGCTGTCGAAGCAAACGAAACAAAAATCACGATTATCGATTTTCCAGTTTTATTTTATTTTTGTCTGGCTGGAAGGAAAAACGAAAAAAAACCTACTGACTAAAAACGGATGGCGGGCGGTTATTTAATAGGTGACATTCGAAGTGGAACCAAATAATGCCGGACAAGGATCCGTGGTGTTAAGAAATGATGCAAATTTAACTGGTGGAGAAATTTTATATTCCTCGAAGGTGAAAGTGGTGGCACAGATAAACGGATTGATGACGCTTCAAAAGTTGTTATCTCATGCCGGGATTCATGAGTTAAACTTAATAACTATATTTAAATGTATTTTGCACTATACGTCTTACGAATATTTTGGGAAAAAAGTTTGCCTTAAGGTCGTAGCCGTTGAGTGGTCCAACAATTATAGGTATACGATTTACTAGGTAATCCTCCAATACCATATGTACCGTCAAACGGGGCATAATGCAACAGCGAGGTTAGATGTAACATTTGTATACCACAACATTCATTAAATTTTTATTTCAATATACTGTTATAAAGTTATCATTGAATGATATTAAATTGACGATGACATAGTTTTTCAAATCGCGAAAGAGTTTTTAAAAGCTTTTGATTCTCAAAAAAAATTAAATATTCGAGCAATAGATGTACACATTTTTATATCTCGTTTCCATATACTAGCATATGATTGTTTTGCATTATGCGTTAGTTAATATTAAAATTTTATCCTTCCTAAGATTTATTTTCATGATTTAAGCTTATCGAATATATTGTAATATTTTTTATGCAATGTATGCAGCAAATTTACACTTTTTCCTTAAAAATATTTTTGACAGAAAAAATGTTAAATTTAATTCGAGCAAAACCAAAAATTAAGGTAAATTTGTGCATCATGCGTTATGACATCAGAAATGAATCAAAATCTTTAAATTTTCATTTTTCATTAATAACAGAGCTGGTTGCAATTGACTCCTTTTTCTTAGCAGGGTGGAAATCGCATGTTTTTGTAAATTTTAAAATAACTGGTTTAACCAATAATTTTTCTGACTACGCCAATTTGGTGTCCCATCAACCTTAAAACTTTTGATGTACAAGAGGTGCGATTATCTGTGGGTAATGAGATTTTAGAAGCCATTAAATTTGTAAATTGTTGCATGTTGCCCAAGTTGACGGTATACATTAAAGACTAATCGACAACGAGTGACTTGTTAGAACCTATTTTCGACGGTCGCCATAGGGAATAAAAAAACATTCAAGCAATGATTGCTCTTATCCCCTTCCACGATAAGTGCGACTTCTTCCAGCAGTGATTACTTGGGCTTTAGAACTGAGTTTAACATTTTCAAAAATACATATAACTTTAAAACTTATTACGAACGTATACAATTATTGTGCACATCAAGATGCTTGTCATATCTTTTTGTAAACCATGAAATTAAGCCTTCCCATACTAAGAGGTTGATTTGAAAAATCAGTTTCTCAACCGTTTATTTTCAGAGGTAGCGAGAATCAGTTGTGTAGTAGGGGAAAACTGTACAAGACGCACCAGCGGGGTAAGACGGCCCATGCCATTATTTCTCAAATATACACCGACCAACGGCTTCGAATGATGTTTTTCTTTATTTTTATTGTAGCAAACAAGTTTTTTCATCATTCAATACATGGAAAGTTCACAAAAACCACTTTAGTTCTTAGAAAGAGAAGAATTAATGGAATTAGCGTGAAACTTGTTATTTTTCATAAGTAACATATAAGGTTTTATAGTAAAACAGCCTGCGCAATCTGATGAAACTACAGCTTATCGTTTATCCACTCATGTGCTCTTTCGGAAGACTATGAAATTTTTGTTGTATTTTATTAACTTCCTCCAAATTTTATCAAAAATCAATCCTATGAAAATTGGGGCAGAATGTCCACAAGACCACGTGTTTTACGCTCAAATTTTGAATGCTGTTAACTTTTGAGAAAACCCGAATATCAAAACAAAATGCCATTCTTTTTGTTTGCTGACTCCCAAATTACGAAACCAATGCATAATTATAACAAATTTCGTCCTTGTTCGAGTTAAAACGGTGCACCAATATTCGATTCGAAAAAAATATCGGCCGCCATGTTTGCCGCGATATCACTATATCAGTCAAAAAAAATTGAATTTCGTTGCCTACTTGAAGGCGTGATTAATTTCAGACCTTTCCAAGGATAGGATTTTGGGGTTTAAATAAAACACAACTCGTTTCGTTAACGGTAGACTTAAAAAGAGAAAGTTTATTCATGTTTCGCCATAATTACAACTTTTCGCGCGTAAAACACAAGAAATACATGGGGAAATCTTACAAACTGGCAACCATAAGCACTCAACAAAATGGGTACGATACAAAGAGTAACCCATCGACAATTGTGACGTTCGATTCAGGGTGACCATTATTGTTGAGATTCAACATACTGGCCACCTAAAACGAATGTTTTATAATAGTAACCCTAGGATTGTTTTGGTTTGGATCTGTTTGGCAATTTTCGCACTTGTTTTCACAAGTCCGTTTGTTTCCTGTGGATTGGACTGGTACGGGTTCATTGGATTCTGGATACTGTTGGATTTGGACCTACTCCGGACTTTCGGATCACCTTGGACATCGACTTTGGAATGCGTGTTGAACTGGATTGTCATCTTTCGGCCAAAATGATCAGTGATCGGCACACTAGCTTCAAAGTACTTGCGATGTACTTTAGAGCGAGTACTGACCGGACAGTCAGTACGGCAGGTGCTCGAATGGCTGATTTTGGATTCAGTACTACCCATCCGAGCCGGATCACTGATTGGGAACAAGAACTGTATCACTTGATGACAGGATGTTGGAATCGTCGTTGGATTAAAGTTCGGCAATGGATGTTCAGAATCATACATGATTAGCGCAGTAACTCCCAAAGAGCCAGAAGAGAACTTTGGTAGCTAGTAGGTATTGGGTAACATGGGCCTTGGATCGGCGCTCAGTTAGTTAGTAACAACGTATCGGAAACTAGGATAATTTACTTGGGTAACATGGGCCTTGGATCGGCGCGCAGTTAGGTAGCAACGTACGGATTGAGGTCCAGGGTCACTTGCCAGGGCAGCTTAACGATTTGGTAGCGTTGATGTTATATTCCTCGGGAATAGCGTCACTTTGAATTCTGGCCGTGGTAGCGTGATGAATCTAGGGTTGGACCAATCGGTAGGATGGTGGCATAATGCTGATGTGTCAGGACTATGTACTCCAGCGAAAACCACCAAATCCTGGTCACGGCACCAATGATTAATTTCAGACCTTTCCAAGGATAGGATTTTGGGGTTTAAATAAAACACAACTCGTTTCGTTAACGGTAGACTTAAAAAGAGAAAGTTTATTCATGTTTCGCCATAATTACAACTTTTCGCGCGTAAAACACAAGAAATACATGGGGAAATCTTACAAACTGGCAACCATAAGCACTCAACAAAATGGGTACGATACAAAGAGTAACCCATCGACAATTGTGACGTTCGATTCAGGGTGACCATTATTGTTGAGATTCAACAAGGCGTTTTATATATAAGGATATTAAAAAGTGTATTTTGAAAAGCGAAATTTTCGATGAGTTTAGCAATACCTAATGATTTTTGGCCAAAGAATGATAGTTTACAAAAATACGATGAACATGTAATTAAACATTTGGTATTTTAATAATTACATTCCGTACAATCATTGTTCCATTTCTTACCACCCTTCCTGTTTGGTGCGTTCTGTCCACTAGTTTTGGCATTCTACCCCGCGATTTGTTTTCTGGCTGTTTTAGTTTTTTTACAAAAATATAGTCAAAATCGAGTTTTTATCACATTTTTTCTATTCGATAATACGTAAATTTCATCCTTGAACCGTCGTCAACTTTCAATTTGGTTCTTAAATGATTGGTATCGCAATAAATAGCAATTATACTTAGCTGGTGCGTTTTGTACAGTTTTACCCTACTGTAGAAGCAAATATTTTAAAACGTTGTTACTGAAATGACAGCATAACACTTTCGACAAATTAGTAGGGGAGAATGAGGATACTAGATCCTTGGGGATACTTGATTCCTTCGCTATATCTCGAAACAGGAATGTCTTAAAAAAAACCAAATGTTCTAGAAAAATGTGCCAAATAGAACAAAACAACAATTATGTTATCTCAACTTATTTTCAAAATTTTATTTTTCGAGTTATTGAACTTTGTTTGCAAAATTTAACAAAATGTGATTCGAAGATCTTTTTTGATCACTTCAAAATGTTTCTCACATGAAAAAAATTAAAATAAAAATATATTTTTTTAAACGATATTTTTTTCTTCCGAATGGATTATGATCATTGGTCTTCATGAAATTACTAATATCTGTTCAATAATTTATGTTTATCTAGTAATTATCTGTTAAAAAAGTCTAAAAATTCTGTATTTATCTAAAACTAGAAAATTGCGCCTTAAAGTATGCAATACTGTAGCGTAGTAGACAAACTTTTAGAATTCACTTTGTTTGATACTCAATGGATCTTTTATCTTCGAATTTTACTAGATTTTTGCCTAGGGTCAGGGCACTCTGAATGAAGGATCACGTCTCCTTCAGTAAAGGATCTAGTTTCCTGTATCTTAAAAAAATATCACAATTTTTTTAGTCTCACGAAATTGTTTCTAGTTCATTTACGAAATCATGTATCGTTCTGACTTTTGGAGCATATAAATTTGAAATTACACACTGTCATAAAATGCAAAAGAAGACGAGTTGCTAAATTTCCCTAAAAAGATATGATGAACATAAGAAAAGGGGATCAAGAATTTCCCTTTCTCCCCTACATCTTTGTCGGAAATAAGTGCGGAATTCGCAAGTCCGATCATTTTTGCGTACATTTTTATAATGTTTGTGATGTTTTGGTGTTTTTATTAAAATTCAAAGTTAGAATGATTTTAATTTTTTTATTGGATTACAAATAAGATGAAGAATTTCACCTTAAGATAGATACAAGGTTTTATTTATCTAATGGTAAACGCCTTAAAATAAATTAAAAAATAGAAAAATTGAAATCAAAATCAACTCATTACAGATTCTTGTATCAAAATGTTGACTCAAAATCGAACGGAAAAAATTTGATTCTATTGTCTGAAATTTGGTACACCTAAAAATAAAGTCACTCATATAAAATTTTAAAAGGTGATTCAGCCTACGATAAAACTTAAACTCTAAATAAAATTTCAGATGTGATAAGAATCTTTTAAATTTCATCACAGTGCAGTTATAATTTCCTAAATAAAGTGAATAAAATAATACAATCAGTCTCCTCAGTAAATTAATGCGCTTGAGCTCTCTGGTTTGGAAATTGGTTTCGTAAAATACAACTTAGAACAAAAATCAGAGTTCATAAAATATTTAGATTTCAAACAGATATTTCATCAAGGATTAAAGGATTATAGAACAATCAAAAACTCAGATTTTTGGCTGGGAATGAATTTGGAGTTGAAAATCCAGACATGGAACAAAGCTTCAATATTCCGTATTTGAGCTCAGATTAAATTTTCTGATTCAACTATCAAAATCGGATCAGATCAGATAAAAGTTCAGATGTAGGTAAACATCAGATTCAGATTCAGTTACTGAAATTAGAATTCATTCATATTTTCGTTCAAAGTTCTTATGCTATGCTCAAATTCTCAAAAAAAGTGAAATAAAATATAAGTGCCAAAACTTTGAAACTTTTAAATGCTTTTTTATTTTTGAATTATAATTTTTTTACTATAATCGATAAACGATGTTGTTTTTATTTCTGAAAAAAATGCATAACAACGATAGATATGTGTGAGACCTGGATAAGCGAGAAACCTCTTTAATTGAGAAAATTCGTCAAATCCCGTGATTTTAATACCACAAACCGCTATAAGCGTGAGTTTTTGAAATGAACAATTCCTAACTGAAGTTTTGATATCAAACTGATTTCTGATATCAAACTGACAACGTGATATCAAGAAAAACATGTTAGCTTAGCTTAGCTTAGCTTGATTGACTACTCACATCCACCTTTAATCATTAAACTCGAAATGCTTTATTTAATTAACAATTATTAATATAATATTGACTAATGCAGTTGAACTTCCTCAGTATACTTTATAGAAACTCTTTATTGGTATAACAATGATATTGAAAAAAATGTATTTCGAATCCCATGATCGCAGGCGTGGCTCAGTAGAACGAATTCCACATCGCCAATGGTTGCTACTCCGTGATTGACCGAGGCCACCAATTTTGTTCAAAGGTCAAATGAATGGTGTCTGGGACTGACAGCACATTCACAATGCCCAAAACTGATGCTCTCTCTTTAATCATCAATAACGGCGCCGGCCACGTCCTAGTAGTCAATAGATAGATTGGAAAAGAGAAAAAGGGATGAAAGAAATAATTCGTGCTTTAGGACCGAGGTCACCTCTGCATCCTAGCAAATAATTTTATTGTGGGGAGTGGGTAAAAGGATATGATCTGGAGACACTTTTGACCAGTGTAATCTAATTTTAAGCATCCTATTCTCCTATTTTCCTAAAGACAAAATAACAAACTAAATACTTCAATTTAAGTATAATAAAAGTGTATTTGAAAAAAAAAACCTGAACGCGCGTATATCTATGTCGTATTAATAACTATCTCGTTGAATTGCATGGATTCACAATGAAAAATGTGAAGCATTGAATAACCAATGTCTAAATTCTTTGGAACAGTAATAAAAAAAAAATCTTGAATTTATATTATCCCACGATAATTTCGCTCATGTGGGTAGCAAGCAAATATCTGACCACCCTAAATACAAGACAATACATTTATTCTTTACACTCCAGAACAAAGAAATTTCACGAGTCTTTTAAGGAAAAAAATAGTAATGACACTTTGAACGATTTAATAACGATAAACACAATATAGCGATAAATAGGTATTTAATAAATTAATTTCCTGACTGCAGAAATATTGAGAACTGGACCTTAGTATTGATGCTGAGACAACTATTGGATATCGTAGAGCACAAAGCCCAAAAGCAGACTACCTATTATAAATATTTATTTGATTAATCGTATTTGCAAGAACGAAAAGGTATTCTTAGTTCTGACCGTAAGAATCTCATTAGTCACTGTAATATTTTTCTGTCTCTGCTCTGAACGTAACAACGAAAACTGAAACTTCCAATAATTAAAACTCATATTATGCACTGCTAGAAAAACTTTAAGCACTAAACACGATTCAAGAACAACAAAAAATATACCGTCATAGCCGGCGACGGAACGATTATAAATACCAAACTAATTTATTTCGATTGTATCGCTGAGTATGTAGAAGAAAAAATAAAAACGTAAACATACTGAACTTTTCACACAAAATCGAATCCGTGTTTTGTTTCCGTTCTCCTTAAAGATCTAGAAGTACGTCTAGAACATATCAGAGCTGCACACAATGCAATTGAATTGATGCATCCTTCTTTTTTAATGAGAAGTTTTGTTAAACAAATACTTAGCTTTGATCCGTGTTTTGATGTTTCCGTACTCCTTAAAGATCTAGAAGTACGTCTTTCTCCGCTCGCCGGTAGGTGAAGTAGCCTGAGAAACTGTGATCCCTTATTTTGAAGTGGCCGTCGCTTGAGGAAAGCCTTGCTGTGCATAGCTTTATTTAAAATCCTTAACCGAGTCTAAACTTAACTTGAAGAACTATAATTTTCCATAAATTTCCACTTGAAAATTTTTGCTGTCAAACAAAACTTCGTCTAACTTCTACGAGCACCGCCTACCGAGTCCCGTGATATCAAGAAAAACATGTTGTACATTTACTCATAATTTGACAGCAATCAGTAGCGAGAACAACAACTTTGGCATGAAGTATGAAAAGTCATGTTAATCCACCTACCTTTCTATACCCATCGCTGAGAATAAATTAAAAGTGATGCATCAAGCATGTTTTGAGGCGATTTTTTATTATGAGCAGAAAAAAATATTTCAATCGTTCGAGTCTTAATATTACATTACTTTAGTTATCATCTAAGTCATTATTATGCTCTTGCATGCTTAGTTCAGTCGAAATATTTTCAATTACTTTATGAGAAGCTGTTTTTACTGGATTTAGGAAAACCTCTATAAGGAAAAAGGATTGTTCCAGAACCTCTATAAACGAACCTGGGTAAGTGAGAAATCTCTTTAAGCGATAAAAAAGATCGATCCCCTGGACTCTCGCTTATCCAGGTTCGACTGTATATAGATAGTTAATTTCAATTTTAAGAAACTTGTAGCAATTTACTTTTGAGAAACGGACTGTGGACCTTTTGTTAAGAAAAAAACGGATTTGAAGTGTAAACAAATCAAGGTTTACAATTTCATCAAGAAAAACGCAGCTTACTGCTGAAATCTGATTTTTGGGTTCTTCCTCGAAGATCCTGTTTTTATTTATTCTTAAAACAGATTTTTGAAAACAAAATCAAGTAGATACCTACTGGTTGAAAATTTGATCTAAAATGATAATAGAAGAATGAGGCCCTCAGAGCCAAAGGGATATCCCAAAAAACGTCGATTTAGCGTTACTGATGCCAAACGATTTTTCATATTTAAAACTATATTTAGTGATTTTTGCAGATTCTTAGAATTTTATTTACATACATGAAAAGACAAATTTCCTAAAAATATATGGAAAAACACAACAACTGAAAAGAATGATTTCTCGAAATTAGCTTTTATGCATTTATATCCCTTTGGCTCCAAGGACCTTGATAGATTTTGAACTCAAACTTCAGGTTGTTATCTTTAGTTTTGTAAATCTGATTCACGAGATTTCAATTATATTAAAATGTTTTGAAATTATTTGGAAATTTCTCTCCAAATTAGAAGTTTGTTGATTTGATTAAATTTTGAAAAAAAAAATTAAAGACTTTCTGTTGAAAATATTTTTAAATAAATTAAAATTTTTGAGTGATTTTCACATTTCATACGAAAAAATTAATGAAGAAATTTGTTGATTTCCAAGTGAAAATGTGATTTTTTTTTTCTCTCTGATAACATAATGCTCGAGTTTTTGTGCCGTTTTTTTTATTGTTAAAGTAATGAATCAAAACACTAGAATTGAGTTGTTGTACTGTTCCTTATATGTATATAAAATCTTTATTACTATAACTAATTATTTTCACTATCGTGAATTTTGCACCTGGTGTCTCCAGATTGTTCCCAAAATTTCAAAATTGGTCCATTTTGGCGACTTAAAAACTCATGCTTTCTGCAGATTTTTTGTTTTAAATAGGGGAGATAAGACCATTACGAGCACCCGGGGTATGGTGAGCACTCCTCTTTTCCACGAAAGTACGAATTTCCTCAAATAGTTTTTTTTGTGAGGAACAGTTTTGTAGTTCCTTTAGTATCAATTTTCTTCTATTTTATATAAGTACATCGTATGAAAATTGAAAGAATTTCATTAGACTCTTATGAAAAACTATTTTATACTCTAAAAAGCGATTCATAAGACGCATCTTATGAAAATTATAATAAGAATTTGCCTGAGTGCATGTTTCTTAGAGCAGACTTCGGCCTCCAACATACTCCAAACAGCGAAGTCCATAGGGTTCAGGACTCGCCGGCCAATCGGAGCTCGAAATGAACCCTGGAATATGTTGCGCAATCCAAAGTTGGGTTTTCTTTGCTTTATGAGCCGGCGCCGAGTCCTGTCGGAAAACCCAATCCCTGGAACGAAAATGTCGATGTGCCCACGGTTCGACGACATTCTGAGAACTAGTTCCCGATATGGCCATCACGGGTGATTCCGGAATAAACCATCACCGATGCTGGTTTCTGTCGCCGGGTGACCGTCAGCAAGTCGGCATGGCTTCGTGATCTGTCTGGCAACCAAACTCTGTCGTTCTGCTTATTCACGAACTGCTGTACGGTGAAGAGATTCTCGTCGGTAAACATGATATTCTTCAACCTTCCTTCCGCGGCCCTCCTCAGCAGCGCCTTTGCTCTTTTTACCCGTTCTTGTTTCTGCTTCACCGTAAGGTCTTGAACCTTTTGGATCTTGTAGGGCTTGGTCTGAAGTTTATCTTTCAGGACCCGACAAAGACTTCGATCCGATATGTTGAGATCCTCTGCCAATTTAATGGCACTACGACGAGGATTTCTCTTAGGGCGCTTCTTGACGATCTTCGCCATGGCAGGTGTCACCACAGTAGGTCGGCGTCCCCCACCATACCGTTTTTGGCACTTCCGGTCTCCAGGTATCTTTTAACTGTACGGTATACAAAACTTCTGCACACTTATATCGGACAGCTCACGAACTATGTCCTTCTGCCGTTTGCCAGCTAGGAACAAGGCAACCAGAGCGCTACGTTTCTGTTGAAGATCCATTTTTCCGGATAACACCTGATTACAAAAGTAATACTGCAAAGTGGATTCAATTTACGTAGATTTTGCCAAGGCCTTCGACAAAGTACCTCACAGAATCGTAAGAGAAAAACTTGATCGATATGGATTTCCCGAGTGGGCAACTAAATGGCTGTACTCGTATCTGCTGAACCGTCAATGCTACATAAACATTCGTGGGACTCACTCCTCCTTGTTCGACATGCCGTCTGGTGTTCCGCAGGTTAGTCATCTTGAACCGCTCATCTTCGTGATTTTTATTAACGACCTAGCTACATTCCTTCAGTCGCCGAAACTGCTGTTCGCAGATGATCTTAAAATCTACCGGACCATTGATTCGATATTGGATTGTGTTGCGCTTCAGGAGGACGTCGATCGATTATTAGTATGGTGTGGATTACACGGGATGGAAGTTAACGCCAAAAAATGTAAGTGCATAAGCTTTTTCAGGACCAGAGCCTCTGTTGTCTACGACTACGGATTGAGTGCCACCTCTCTCGAAAGAGTAACCTTTATTAAAGACCTCGGAATAACGTTTGACCAAAAGCTCTCATTTGTTCAACACACCGCGACTACTGCAGCCAAAGCCTTTGCTTTGCTCGGCTTCCTGCGGCGGAATACACTCAGCTTTGAGGACCCGTATGCTCTGAAAACAGTTTTCTGCTCATTGGTACGCAGTGTTCTGGAATACGCGGTACCAGTCTGGGCACCCTACCACTCTGTCCACAGCGAAAGGCTCGAAAGGATTCAGAAAAAATTTCTCCGCTACGCACTGCGTCGATTGCCATGGCAAGATCCCGTACGGTTACCACCCTATTCTGAGAGGTGTGCCTTGCTATCAATGACGTCTTTGAGCCAAAGAAGAACTTTCCTACAGCGCACCTTGGTCTACGACATCTTGACTAATGGCGTTGACTGCCCGCAATTGCTCCAGAGATTGAACATATACGTTCCAGCACGTCGACTGCGTAATCAAACCATGTTTTGGCTGCCAAGAAGCAGGACAGTGTTCGGACAGAATCACCCCCTCTTTCGATGTTGTGAAGTTTTCAATGCTGTTTCTCACTTGTTTGACTATCATGTTACTAAATCTAAGTATAAATGTGCAATCCGTGACGTCACCTAACTTAATTGCTATGTAATTTAATTATAAGCTAATCTTAAGCAATCAGTCTGTATGACAATAGTCAAAGACTTCAGAAAAAAAAAATACTTAGGTACATCCAATGATAGCAAATACCGTGTTTTTTTCACGTCAGAGGCCACCTAGGTTCGTCAAGTCTCTCAGTCAAGCAAAATCGTACTATCTGCTGTCCAGCTCAATCCGGACACGAAAAAAAAACAATCCGGATGTGAAGAACCGAATAAAGAAATCCAGAAGGGAAAACAAAATGACAGCTGCACGTAAACATTGCGCTCGTTCTCACGCACACCTACGTATGGAATAACTCGAAAATCGAAAGTCGTTTTTTTATTCGGACGGATCCAGAATCCGGAATAAAAAAAAATACAGCATAAGACTTAATGTAAACAAAGCGACGAGGGGTCGTTCAATACTGTTTCGTGTGCAACGAAATAATTACTGTTGAAGTAATGTAGCAGTTCAATTTTCAGACCCTGTAGTACTGAAGTATATTTAAGTTCAAGTTTGAATTAGTATTTTAAATCATTTTCTAAATCTGATTCTGATCTCACAATCTTTATGATGATGAAGTTGAACCCAAGTTCATATTTTAAATTCAAAATTTTCGTCTGAATCAATTTAATTTTTTTAAATAAAAATATAATTGAAAAAAAAACCTTGAATTAAATTGTTACAACTAAAATGATTGAAATTTCATAGCAATTTTCAAAGATCTTTAACGAATTATTTCAACTGAAATAGTCAGGGGTTAAAAAATAAAAAGCTGAGAATTTAAGCTCTGTAAATGATGATGACTAGTTCGAGTTGAAGATACATTTTCCTATTCTAAATTTCGGCTTCAGAAATACATAGTTGAAACATAAAATGTATGAAGCGTGAAATCATATTGACTCACCCTAGAAACTGAGAATTTTGCTTTGTTCGGCACGTTTTGTGATGTTTATCAAACCGACATGCGCTGGTGATGATATCAATTCCAACCATGTGTTTATCATTCGTTCGATACGCGACAAAAGCCGGTTCATTATCATTCGAATATCCGTTATGATTAGCTGCGAACAACGGCGGAAAAGGTGATTATGTCAACAAAATGTATACAAACAACAATATTAAGAATGTATATGTTAGAAAACTTGTTTGGGAAGTAAATTACTGAGATCGCCTGGTAGTCCCTATCAATGGGTTTACAAAAAAAATAGTACGATCGTTATTGTTGTCACACAATTCTAGAACTGAAAGTATAGAAACCACGTTCTTTCCAAAGCGAATAATTTTTTTCTGAAAGTATAAAACCTCAGTTTCATTCAACACTTTGCTTAGCTGCTTAAGCAATTGATTCACGTTTGATTTGCGCTTAAGCTCAGAATTCTGCTTACCTACGCCTGAGCGATGGATTGTTTACCAATGCACGTACCTTCATACATTTTGCTTCCTCATCATTTTAAATGAGTTCATACATATAGCACCATATTGATATTGAGCAGACTACTAGAGGCCGGTACGATGGGACCTGATCATCAGGAGTTATTTTTTTTAAGTGAATCCCTTGTTGATAATAGTCTAGTTCTCAGAGCTAGTTCATGGAGAACGAAGGTTTTCATCTTTTTATTGTAGGTTTCTTATTTGTACGTCTTTAACAGCAAAATCAGTTATAGAATGATTTAAAATGAATTTCAACTGAGGCCCTCAGAATCAGAGAGAGATAAGTGCCAAATAGTAGTTTCGAGAAAACGCGCGGCAAAGTTGTGTTCTCGATTTTTTCATACATTTTCTTGTTTATTCGATCAGTTTAAATTCAACCGAAAAAGTGTTTAAACTTTTTTTTTATTATTTAAATCTGACTTCAAAAAAAAAGTTCTGCGTCAGATGCAGATTAAGATAAGAATATTCGATTGTTAAACTTTACTCAAAATCGCTGTTTTTGGTACTTAACTTCCTATGATTCTGAAGGCCTCAGCTGATGATTGTGAAAAAATGAGTTTATATTAATATATCTTTGGAAAATCAAATTTAAAATAATTTTAAATTTTAAACTTTAAAAATTGCAAGTAACATTAACTAAAATCACAGAAACGCGTGGATGTTTTTGCGTTGTTAATACAGCAAATATTCTAGACTCAAGTAATTATTTTAAAACGCTTGAGATGTGAGAGACGATATGCAAAACCGTATCGAAAACAATTTTTTTACATTAAAAAAGGATTTTTTATAACATCAAAAAGAAAAAACTGAATAAAAAAAGCACCAAATGTTAAAATAGCAAAAATTTAAAACAAATATAAAAATCACAAAACTCAACAAATGACAAAAATGACAAAAATGACAAAAATGACAAAAATGACAAAAATGACAAAAATGACAAAAATGACAAAAATGACAAAAATGACAAAAATGACAAAAATGACAAAAATGACAAAAATGACAAAAATGACAAAAATGACAAAAATGACAAAAATGATAAAAATGATAAAAATGACAAAAATGACAAAAATGACAAAAATGACAAAAATGACAAAAATGACAAAAATGACAAAAATGACAAAAATGACAAAAATGACAAAAATGACAAAAATGACAAAAATGACAAAAATGACAAAAATGACAAAAATGACAAAAATGACAAAAATGACAAAAATGACAAAAATGACAAAAATGACAAAAATGACAAAAATGACAAAAACGACAAAAACGACAAAAATGACAAAAATGACAAAAATGACAAAAATGACAAAAATGACAAAAATGACAAAAATGACAAAAATGACAAAAATGACAAAAATGACAAAAATGACAAAAATGACAAAAATGACAAAAATGACAAAAATGACAAAAATGACAAAAATGACACAAATGACAAAAAAAAATGCAAAAATGACAAAAATGAAAAAAATGACAAAAAAAAAATGACAAAAATGACAAGACAAAAATGACAAAAATGACAAAAATGACAAAATTGACAAAAATGACAAAAATGACAAAAATGACAAAAATTTCAAAAATGACAAAAATGACAAAAATGACAAAAATGACAAAAATGACAAAAATGACAAAAATGACAAAAATGACAAAAATGACAAAAAATATAAAAATTACAAAAATTATAAAAATGACAAAAATTACAAAAATTACAGAAATTACAGGAATTACAGAAATTACAAAAAATACAAAAATTACATTAATTTTAATAATTACAAAAATTACAAAATTACAAAATTTACAACAATAACAAAAATGACATAAATTTAGAAAAAAAAGACAAAAATGACAAAACTGATCAAAAACAATAACTTTTTTCTTGTTCTTAGATTTGTCATTTGGTTATTTTTGAGGAGCAAAAACTTAACTTTGAGCGCTATGAAGTCCTTCTAAATCTTGTCCAATGGAGCCAATTTAAAATATGCTCGTCTAATTCGTTTTTTTTCTCTTTTTCTCCAGGACGACGTGTTGTTGGAAAAAATGGACGATGAGCTGCCCAATTTCGGGCAGCGTTTCAACGCCATGCGGCACCGCAATCACCTGGTCGACTGTTCCTTCAGGGTGGATGATAAGGTCTACAACTGTCACAAACTTCTCCTATCGGCTGCTAGTCCAGTGTTTGAGGCCATGTTCTACGGTGCCCTGGCCGAAAAACAAACCGTAAAAATTTCCGACATCCGGGCCGGTGTCTTCGAACGGATGTTGGACTTCGTGTACACCGGCCAGATCGATTTCGACATCATTCTTCACATTGAAGAAGTGCTTGAGCTCTATTACTGTGCTCAAAAGTACATGATCGACAGTTTGCACAAACTGTGTGTCAATTTTTTCGGAAACAACATCAAACCAAACAACGTACTGAAGATCTTGGACATAGCGTACAAAATGAACCTAGAAGATATTATCTTTTCGTGCTTGTGCGTCCTGAAGCACTTCCTGACATCCGGGATGAGCCTTAGCAACATCATTCTGGAGAGCAATCATCATCTGTCCAAGAGCTGTGTAGATCTTATACTCGAAGACAACTACGAGGTTAAGGATAACATAATCTGCATGCTGCGAGCTTGGTGCATCACTGAGTGTGAGCAGAATCGACTCGAAATTAGTAGTGATACTCTGAAGACTGTCCTGCAGGACATAGAGCTTTCGGAGAAGCTGAAGGACACCATCGTAGATTGCAGCTTCACAAGCTTTCAACCGGTAGCGACCGGAGATAAGTATCGCTGGACTCCAATCCAACGAATCCATTATAAGGCCGTGCGTCCTCTGATCATTGGAGACGAGATGTCTTTCGAGGCGAGCATTTCTTGTAATCGGTTTATCGTCCTTAAATCGCTGACCATCAACAGTAGACTGATCCCGCAGCTGCAACCCAACGACGTTCGTCGGGACACTTACGTCGAGAACGTAACCGTAGAAATCAGCTCGAAGTTTAACAACAAAGTCAATCCAGTCTACCGGAAGCTGCATATGATCTGTGATGCGGTCTTCAACAGTAGCCTAGAAATCAAGCTCGATAACGAACTGGTTCTGTTTCCGGATATTGCCTACGTTGTACGCATGAAGTGGGGTCCCGAAAGCCTCGGATACGAGTATCCCCGGGGTATACTGTCGTCGTATGGCAAGTGCAAACAGTTTAGGGTTAACTTTAGCGAAAACATTTATCTCGAAACCGATGGCAGTATTTTGAGTGGAATTATTTGTGATTTGTACAAGTGAGTTACGAATGGTCGATTTCGTATTCATACTTTTTTTTTATTTTGTAATCTTTAAAGCTTAGAACTATCAAATTTCATCAAAAACCATAATATTAAACGCTATCTACTCATACGATTTTAAAAATTACCTGCATCAGATAATTACAGCTAACTAATTATTTTGAAATAAAAATGAAATAAACTAAATGTGTTTTATTTTTCACAATGCTTCTGAACAACTATATAAATATCACTATTTCGTCGCTTGAACTAATCTTTTTCACAAATTTTTCTATTGAAACACGTCTTCTAGTGTTGACAGTTAGTAACAGAATAAAGAAAATTTTATTTTACATTGGCCAGAGCTTACTACTACTTTACACCTCCTTAAGCTATAATTTCTATTGCTTCACGATTCTTGATCAGCTTCACAGCGGCCAAAGGCTTCGTTAATCCATCAGCAAGTTGCTCCTCAGATGTAACGTAGTTGATGTTGACCACTCCTCTCTCCAGTACATTTCGAATATTGTTATGTAGTATGTCGATGTGCTTTGTTCTTGCATTGTAACCACCATTCTTAGCCACCGCGATTGTACTTTGGGTATCGCAGAGAATAAAAATTGGTCCGATCTTCTGGAACTGCGACATCAGGCCCTTCCACCACGAAGCTTCTTGGACTGCTGCCGAAAGTGCAATATACTCTGCTTCACAAGTGGATAATGCTATTGTTGGCTGGCGCTTACAGCACCAAGAAATCGCGGCCCCTTGCAGTTGAAATATGTAGCCGCTCGTTGACTTCCGGTCGTCCAGATCAGCTGCCCAGTCAGCATCGCTGCAACCAATAACCTCCTCGTTCGCATTCTTCTTGTAAACCAGTTTCAGTTTCGAAGTTCCACGCAGGTAGTGGAAAAGATGCTTTACCGCACTCCAATGTTGTTGACCAGGATTTGAGTTATAACGGCTGAGTTGATTCACGGCGTAGAGAATATCCGTTCGGGTAACCTGCGCCAGGTACATAAGAGAACCAACAGCTTCTTGATACGGAATGTTGTCCATCTGCTTCCCATCTTCGGTTGTTTTAGGTTACATTTCTTTGTTCAGCTTGCCCACCATCGGAATCTTTGCAGGTTTACAGTTCGCCAAGTTGAACCTAGCCAGGATCGCTTCGATGTAAGCTTCTTGATAAAGAGCAACAGCATCGCCGGTCCGACTGATCCGTATGCCCAAGCTTCTCTTAGCTTCGCCCAGATTTTTCATCCGGAAGTTCGTATTCAGGAACGTCTTGATGCGTTTGATCCAATCGTCGTTGCTCGAGAAAATCATCACATCATGGATGTAGACCGCCACGAAAATAGCCTCTTGATTTTCGACGATGTAATACACGCATGGATCGTAGTTTGCTTGAGTAAGACCAAACTTCATAAGCATGGAATCCAGTTTGTTGTTCCAAACTCGGCTCGACTGTTTCAGCCCGTACAACGCCTTGTTCAGTCGGCATACAAGATTCCTCTTCGTGGGATTCTCAAACATCAATGGCTGCTCCATAAATATTTCCTCTTCAAGTTCTCCTTGGAGGAAAGCCGTTACAGCATCCATCTGTTGAATCTGCCAACCGTATCTTGAAGCCAGCGCAAACAGATACCGCAGTGAACTGTGACGCACGACGGGGAAGTACGTTTCACCATAGTCCACCCCCTTTCGTTGTGAGAAACCTTTTATCACCAGGCGCGCTTTATACCGGTCCACATTTCCGTTGGAGTCGTGTTTGGTTTTAAACACCCACTTACATTTGATCGCCTTTCTGCCTTTTGGTAGTTTCGCCAAGGACCAAAGTTGATGGGTACCTTCCATTTGCCGGCATCGGGACGGGACAGTGAGTGAAAACTGGGTAGACCTCTGGTTGTAACAACAAACTGATCATACTTGCCTGGTAGATGGTGCTCCAGACCGCTTCGCCTCAACGCCAGTGACTCAGGCGGATATGAAACTTGGCGCGGAGGGAGCACAGTCACATTGGTAAAGGTATCTGTCGAGTTACTTACTACTAACATTGCTAAGCGTCTCATCGAAATCGTCATTTTCAAAACTGCTCTCTAGGATTTCCGTTGCAGGGATGACCACATGATCGTCGGGGATCGGTGCCAGAACGCCGGCATCAGCACCAGGAATACTCGGAACCTCGACTGGTCCAGCCGATTGGTTGGACACCAGGTTGCGGTTTGCGATCATCGATTGCGCCTTCATCGATGAATATCACGTCCCCGCTCTTGATGATCTTCTTGGTCTTCAAGTCATACAGACGGTAGCCCTTGGTGTCCTCTTCGAAACCTAATAAAATACCAGGTTCCGATTTGGCATTCCATTTGCGTCGTATGGGCTTCAGTACATGGATTGTATTCCGAAGATCCTCACGTGCGATAAGTCCGGTTTCTTTCCACTCCAGAGCTGTTCAGGTGTGACATGATGACCTCTCGTAGGGGAACGATTCAAGAGATAAACCGCAGTCGACACAGCCTCAGCCCAGAAAGTTTTCTCCAGCTTCGCTTCGAATAGCATGCATCTCGCACGCTCGACGATTGTCCGATTTGCTCGCTCAGCTAGCCCATTTTGCTGTGGTGTGTGGGTAGTCGTTGTCTGATGGCGGATTCAAAACTTCGCAAGATAATTTTCAAACTTCCGGTTTGTATACTCCAACCCGTTGTCAGTTCGTAGAGTTTTTATCTTACATTCGGTTTGCCGCTCAGCCATCACATGAAATCTCTTGAAGATTTCTAGAACTTTGTCTAAGGATTTTGTTTCAAGAAAATAGACAAAAATCCTTCTAGACTAGTCATCTATAAAAGTGACATAATATCGGCTTCTTCCGAGTGACTTCACCTCCATGGGTCCGCAAATGTCCGAGTGAACTATTTCCTAGAGATTGGTAGCACGTGTGCCTGTCTTAGGAAATGTTTGACGACTTTGTTAACCCATAGCACAAATGCAACAATCAGCAACCGTCTTCTCGCTTAGTTCAACGCCGGCAACCAGACCATCAGCCAGCTGCTTCAAACTTGTCGAATTCAAGTGGCCCATTCGGAGATGCCAGATGTCCAGGGATACTTTTGATGAGCACGCCAGTGCCCTATCGCCTACACCGTATTGCTCCAGCTTGAATAGGTCATTCGTATGGGTACCTTAAGCCACTATGTTGCCATTCTGGTTGAGCACTCTACAGCCCACGTTGTTGAATACCATGCTGTAGCCATTTCGAACCATCCTGTTGACGGACCGCACCTCGTTGACTTGGAGTTTAGAACAGCTTTTCTGAAAACTTGGCTTCAGGATGGTTTTTCCAACTGCTTCGATGTTCTTTTCTCCCTTGTTAGTGTGTGGATGGATTAAACTGCCACTTGATAGTTCGCCATGAGCGTGCACGTCGGACAGTCAGCCAGTCAGCGAGTACGACCCGAGCGAGCAAGTCGAGTGCAACAGCGCGTAGTTCCCCCGGTTGAGTTGGTCCTATGGCCCGCCGCGCCAGTGCTGCTACCGATCGCCGGACCGGTCTGCACATTTGGCGACCGTGGCAGGTGTTTTCTCTTGGATCTGTATGATTCGGTTTTTGAGAAATAAAATCGAACTGAAAACGAAAATAAAACCAGGTTGAAGGTTCACGCGAAAATTATTTACATCAAACGAGGTTTAAAATAAAACGGGTGACCAATTACCCATTGCAAAAACACTAAGTGAGTAATTGAAATAAACATTTTGTGTAAAAGCTGATGTTGCGAAAAGTAGTAGCTTTCGATGATTTTTGATTGCTATTTCGTAAAAAGTGAATATGGAAAAAGTGATGTATGTGATGAATAATCAATTTAACGAATTTTTTAACTGTAATTATTGAAAAAATATTTAAATAGACAAGTTTCAAGTCCGTTTAAGGGACAACTGAAATTAAATATTGAGCGGGTCGTGAGGACAGCTTGAGCATTTTGTTCGCAATTTCAAGCGAGTTGAGAGGACAGCTTGAAATTGAAAGGCGTGTTGAGAGGACAGCCTGGACATATAAACGCGAATTTCAAGCGAGTTGAGAGGACAGCTTGAAATTGAAAAGGTGAGTTGAGAGGACAGCCTAAGCGTTTTGATCACAATTTCAAGCGAGTTGAGAGGACAGCTTGAAATTGGATGGTGAGTTGAGAGGAACGCCAGTACTTATTGACGCAAGAAACAAGCGAGTTGAGAGGACAGCTTGAAATTGACAAGGCGAGTTGAGAGGACAGCCTAAGCGTTTTGATCACAATTTCAAGCGAGTTGAGAGGACAGCTTGAAATTGGATGGTGAGTTGAGAGGAACGCCAGTACTTATTGACGCAAGAAACAAGCGAGTTGAGAGGACAGCTTGAAATTGACAAGGCGAGTTGAGAGGACAGCCTAAGCGTTTTGATCACAATTTCAAGCGAGTTGAGAGGACAGCTTGAAATTGGATGGCGAGTTGAGAGGACCGCCAGTGCATATTGACGCAAGAAACAAGCGAGTTGAGAGGACAGCTTGAAATTTGATGGCGAATTGGGAGGACCGCCAGTGCATATTGACGCGAGAAACAAGCGAGTTAAGAGGACAGCTTGAAATTGAAAAGGCGAGTTGAGAGGACAGCCTGAGTGTTTTGATTACAATTTCAAGCGAGTTGAGAGGATAGATTGAAATTGGATGGTGAAGCGATTTAGAAGACAGCTTGAGGAAAGAGAACCATGCGAATTTCAAGCGAGCTGAAGAAATTATCTGAACGTATAGATAACAACCTTAGCGAGTTAAGAGGACGGCTTGGAATTGCGAGACAAGGACAGTCTTAATCCTTATCAAATTGAAAACCCAGTGGGTTGGAAGAACCGCTTGTGATGAGAACGAACTATGATGTTCGAGGGAACAAGCGAAAAAAAAATGGTTAAATATAGGTGTTAAGATAACAAGATGAAATTAGAAAGCAAGTTGAGAAAATAGCTTTGGTATTTCAAACAATAAATGGTCAATTAGAATAAGGGGACAGCGTGAGATACGAGAGAACAATGAAGCGAGTCAAGAGATCCGCTAGAATGAATTCTTTCAAACTCCAAGTGCGTTGAGAGGACAGCTTGGAAAAAACATATGGTGTGGAAAGTTTTATGTTCGAAAAGTGTTTCCAAACAGATGATTTTCTGGGCAAAATAATTCATGTATTACAGTAAGAAACAATCCTCTATGCGTGCGCGCTTGACTTATTTGAGAGGTAAGATTGGGATAAGAATGCACCGTGAATGAAATTGATCCCAATAAGTTTTAATTAAGTGATTTTAAAGATGGGTATTCATCCATGGGTGTTGTTAGCAGCAGTTTCTATAGCAGGGATTACTTAGTACTCGAAATGCAACCCAAACAAAATCAGGAATGTTTGCCAAAGTAGCAGCGAAAATCCTGAGCTATGAGATGATAATATTTTGTTTCTTTCGTAGAGATTATCGAATGCGAATCTTTCAAATATTTGGAAAGTCCCTCCAAAGCATTTGCGAGAGTTTTGCGATTTAGTTAAAGCAATACCTCACTTTCAAATGAAGTTCAACTTTCTGCATTTCAAAATTCGTACAAAAAGCTATGAAAAATATGAGATATTGATTTTCTCAATTGAACTCTCAGCTGTGCAAGCGTTGATTTATAGCACCGATCAATAGATTATGTGAACCGTGTATCGTCAACAAAAACATTTAGGCAAAACAAAAACAAATGCTAGATAGCTAGGCTTAAAACCATAACGATCCAACTTGCCTGTATAGTTGACTTTTTATCTCGTTCCGAACATGGTTATTTTTCTTGTGCTTGGAAATACTTTTTCTGATCGAGTGATATTATGGATGACGTTCAGATTACACTGAAGTATTGAGTTTCCTGTGGATTTACAGAACTTTATGCAACGTTGTTTTACACTATTTTATGGAGAGTATTATCCGATGATTAGCATTTATTCAGGAAAGGGAACAGATGTCTATGTCCCCGATTTCCTTAAATTTTTGCACAGTTCGCGAAATAATTGTCACTAAAATTCCGAATATTCTCATCGATAACTAGTCGATGATTAAACAGGAGAAAGTATTTTAAATCATTTCGTTCAACAAAGGTCGGGGAATGGTGTAATGGAAATATGAAAGCACTGGCCGCGCATGTGGCGTATCCAATTCTGTTTAGTTGTTTAGTTTACATCAGTTCATTGGTAAGATTCATGGTTTAGCCAAGTAAACGTTTTCTAAAACAAAAGCGAGCTTGTTTGAAATAGTGAACTCACATCGTGATTATTATTGTTTCTTTTATGGGAAACGCACATTTTTCACGAAATGGCGTCTCTCTGCATTCAAAAATTTTGTTCTTGAAAATTTACTTAAAAGAAACGAACTTGGAATATTTTTCATTTATTTTATTTGGGATAGGAGGGGGATGTGTGGATGGATTAAACTGCCACTTGATAGTTCGCCATGAGCGTGCACGTCGGACAGTCAGCCAGTCAGCGAGTACGACCCGAGCGAGCAAGTCGAGTGCAACAGCGCGTAGTTCCCCCGGTTGAGTTGGTCCTATGGCCCGCCGCGCCAGTGCTGCTACCGATCGCCGGACCGGTCTGCACAGTTAGCATCTACAACGGAACCATTCGACGGTTTCATATCCTTCAACAGCACCTTTTTTTATTAGTTGTTAACCCAGGTGGTAAATCCATTTTACGGATTGCATTCCAAGGCACGGCGAGCCACCGCGTCCCCCCAGTTTGCTACTCTGGGTCCATGGGTGCAATTGGACGACTCATGATACAATGCTAAGGAACACTGTACCCCCTACGCCATAAAGTCCACCTGGGGCCACTGACCTTTGTTCCCACCTCGAACTGTTTGACACACTTTGCTTCAATAGTGGGAGGTCATTTCGCGCTAGTGCGCTCCAAGGCAATACTCGTTTCCGAACCCTCTGATAGCATAGCCTCATTCTAACACAACTCGATGCGCGACCCCTCCTCTGACGAGTTAGGACCCGACATCTCATCGTGTGAATGAGGTCCCCACGTAGCGCAACTACTAACTTTGTGAATCCAGTCCAAGATCCAGAAACACAAAGCGAGTTGTCGACGGCACTTTCTCTGTTCAAACACGCGGGTAGGGGGGGTAAGCCCCCTAGGCCACGTGTAGGACTCAGACTCCTCCGAACTCACAAATAGTGTTGACTTAAGTCACCACCCAGCGCAACTACCCGATCTTCAAGTCGGGCGCTTCACCACCCGAAGCGCAGATCGGGCTATAGAACGCCCTCATCAGGTCACACTCGCGGTTTGGGCGCATCAATTCCCGAAACGCGTGTCGAACCCTGACACCTCCGGCAGAATGTGCCTCTCGGACACTGACGTGTAAACACGTCCCTAAGTGATCGGCCCACCATTGGCCACCACTTTGCGCATCTACTCATTTTGCGAGACGGGTCTATACCCACCGAAGCGCAAAACAAGTTGGCGATCGCTCTCCCTCCGGTCGCATCCGCATATCAGGGTCATGACCCCCCGACAGCGTGTTGGACCATCACACTCACACCCAAGTACTGGTACCTAAGTACCCGGGTGCACCACTTCTTCCGCGCGGGTTTGGCGGGACCCGTCGACGGCCTCTAGTGGGTTTGGTGTAGTTCTCTTGGCCGTACATCTGCAATACGCCGGACTTGCAGACACGTTTCCACTCTGCACCACGGGGAGGTGGAACTACGTCGCAGAGCAACAACACCTTGTTGTGAGTCATATGTACTGTTGCCCCGGAATCGAAATACCAATCGGTGGCGTTGCGTGACTCGATCGTACAAAGGACAGTGCAAAAAGCTTCATCTGACGTATTTTTGCACTCCTTCGCAATGTGGCCGAATTTCTTGCACTTCCTGCACTTCGGACCTCTCGATTCTGCTTCCGGATGGTTTGTAATTTTGTGTTGCTTGTTGAATTCTCCGCGCTTCCCTTTTGCCAGTAGTGCCGCATCCGCCGAAGGTACCTGCAACTCCTGCAGTAGCTTGGTTTTGATGGCATCTCCTGTGATTGGGGTGCCAGAGTTCTCTAAGGTCATAATCATTGGCCTGTAATCCTCCGGGAGACCACACAGCAGCAACGCACCAATCCATTCGTCGGAAATTGGAAATCCGATCCCGTTAAGTTGATGTGCCGTAGAAACCATTTGATTTACGTACTCCGACATTGAAGAACAGCTTCCGAGATCCGCTTCGACCAGCTTGCACAAAAGTCTTACTCGCCTGGTAAGACCCGAATCTTCAACTGTCTTCTCCAGGTTTTGCCAAACTTCCATCGCTGTCGACGCCGATTGCACGTGGATATACATAGTTTGTCGGATCCAGTAAAAGGATGATCTTGGCCCTTGCTTTTCGGTTCTTCACAGGATCGACATCGTTGAAAGTTCCGTCAGCTTTTCTCTCGGGCTTTACTGCTTCCCAAAGGTCCTCAAGCTCTAGATAAGTTTGCACGGCAAACTTCCTCGTCGGCCAGTTTTCCCGTCCGCAGAGCCTCTCGATCGGAAAATCTTTACAAGCCACAACTTCAGGGTTTCAAGTTCGGAAACGATAGGCGGAAACGATAACCTTTTGGAACACGTCTTCTAGTGTTGACAGTTAGCAATGAGGTACACTTTTACTAAGGTGGCGCGAAGAAACGCACACTATTGCACGTCGGGGAGAAAAAAGAAAAATAAACATAAACAAGCCCTGCGTCGTTGTCAGGGAGCTTCATTTATCCTAGGCAAAATGCGTCGCGAAAATGGTCGGTAGTGACGTCACTTCTGTCATGGTAACTATGTTTACGTAGAAAAAACTTTACTTCTACTTTTGCAATGTTTCTTTCTCATCACCTCTCTTTCCACCACATTGGACAGTTAGTAGAATGAAGAAAATTTTATTTTACATTTGTCATAGCTTACTACTACTATATTTTCGAGTTTCAAAAAGTAGCTGCACTGCAACTAAACTGTGAATTCATCTTTTTCACCAATTCCGATTCCCCAATATGAGAAAATTTCCACGACAAAAATCGGGGAAATCGAAGTCAAGACATTTCGAAGAGGGTTAGAACATTGAGACCAGTACAAAATTAATCTTTTAGCTATTTGTCATCGATTCTACCATTAGAAACAAGATTTTTAATTTTTTTTTCACCTGAGGTATGCCTCGACCTTTAAACGGTATGCAACATGCATTTGAAGAAGGAGAAAGCCCATTTATTACTATTAGAAGTGTCATTACAGTAGAATGTCGTTTATCGAAGCTCTGGTTATCACACAAAATCTATGTAAAGCTGCGTTTTATCTCCGCGATAAATTGTTATGGTTTTTAACAGACATTTTTTGATGAGTTAAAAGTCTAAACTTGCAGCAAAAGTCGCGTTTATAGCATAACACTGAGCTATGCGCCTGGACGATATGCAATACTTGAGCAAAAGGATAGGGCTTGTAAATTTATTTCGTGTTATTTATTCCGGGGTCATTCAAATTCTAGAAAAACAAACAAACAAACATCCGAGGTGATCCTTCCCCCGAATACCTCGGATAAGCAGGGTCTTCCTGTTTTTCGTAACTTAACAACTCCGATATAAATGGATGCAACTAAATTGTGAACGTTTAGAATTGAATCACCATTGTTTTTGGTTCTCCACATGAATTTCAAAGAAATTGAAATACTCAAATCATGAGCAACAGCCCGAGAAACCATGAGCGCATAAATATCATTTAATTTCGCTAGAACTGGCTCACAGCAGAGAACTCATAAAACTTTTTTTTAATAGCATTTTGAATAGTTATTAGTGCTTATGGTTTCTTGGAAGTCGCGAGCAACGTACTTGCATTTGAAGAATATCCCGAGAGTTTTCCAGGTTAGTTTAGCAGATTCACGCACGATCTAATAAACGATAGATATAAAAAATGTTGAAGTTCAAAAATAAGACACAAAAATTATTCACCATGCGACCTACACAATAGTTCAAATGGATGAAAAATAATGCGCCTAACGATAGGCTAGCTAAATGTTTATTAAAGATTTGAATACTCGATGTTGTAATAGTGAAGTTTCCAAAAGTAATGCGCCTTAAAATAGACTGACTATCATCTTTATCGAATAAATTTTGCTAATTAGCGGAGTTTACGCCAAAATTATATTTAATTACATCTGTCAAAATATTTAAATCAGAGATCATGCGTTACAAGCCTTTCGAATTGAAACTACATAGTTTACATGCCTCGAGAAAATGAATTTCAGATACCTTAAATATTCGGTCTGTTTATTTCGATGGTCTGCAGTTTTTTTTAAATAAATGACGAAAAGACTTTCATTCGAAGATTCGCAGCAGCTTAGAATATCTTATAAGAATTTCAGACCATTATTCTGAGCGAAAAATTCTTTTCAAAATTTTTGTAGTTTTGTAACGATTTTTATATAAAATTTATATCATGCACACGGTTGTATACTGTTTACCGGAATTCCATTTACCGGAAAACCATTTACCGGAATGCTATTTACCGGAAATTCATTTACCGGAATGAACCGTTTACCGGGCTGCTATTTACCGGAATGAACCATTTACCGGACTAACATTAATCGGAATGTACTATTTACCGGAATGCCATTTACCGGAATAAGAGTTTTTAAGGACAAAACTATTATTGTATCCCGTTTACCTGTGAACTTTTGTCCAGAATGATTTTTGGTCAAGATTTGGGTACATTAATTTATTTCATGATAACCAGTGTGGCTTTTAAAAATCGTTTTTGTTCTTAGTATCCGACTCCTCACGCTGCGCGTTCGAACTTGAAAGACATATTGTCCTTCACGCTGTCGCGTGGCGGACGGGGCTAAGGGATGACCCCTAGCTTTCACGCAGACCTATGAAGCCCCGACAGACCTAGACTCGGCGGCTTTGTGCCGCCTCAGCCCCTTCATCCTCGTTGGTTGCAGCTTTGCCGCAAGAAATGATATTTCAAACCCCTTTTTTTGGAAACAAGTTCTTATTTTCGGATTCCAGTTTGTATAAAAATACTCAATACTCTGGGAAATGGTGCTTCAGGCGAAATTTTCTTTTGAAGGATGGCAAATTCTGGCAAAAATTTTATGGAAATGGGGTTCAACCCAAATTTATATGTATCAAAAAAATTTCGGTAAATTGTAGTTCCGGTGAATGGTTTTCCGGTAAATGGTATAGTCCGGTAAATAGTACAGTTCGGTAAATGGTATTCCGGTAAATGGTACTTCCGGTAAACAGTATATATACAACTCATGCACACCATTTTTTTGTTATTTCTTTATTTGAAACGGCTCATACCTTGAGGCTATAAGGTAGCATGCAAACCATTTCAACCAACATATTTTAACAAGAGAAAAAAAATGCTTTTCTAAAATATAATTTCAATGAAGTTCCGATAGAAAAGAATCCAAAGAATTGATTTTTTTTCTGGGTGTAATATCGACAGCACTTTTTCGATAAACACTTCTTCTCAGTGTGTAAACGGAAGCCGTCCTGCTTTATCGACCGCCAGCTGTCACGCTTGACGTGAAGCTGTCAAAACTTATCTAGATCTAACCGGATGTCGTCTCATCGCTCTTTTTCCGGCATCTGCCAGTCGAGTTCAGTCAGACACATTTTCGTTCTGCCGCGATAAAACTCGTTTAAAATGGTAATATTTCGGTGGAATTAAGTGAAATTAGCGTTAAATTGTGCCTAAGATTGTGTTCTGTGCGATTTGTGTAATTTTGTGTCGTTTTAATCGAGGAATTCTCTGAAAAATGCGATATTTTCTGCTAGTTGACATCTTGTTTAATACGTGAACGCTTGGAAGAGCAAATTGTTGACATCGCGTATGTCGAAAGATTTTCTGGTTCTTGTAACTTCTCAGTTTAAATTAATATTTGAGTTAATGGATTTCCCTCGGCTTCATACGAACAATCATCAAGTCTAGTGAATGGAATCTTACTGCGAATAACACAGCAGCACAACAACAATTTTTTATGTTTACGTTTTCGCTCATGAAAAGTTCGACTAAATCCTAATCTGTGTCTTCTGGTTTTAGTCGCTCGTGATTCCCGAGAAGTTCCAGCACATTCTTCGAGTGCTGAGCACCAACATCGATGGTAAGCGGACGGTGCCGATTGCGTTGACCGCCATCAAGGGTGTTGGCCGTCGTTATGCCCACGTCGTCCTGAAGAAGGCCGATGTCGATCCGTTCAAGCGGGCCGGAGAGTGCTCCGATGAGGAGGTAAGTCGTTAATGGGTTTAAATTGAACCGTTACCTGTAGTGTCCTTTTTGGTTTACGGCTTGTGGAAAACAAAGTTTCCCGTTATGATGAAAATCTTTAAGGAAATTAATCAAAATCTCCCCCTAACTTTCTCATACGTGAAAACATTAAAACCGAGAAACATAGCCTATACGTTATTTGAAGGGATAGAATAGTAATAGAACCAACTCAACAAATAAGTAAAGATTTTTTTTTATAAAAAAAGGAAAATACAGTACACATACGAAACAGTTGAGCGAATACAAGAGTAGCATCTTACTAACGAACATTCGCTATCAAATTGTATAAATTTTCCCGACAATATTTTTAGAAAAATATGTCATTTACGTTCTTGATTTAAAAAAAATTTACTCAGTTCAACGTACTTTCTGTAACGGGTGAAATTTCTTCTTGAATTTCCTCAAATCATAAAATTTATTTGGAGTTATACAATAAATTAATCATTCCAATTTTCTGTTTCAGGTCGAGAAGATCATTACCATCATCTCCAACCCCCGCCAGTACAAGATCCCAGATTGGTTCCTGAACAGACAGAAGGACATCATCGATGGCAAGTACTCGCAGCTGACCTCTTCGATGGTCGACTCCAAGCTGCGTGAAGATTTGGAGCGGCTAAAGAAGATCCGCGCCCACCGTGGTCTCCGTCACTACTGGGGCCTGCGAGTGCGCGGTCAGCACACCAAGACCACCGGCCGTCGCGGTCGTACCGTGGGTGTGTCCAAGAAGAAGTAAACGAAGACAACATCTGTGGATTGTGCGGTTTTTGTATATTTATCCATACACAAATTTACCACGTACCGAGAAGCCAGCCGGATGATAATGAGGTTTGATGTTTCTGTATTGTTTATTCCGAGGCTAAACTAGCATAGATAAGTTTAAGAGCAACCTAAACCATACGGTGGCTCGGAATAAACGGTTGGAAAGTGAATAATTTGCGGCTTATTGGTTTTCCGAAATGTTCCTTGGTTTGAAAGATTTTTGAATTAATAAGAATTAAGGACTAATGTTTTTAACGCCATTTATTAAGCACTGATGTGGTCTAGTGGCAAGAAAAACTTTTGGGTTCGAATCCCATAAGTTGCCGACAGGTGAGATGCTTGGGGAGTAAGTAGAGGCCAGTCTCGAACCCACCCTTGTCCTTCCTCCAACTGGTATCAGGAGGGGTTGGTTTATTATCTTGAACTGCATTCTGTCCATATCCAGCCGGAATGGATATAATGAAGTGCATGATGGTCTAACAAACGTCTCATGATGGCTTACTATTCTACGCTGCCTACTCTAAACTTTAAAATTTTCTTCTCCAAACTATCTCTAATTTTCATTTCTAGCGTCAGCTCCCTGAGCTATTTAAACGCCACAAAAAAAAATATTTGAATTCTGAAGAAAGTTGAAAGAGATGTGCGACTCGATTCATGAAACGTTACATTTGAGACCTGAGACTAAAGACATGACTGTTTCACATAAGATAATGAATAAGACAAGAGACAAGAGGCGTGATCTGAGAAATAAAATACGAGGTAAGAGACCTGGAATCTCAGAGATGGAGTAACAGGGGCTTATTCTGCGACTCGAGTGACATGACTAACGGAATTTCATAACGTTCTGCTGGCCTATAAATAGCCTCGAAATATTCGATCGGCGCTTAGCTCGTTCTTAAATGGATGGATTAATGTATGGAATTTTTCTGGCTTAACTGGCGTTTCTGGCATGTTTAGATTTTGAACTTTTCAAAAATGTCAATAATATACCGTTTTAATTAGGAATTTAAACCATTAAGGTCATTTTTCCTCAAAATTTGATACTTCAACAATATATCGCGTTGATAAAACTCATTTTGACATGGATTTTGAATGAAAATAGTAGCACGAATAAGCAGGGTTCTACTGTTCATATTTCGTGCTATCTGAGGCACCGAGATATTTCAATTCAACCAAAAACTGTTAATGTCTTGGAAGTTATGTAACTCACATGACAATTATAAATTTTCCTTCAAAATATTCTTGTACTATAGATAGCTAATTTTGTGCATTTTGATTACTGCTTGCATACTCAAAGGCGCTTATCGCGCTCACTGTTTATAACGACTAAAAATGCATGATTATTAGAACAAAATGTTAGAGTAATTCGTTGTGAGCTGTATTCCTCTTATAGTTTTTGCACAAGATGTAAATCAAGTTCATTTAATAAAAAAAAATACGTCGGTTTTTCTGACCAAATGTCTTTCAACGAAAAAGAGTACATTTGGTAAAATTTCACAAAAAGAAGAGCACGCCCAATTTTCGATTGAAAAAGAGTACATGTACTCTTAAAAGAGTATATGGTAACCCTACCCTAGTCTTATATCCATGCTCGAGGTCCTCGAGTCGAGAATCGCATGCATAATTTCAGGGGTAAAATCATTAAAAAAATAGTTACACTTTTCTTTTTATAGGACTATAGGATATATGATTCCAATAAAAATCGGCATCTATCTTTTTGAATCAATTTTCGTGTTTGAAACTTTATTTGTGTTTTCACAATCATTTCACGAATCAATCTTTAATACATTTTTAAATATCTGATCAGAATTTGTGAACCGAGATGAAATGGTGATGGGGCTACACATTTTTTCCACATGATTGTCTTGCCACTGGCTGCGTCCTTTCTAAAACCCGCCTGCCTGCGCCCGAAGAAAAAAAAAGTTCAAAATGCAGCGAGCAAAGCAGAACACACGGAAAAATTGAGTTATTCATGAAATGTGTTGCGATTACACCTTCAAAAAGCCTAAGCGGTTGTTGTTCAAAAATTGTATATCCCCAATTCAATTTTGGGTAGTTTAGGGTCACCAATATACAGATGTAAAGTAAAATTCGATTATTCAGCTCTGTATAAAAAGTTTGTTGTTGTTGGAAAGCTTTTTCAAGGGGATGTCAAAGCATAAAAATTTAGAAGTCGTTAGGATGATTTTTGTTTTCCATCGTTATTTTACGTTGTAATCGTCAATTTTAACTCGTGGAAGGTACGTACAATAATGTAACTTAATTCATAAATGTAATTGTTCGTTTTTAGGGAAGATGCCCACTCAATTTTTTTTGCTCTACAGCCGCCGGAAGAAATCATTTTTCGCACTAAAGAGATCCACCGTTTAGTGCTCGAAATATGTTAAGGGCTTTGCAGGAGAAAAATTACCCCTGGTTGGAGCTACCCAATGTGCCTAATGACACATCCGGGGGAATACAATCTAAAAATATACCGTTCTATATGAGCTGCTCCAAAACACCGCTGCTTCCGTACGCTAAAAGAATTAAAATTTTGATGATAAATAATTAGCATCTGTTCCCTTTTCAGTTGCTCTACTGCATCCGCCCAAAGAACCTGGGCAAGCTGGAAACGGTCCGAAATCGCCGAAAGCAACATGTAACATCCCGCTCGTTTCCCTTGAGGGTGAACCCGATGATAGCGGCTATTCTTCAGACAAGGAGGATCGGGCGGATCAGCTTCTTCGATAATGGTGTGAGCACTGGAGGCCAAGTTCCAAATGTTACGCTCTGTTTTAGTGACGTTAAGGTAATATCCCTTATTTAATTACCTTATTTTTAAATGTTATCGGAAATTGACGAATCTAACCTAAAATTTGTTTGTTGGCAGGATGCGACGAAAAGCAGCCGTTAACATTATTCCGCGGGTAGAAATATTGGCGAACAGAACCATAGAGCTGAAAGCTGGAACGTTGGCCGGATAAGGAGCAAGCTAATTTTGTCGTTCCCAAAAAGTAGCCAAAATCTAACGGTAGTCATCTCTCCAACAAGAATGCCAATTCCGAAAAAAAACAGTAATTCGACGATTTTAACTAGCCTACCAAGCAGCTCATAGATGGCCAGTTTGTCTTTATTTACTTAATAAATTATGATTACTACGCAAAAGAATAAATTTTTGTGGTTTTTCCTCTATACATTTTAAAACTTTCATTTTTGCTCAGAAATCTCAAAAATGCATGGGCATCCCTGTGTCGAAATATACAGAATTGACTAATCGAGTGAAAGCTCGCAAATGTGTAAAAGCTCTTTGCACACACTCTGCGTATAACGCCCAAAGTTAAAACTAAGTGGAGACACTTTTCTTGAAACTGTATGGATTTTTATACAGAATCGAGTAACTTTGGTTACCGTGCACGAAAAAGGTTGAAAAGTGCATCATGATAAAATCAATAACAGTTGCCTGTCAAAAATTTTTCACAACAAAGTAGAACCCGTTCGTTATCGAAAATTAGCTCGTGTAGTTTTCCGTAATTTCCTTGTTTTCCGGCCAGATTTTCACCGTTTTCCGCTTGGTCCGGGCGCGTTTGTGTTCCTCGTCTGCTGTTGTTGTGTCGTCCCCAGGAAACTTGCTATCCTGGTGCTAGGAAGGATCCGAAGAAAAAACCATTGGCACTTTCGCTGCTGAACGATTTCAGCTTTGTTCCTTGGAAAAGGAAATCTTGTCCGTCTGCTGCCGCTGCTACTGCTAGTCAGTTGCAAATTCCACACATTAAAAATGAACATCAAAATGCCAGATTTCGACGTTAAAAAGTTCGTCAAGGATGCCGGATCGACGCTGTCCCGGGTGGTTCAGGTATGTCTTGCATTTGGTGGTGGAGTTCCGTATTTTGGGAGAAAAAATATCAAAAAATCTTCCTGTGTTCGATTTATCGATTTTTTTCCTTTGCTTTTGTTCATAATGATAATGTAAATCATTAATATTCCAAATGCACGCTAGGTCGTGCTTTTTTATGGGCAACGTTTCAACTGCTGTTGGTTGTAACTGCACCAAAGTTCATAAGTTCAGCAAATTAAAGGCAGCTCGAGAGATGCGATATTTTATATTCGCTTGAACATCCGATTCAAAAATGTTGGCTGAACAGGTAGATGACCATAATACGTAGTTTGAGAATTCGACTGTTCTAAATAATTACACGATTGACAATTATGTTTAGAAAACTTGCGAAACCTGTTAAACAATTAAAAACGTTGATCACATACTATACTGCCCCTATTCGCATATAAGTCCCATGTGTAAAAACTGCAAACTGAGAAAAACGCTTGTAAAGTTTGAAACTTGTTTTCATAAAAACAATCGTTTGCATCATTTGTTGGCAAAACCTATCAATACTTCAGATACAAAACACTTCAAAGAATACTTTTGTTTACTTTTACGCTAATACTTACTAATAATTACGGAGAAATATCAATAAAACATTCATGTGACTCATATGCGAATATTCTTAACCCTCGAACAGAGATTATTCGCATATATTCGCATAACAGAGATTATTCGCATATCTGGTGCTAAAGTTATCGGCAAGTGTCAAGTACTTTTCTGACATATTTTTTCATTTGTTTTGATGAAGAAGAAAGTTATCGAGAGACCTTGATTCCATACTGATTTCAATCAAGGTTTTTTCGCCAAGTGAAGTGGGAAGCGTTTTCCAGTGTTTTTCCTAAACTCGTGTGAAATTGCTGAGAATTTATCAGACATCATCATCATTTAATTCTATGTGTGTTACGGATACGTGGATAACACCCACCAAAAGTATGCTGGATTCAAGACATAGAAGGAGATTTCTTCCGAGAATATCTTCCTAAGTAATAAACGAAAACAGTGGTATTGATATTGTAGTGCATTTTGCTACTAAACTTTCAATTTTTATGTATATTAATGTTTTAAGCATTAAATACATGATTTATTTCATTTTCTATCTAACCTGTCCTTCAATTGTAAGCTCTGGCGCTAAATTTTGGTCATGGGACTCATATGCGAATATTTTTCACATGGGACGGATACATCAGGGGTCATATTTTTTCGAAATGTTGGGAACAAACTTCGAACAAAAACTTGTTTTATAGGTAAATTGGAGCACAAAGAAGCGTTTTACATCGATAACTCAAAAACGATGAAAATGCACATGGGACTCATCAAATACTTCTTGCTTGTTGAATTGAATTAGTTTATGATAGTTTGAATATAAGTTCGCAATGTAAGTTATTTGATTTCAGTAAAGATTTCTTTTCATGAATTTCTATTTCAGCTCACCGAGGAAAAACTTGGCACTTCAGAACGCACCGAGATGGACGGTCACTTTGAAAATCTGAACGAACGATCGGACTGCACCAAAATTTGGACTGAAAAAATAGTTCGGGACACCGAAGCGGCCCTCATTCCGAATCCGGCCAACCGGGTAGAAGATTTCATATTCGAAAAAATCGAAAAACAACGACCCAAACGACTCAGCAACCTGGAGTATCTGGGACTGGATATGATCGAGGGTGGGGGCGAATTCGGACAGGATGGCGCCTATGGCAGTGCTTTGATTAAGGTTGGCCAAGCCGAACAGAGGCTTGGGTCCTGTGAGCGTGATTTTATCGGTGCCGTTGGGTTGTGTTTCATTCAGCCGCTCAAAAAGTTTCTTGAGGGTGAAATGAAAACCATCACTAAAGAGAAGGGCATTTTGGAAAGCAAAAGGTAGAATTTGTACAGGCAGTGACTATATCATGATAACATAATTTCTTGAATTTGTACCGTTTGTTTTCAGATTGGATTTGGACGCCTGTAAAAATCGAGTAAGAAAAGCTAGAAGCATGCTTGGACAACAAACGGTGAGTAAAACACACAATTCAACAATAAAAAATGCACGAACTTAATAATTATATCGAAAAAATGAGAATTTTGAAATCAACATAACATAATTTTGCACAAATATAAACAAAATATAAATAGATTTCGGATTCGATAAACAATGAAATGGTGTTGTATTAGGATAACTAACTAAACACGATACATTTTCCGTTCTGTCCCACTCGCTTTGAAAACCTTTTAACATAAAAACTCACAGAAGGACGGAATTTCGCCGGAAGCAGCTCTCGAGCAGGTACAGTTGGGTAAAAGCTTGATGGCCGTCGCATCTCATCACAGTTATAGTAGAATCATTTGATTAGCCAAACAGCTTATCACCGTAGAAAAATCATCATTTCGGATTGATTATTTGTATTCTTTTGAGTTCTCATATTTACATTAAGGCAATGAAGCATGGTACTGTCGAAATAGCATGCTTGTGATGGATGTATCAACTTATACATTTAGAACTTATCGATGGTGTAACTTTTCAGGCGGAACGAGACCTTCGAGTGGCACAATCAGAATTCGATCGTCAGTCGGAAATCACCAAATTGTTGCTCGAAGGAATTAGCACCACTCAGGCTACACATTTGCGACATCTACATGCCATGGTCGAGGCTCAGGTTCGATACTATGGTCAGTGTAACAAAATTATGAGTGATCTGCAGCGAGAACTGGCCAGGTAAGTCCCTTAATCGTATAAATACTCGTTGCCGTTAATGCTTCCCTGGTAGCAGTTCAATGTTTTTAGGTGATAGCAGAAAACATTTTTAGTTTATGAGAATGACTTACTGGAATTCAATTGGGGAATCACTTTTGAATACTTTTGAATTCCAAATGCAAACCATTTCTTTGGACTACATATCCTTTTTGAACAATTGGATAAGTATCCACCTTATTTAAAACTGTTGAATTTCAATCGCATGCTTTCAGGTGGTCTGAGAACCCCAGCCTGTTTATATCAGCAATTTCTATTCTGTTCAACTGACTGATTCATGTTTAACTGGCTTAGTTTATTATTTTCTAATTTTAAATGAACCTACGCTTAGGAGCAACAACAACAGCATTCTTCTTAAATTTTATATCTCTTTAATTGTATCACCCTCAACATCTACCCTTAACTAAATTGCTTGTTACCAAAATCTTACTGAATCTAACTCCCCTTTCCGCCGCCTAACCACATACGGTCGACAAACACACACAAAAGAGACCCTAAAATCGCCAGTGCTCGACCCACAACGCCCCGACTGCGCGTCAACAGTGAGGACATCGACCTCAACAGTGGACCTCCCTATCTGAGCCCCTCGCAACATGCCCTCGGTGGTGGCCAGCAGCAGACGATAACGCAACATCCGGCGGAAAGGGCGGCTCGCGGGGTGGACCCATCGGTTCCCCGGAAACCGGTGGTCCCCCCGTCGGCCTATGCCATTGCTAGTGATCGCGTTATCGCCGAACTGGTGGCCAACAGCGATCCCAATGATATTTCGGTGCTTTAATCCAAACGGTTGCTCTCTCTCTCTATCTCTAATCATTCTCCGCTATCATAGGCTTACTTACCTACCTAGATTTATCCCATTGCCTACTAACTTGTATACTTATTGAACTTCCAATTAACCAGCGACAAGAACTAATCGAAAATTATGAGCTTTCAAAGTAACTTTCCGTGATTGGCTATCGAATTTTTTTGTAATGTGTTCTATCTAGTCGCATAAAATAAGTTTTTTAAATGTTAGGAGTACTTAGAGTACAATTGTGTATTGTTCTATTGATTGTCCGTATAATACTTTTTATATTGTATTAAACATACATATTAGACAATTGCTTAAAAAGGTAGATAGGTAAATGTTGTAAGTATTTAAATTTACATAGAGCAAAGAGTTGAATGTAGGAATCAACTTGGGCTTGAAAGTCATACCCAAGTCAGCCCGTCGTAACAATTGGTTCGTTAAATATTTAAGTTTCGAGCACTCGGAGTTTGGGAAGCAACCAGAATTCTTCCATCAATTACCATCAAGATTTAGTTTAAAAATCTACTTTATTTTACGGAATCGCCGATTCGCTAAATTCTTAACCATCATGCTATGTTCTATATTTATTTTTTCTTTATTTCAGTTCAAAATATATATTTTTAAGTTTGCTTTTATTTAATGTTCAACTAAGCTACCCTTTTTAAAAATATTTTTTTTATTTAAAATAACACTTTTTATATTTACATGAATGCAAATTATCTCATAAAAATTGAACGTTCATAACCATGAAATGATATTTTGAAATAAACTTTATTTTATTCATTTGATATTATCAAATTCCCACAAAGTTGAAGAACTGCACAATTACTAAATATAATTTTTTTTAAAAACGCGCTTTGAAAGAAAAAAAAAAAAACAGGTTCAGATGAGTTTCTTATGGTAGGTACTGCACCGATCAACTGAAAAGATTTTTTACAGACCTAACAAAATAAGTTATTAAGTGGTTGATCCGAAATACAGTCTTTCCTATCCACAAAAGGCTTATCCACACGAGTTCGTTACCTGAGAAGTCTACAACGAGTGAACTTCGGTATTACTGTGCTGCTGAGAGTGAGAGGGAGATTCCATTCAAGCGCCTCTCTGCAAATCTCGTTCTCATCTCTTCGCAGTGTGTGCCCGATCCATCTCCATTTACGTTCCCGAAGCCCGATTTCTAGCGGCCTTCGATGACACCGGAGATGTAGTTCCTCATTTGAAATCCATTAGCCAGGCCACCAAGCGCGGATGACACTCTGTAGGTAGCTATTTACAAATACTTGCAGTTGTCGCGTCGTCTCCGCATTATCTGGCAACCAAGATAGTAGAAGCACTCCACTTTCTCAGATTGTTGCTCAGCTACCAAGGAATTGGAAGAATTTTTTGTGTTGATTTCCAAAGACTTGAGCTTTCCGACATTGATTTAGAGACCTACTGCCTTGGAGCTTTCGGTGAGGTCGTCGAGTTTGCTCTGCATGTCTTATTGTATTTGGGCGGGCAAAACAATATAATCTTTTATTAGTTGATCACCCAGGTGGTTTTTTTTTTTAAATAAGTCTTTATTAGCCTTTTAATCATTACATTCAAGTTATATTATTACAGTATATTAAGTGTTCAGATCAATTATGATCAGTTCAACTCTTTAATTTAGTAAATATTAAACATTGTTTATTTGATTTAAATTTGCTATAGCAATAAATTATTTGATTTATAGGAGAATATCCTGTATAGAAAAAAAAAATATTTATACATAAACTTAAGCCTAAACTATATCCTAAAAACTAACTTAATTGTAAAGAGAACGAATCTCTGCGATAGAAGACTGCATCGATTTGCCTCTGAAGTTGGAGATGATTTTGTTGGCCATCTCTTCGATAGACTCCATGCCCGCAATCCGATGAAGATCTTCGGTGCTGTGCCAAGGTGGAAGCCGCAAAATCATTTTCAGAACCTTGTTCTGAATCCTCTGGATGGCTTTCTTCCTCGTCGCGCAGCAGCTAGACCAAATCGGAACTGCATACATTATCGCTGGTCGGAATACCTGTTTGTAGATAAGAATCTTATTTCGCAGACACAACTTCGATTTCCTGTTGATGAGAGATCACCCAGGTGGTAAATTCTTTTTACGGATTGCAATCCAAGGCACGGCACTCTGGGTCCATGGGTGCAATTGGACGACTCATGATACAATGCTAAGGAACACTGTACCCCCTACGCCATAATGTCCACCTGGGGCCACTGACCTTTGTTCCCACCTCGAACTGTTTGACACACTTTGCTTCAATAGTGAGAGGTCAATTCGCGCTAGTGCGCTCCAAGGCAATACTTGTTTCCGAATCCTCTGTCAGCAAATACCTCATTCTAACACAACCCCTCCTCTGACGAGTTAGGACCCGACATTTCATCGTGTGAATGAGGTCCCCATGTAGCGCAACTACAAGCTTTGTGGATCTAGTCTAGGAAGTCCAGAAACACAAAGCGAGTTGTCGACGACACTTTCTCTGTTCAAACACGCGGGTCAGGGGGGTAAGCCCCCTAAGCCACGTGTAGGACTCAGACTCCTCCGAACTCACAAGTAGTGTTGACTTAAGTCACCACTCAGCGCAACTACTCAATCTTCAAGTCGAGTGCTTTACTCCCCGAAGCGCAGATCGAGCTATAGACCGCCCTCATCAGGTCACACTCGCGGTTCAGGCGCATCAATTCCCGAAACGCGTGTCGAACCCTGACACCTCCGGCAAACTGTGCCTCTCAGACACTGGCGTGTAAAACACGTCCCTAAGTGATCGGCCCACCATTGACCACCACTTTGGGCATCTACTCGTTTTGCGAGTCGGGTCTGCACTACGGGGAGGTGGAACTCGCAGAGCAGAGCAAAAAATATAATCTGCCAGGTCAAGGTTGCATAGCTGCTCCATATTCAAATGATTCCACGGCAATCCTCGGTTTGATCTACAGTCAAGACCTCATCCATTACAATAAAAAAAACCAGCGGAAATAAAATACATCCTTGTCTCACTCCAGCAGTTACCGGGATAGGTTCGGACAAGACACCGTCGTGCAAGAGTTTGCATGAAAATGCCTCATACTGTGCTTCGATGAGATGGACTAGTTTCTCTGGGACCCCTCGTCGTCTAAGAGCAGCCCAGATGTTTTCGTGGTTCAGTCGGTCATATGCTTTTTCGAAATCAACGAACACCAGCAGAAGAGAGTCCTGGAATTCGTTGATTTGTTCCAGTATGATTCGTAGCGTTGTGATGTGGTCCACACATGATCGTCCGGATCGGAATCCAGCTTGTTGCCGTCGGAGTTGTAGCGTCGATTTTCTCCTGGATCCTGTTCAGGATTACTTTGTAGAGTACTTTGAGGGTTGTACAGATCAACGTTATGCCTCGCCAGTTACCGCACTCTGTCAGGTCTCCTTTCTTCGGGACCTTTACGAGGATACCCTGCATCCAGTCGGCCGGGAATGTTGCAGTATCCCAGATGTCAGCGAAAAGACGGTGCAACATTTGTGCTGACAGGGCAGGGTTGGCTTTAAGCATTTCAGCAGGGATGCAATCGATCCCAGGTGCTTTGTTGGATTTCATGTTTTTGAATGCCGCTTCTATTTCAGCCAGCGAAGGCGCTTCCGAGTTGACTTTCTTGCTGCAATAGTTATGCTCCAAGTACCCTGCGTGATATAAATATGTTCACCATGGAACCAAAAAGTGGCAGCAACGAACCTCTCCACTCCGCAAAAATATGCTTTTTACGTTATATACTGTCTTTGATTTCAAAGTATCCACTTCAATTTTAAAACGGCGTATTGAATCTAACTTAAGTGATCAAATAAAATAAAGAATATCTTTCAGGCTATGTAAAACTTATATTAAGTAGATCATTAAGACACCTACCTATGTCAGAATATTTATTGAATGAGGGTTTTATTTTTTTTATTTTTTAATGCACATCTTTTTAAGTTTATGTTTGAGATAATACGAAGTCGATTTGAAACAGTTAAGAAAGTTTAGTTTCAGTTGCTTCCCAAATATCCCCCAGCCGTTGCGCGTCAATTCGCGAAACGTGTCCTCCTTTGACGAGCTTACAATTGGCACTCGTGTACTTTCAATGAAAGCAATACCCAACCGTTGCCCATCAATTGCCTTTATCCCACAGTTTGGGAGGTCCACAGCCGTACGTTCCGGTTCCCGGCTACGAGGAGGAGGACCCATCGTCTTCATCTCCAAATCATCACAGCGGTGGTCTGGGGCGCAACAACATCGAACTGGGAGGCAATCAATCCTCCGGCTACCGGCGAGCACGGGTCCTGTGCTCGTATGACGCCAAAGATGGAACGGAACTCAATTTGACATCCAATGAGGTGAGCTGTGGATTTACTTAGGATTTTAGTAATTATTTTTAATAGAACAAATCTATCATCCTATCAGGTTATCTTTGTTTGCGAGTGCAATCCACCGAACTACGATTACATGAATGGTAAGCAAGGTCTGCTCAAAGGTCTGGTTCCGAAGGCGTTCTTAGAAATAATGGACGACTAAGCAGCGCAGTAGGTTCCCCGTAGCGTTAAGTAATTTATGTTAAAGATTTTGCGCTCGGTTTGCAAGCAGTAACTGAAAATACTTACCTTTGTCAAGCATCTTGCTTAAGGAGTTGTTATTTATTTTCGAATGTTTTCCGTTTGAAGAATGAAATATTTGATATGAACCGCAATTGTTCACGCATACACGCATATTGATTGATATATTAGTTATATTTAAGTTTAGAAACGGCTTATTGAAGTTTATGAAACAAAATATTACAGACACAAGAACTATGACGCCTGGTCGCGGGTTCGCCTATGATAATTAGGTAAAATAATGTTAAAATATCAAATACAGTCGTAGCATATTCGCAATAGCTACCTAGAAGAAGATAACATTATACATACTTTAACCGGCAAACAAAATAGAAGTTGTTCAACAATAAAAATGAAAGTGATATCGTTAGAAACTTTAATGAGTTCCGCTTCTCAGAATCAAAACAACGCACCATCACCTCAAACACACCAAGTTGTGAGATATTGTCAATTTGAATTTTTCAAAAAGTAGAATGGTTAATGTATGAAGTCTTTTTTTTGTTTAGAGACTTATAAAAAAAGTGTACTCGACGAACATCTTTTTAGGTTTTAAAGTTCTCTATAAATAAATTTTCTCAACATTTGTCCTTATCTAAAAAATTATTTTGTTTTTTCCTAAGCACTTTACCTGTGATTGGCGTCAGTTGAGGAATTATTTCTTAGACGAATCAACGCAGAGTATTTCTCAAGGAAATTTAAATTTTTCTGGGATTTTAAACTATCATAATTTATTTATATTCTTTCCTTTATGCTAAAAAACGCCGTTAATGTTAATGATTGTTTCGTTCAAAATATTCAAACTGATCCAAACGTGTTTTTCTTCAATTTTTCAACCATTAATTAAAATGAAATATTTTGCAGTGTGATGAGTGCTTTCAAGAATGAACATTTGTCCATTCATCCATTTGTTCAATTTTTTTAATGTTGTGATTTTCAATGACAACTTATCAAATTTGGGAAAAATGTCCTTTGAGAAAATGTTGTCAATTATGAATGCTCGATTATTATTCATATCTCGAACAATGCAAAAACCCAAGAACAATAATATTCGAAAGCTTATGAAAAACAAAAAAAAAACATTCCGCCTCACGTGTGAGAAAACCCAACGTGTAATGCTCCTCAATTAGTGTCCCATCTAGAAATCTCCAAGCTATAGTTCTGATATTTTATGAACAAACTTACCCGACGATAACCCAAAAATGGAAACGAAAAAACTATTTATCATGCAAAACTATTAAAAGAAACATACTCGCTTGACTCTCTAATTTTTATAGTAGATGTGAAATAAACTGATACAAACGTGTGATGTTTTCTCATTTCAAGAATTCTTTTATTGTAATCGTGTTTCCAACCAGTCATTAGAAGATATCTACTATATCTGTCATCACGAATCAAAAAGGTTATTTATTATGGCGTTATTCGACTCAAGCAAAAAAAAAATCTTAGATGTGTGTCTCACTGATTGAAGCTCTCCGACCAAAGGTTTCATATAAGTTTCCTCCAAATCAAGTAAAAAAAAACTTTCTCAAAGATTAACAAATCGTTAAACGGACCTATTTTTAATTCAAAACATTTAAAACACACTCCATAAATGGAAAAAAGGAATTTCACTCGATGTCTATAGATATAAAATCAACTCAAAAAGCTTCAGTTCAATGTTTCTAATTTATGTTGAAATCTTGATAAAGTGCACAATAAGTTGAGGCATATGTCGAAGAAATACGAATGATCCCTACTGTTTCACAATAGCATATTCTGTAGGTTACTGATAATAAAGAGAAAAAAATTGTAATACAAAATCAATTGTAATATAAACTCTTACTATTAACTAAGTACGAAGATTGCTATCTAATCCTTAGCCATTGTTATATATTTTCATAACTCCACTCATCTAAGCCTATAAAAGAGTGCAGATTATATATCAATGAAAACCCCAAAGCTTGTACGTTTTTCTGCGTTAAACCACAAATCAAATCTGTCAAAATTGAAAATTTCTTGCTACGGCAAGCACTATCCATCTGAAATTAAAAAAAAAAACACTATGAAACGAACAAAAAAACTCTTCCATTTTAATGAAACTATTTCATGTTAAAAACTTGTTACTCCAGCGACGAATATGAACACGATTAACACGCTGGCCCATTGAGAGCCAGACAAATTAAACTTTATCTTTACAGTTGAACTCTGAATGAACTCACACAAACTAAAATGTAGCCTGTTATCGTATGGCTTTAAACGAAAGAGAAAAAAATAACACTTGCCGATTGTGAAAGATGATTTATGAAAAGCTAAAACAATACTAGTTTAATTATGCTGTGGATTAAACAACGTGGAGACACAATAACTAGAATTTTTTTTAGTCTTTGTTATGAATCCGAAATGATAACCCGTCTTTAAAAAAAAGTTTTTTTAAGAGGTTTTTGATGGTTTTTTTTACGTAAGATTTGTAAAAATTGGATTCAACCTTTCCATCAGCCTTATTTTCGGGAGCAATCATCTATAGGCTTCTGGAATCTGATCAATGATAAGGTTTTCGAAATAGTTTTTTTTTGTTTTTTGTTTAAAAATGACACGACTCACTGACACCCTCGAAAGTTATTTTGTTACTCTAACTCTAACGTTGCTGATACAAACTTTCGCTAAAAATGTGATGCTTCACTAATTTTCTCCGGTGTTCCATAGGGAAGACATATAAGCCAAACTTCTGTTTAACCCGGTCACTTTGGATACGCCTCGAATATCAGAAAACGGATATCAGTCGCTGTTCTCTGATGAGAGTCAGCTGCCTTCGTTCATAATGGTAGGGTAAAACGAGGGTTTAAAATTCAGCTACGTCAAATTACTTCTGTAGTTGGAAAATCTGAAGATTGTGTCAATTAGAGAATATGGTTAGAAATTTCTTAAAAATCCAAATTATTTTTCTTCGTGTTATCCTTTAGATTAGTTCACTTTTCGCGTGTTACTTATAGGAATTGATCATCATTCATTTTGAAGCACTCTGACAAAATTTTAGGTCATTTGAGTAAGTTTCCAACTTGCGCTTCGAGAAAATGATCGAAAATTGCGCTACGTAATATTTGAACGGACCCATAGCACAGCGGTCAGAAATGCGAAAAATGTATTCGTAGCTTATAACTTTTTTAGTTCACATTTTAGGATATTGGTGTCTTCGGAGAAGTTTTTCAGTAAAATCAGCTCTATAATAATTTTTATTTTCTGATTAATCCTCCGATCCTCCATTAACCCATCAATCTTCCAACTGCCATGCCATGGCAAGTAATTTGCTGTTTATATTTTTTCCCCGAGTCACGCACCTCTGCCTTCCAGCCCCGCATTATGCGCCTCAATTCAGCTTTATTTTATCCGTTATGTTGCACATTTCACCACGAATGTCAACTCTTTGCCACTGCCTGCTGCTAACGATGCTTTGAACACTGGAACCAATCTGGCGAATCTCTTCTGGATGTCGGGACGCACCAATCAAGGCAATTTGGAAGTTCTTTTCCTGACCACCAACGACCGCCCGTTTCTGCTTCAAGTCGTCCCGCGTATCGGTCAGGTGGTCTAGGGGAAGGCTTCCAATTGTCATTCTATGGCAAGTATCCGTCGGATTTTAACATTTCACCCAGTCATGCATCTCTTGCGCCTGATGATGTTCCCTTTTCCAGCGTACATCGCACACAGACATCCGAATCGAAATCTTTCGATTCCATTTCCCTTTACTGCCAGAATGTCGGTGGTATAAATTCCTGCTTGTCAGAATACCTTCTCGCTACCTCATGTTCCTGTTATGACGTCATCGCCTTAACGGAAACATGGCCTATCTGACCAGATATTCTGCCCTGATTATTCAGTGTTTCGCTATACCGTAGTGCCCGTAACAGCAAAAAGTCTAGTGGAGGCGGAGTGCTAATTACCGTCAAGTCGAATCTCTCAGCGCAGCTTATCGACGATAATTCCTGGTGCGATCTGGAACTTGTGTTTGCGTACTGTATTTGCCGCCCGACCGCTCTAGCGATGTTGCCCTAGTAGAGTCGTTTTCACGCTGCATCTCAAAAGTAAGCTCTTCTTGCGCCCCGGAGGATGACATACTCATCATAGGCGATTTCAATATGCCCGGTTTGAAGTGGTGCTCCAACCATGGTAGCTTTCTGTACCCGGATCCTACTCGTTCTACCTTTTCGACACCTTCGAACATCATATTAGACTCCCTGAATAAACCGACCTTGCGTCATATCAACAGCGTGGTGAACGAAAATGGTCGTATGCTGGACCTTTGCTTAGCCAACGATGGGTCTCGTATACCGACCATTGAATTAGCTCCTGCACCGCTCGTCAAAGCAGTTCCACTTTAACCTGCTCTATCGGCCTCACTTGAAGTAACTTAGTTGAACGCTCGTGTTGTAAATTTACCAGCTTTTTACCTCGACTATAAGAACGCCAACTTCGATGACATTTCTCGCATCTTGGCCACCATCGACTGGGCATCGGAGCTCGATTTATCGGATCCTAACTCTGCTGCAGAAACCTTCTCGCATATCCTGAACTATGTCATTGATCGTCATGTGCCTAAACGTACTATCAGAGAAAATCTACGAACTCCCTGGGTTACGACTGAATTGCGACGACTGAAAACGGAAAAAAGATGTGCGCTTCGAAATTATAACGAACAAAAATCTCCTTACACCAAGTATATATATCGGAAGCTTAATTCCGCTTATAAAAAGCCAGCAAACGTTGTTACCAGAACTACCTTCGCCGAGTACAACGTAACCTCAAATCCTGCCCAAAATCATTTTGGAAACACGTGAATAGTCAGCGGAAAGAACCTGGTATTTCTACCCATATGTTTCTGGATGACATCACGGCGAACTCTGATCGTGGAATTTGCGATCTTTTTGCCCGAAAGTTTTCAAATATCTTCACTACAGCTTCCACATCCCCAGATCGTTTGGCTAGTGCTATCAGGAACATTTCGCCACTGGGCTTTTTATTAAACGGTATTGAAATCGAGGATCCAATCATCTCAAAGGCAGCGTCGAAGCTCAAGAATTCCTTTTCTACGGGTCCGGACGGGATATCAGCTTCGTTTTTTTTTAAAGTTTTATGCCTGTTTTGTTGACTCCTATTCGTCTTATTTACTTGACAGAGCTACCTTTCCACTACTGTGGAAAGAAGTTTATATGTTCCCGGTCCACAAAAAAGGTGATAGACGAGATGTCAACAACTACCGTGGAATCTCAGCCTTATGTTCGATAGCCAAACTATTCGAATTGGTGGTCTTGGATCCCATCTCCTCGTTTTGTAAGAATAACATTTCTAATGACCAGCACGGATTCATGCCTAAACGCTCTACGATAAGCAACTTGTTGACGTTCACTTCTTTTGTGCATGAAAACTTTGCTGCAAAATCTCAAACTGATGCCATATACACCGATCTGTCAGCTGCATTCGACAAAGTGAACCACGAAATTGCCATAGGGAAACTTGGACGCTTGTGGTTCGGTGGTACTTTACTTGGCTGGTTTCGCAGTTATTTGACTGGGCGCAAACTGACTGTTCGGACTGGTGATACCTTTTCCAAGCAGTTTTCTGCCTCCTCCGGTGTGCCACAAGGAAGCCATTTAGGACCGATTATTTTCCTAATGTATTTTAACGACGTGCTTTCACTCCTTGACAGCCCAAAACTTTGCTATGCTGATGACCTAAAACTGTTTTACACCGTAAACGACTACGACGATATTAATTTTAGGCAAAATCAGTTCAACCTCTTCGCTAATGGTGCGACATCAATTGCTTGCCATTGAATCGTAACAAATGCGCAGTTATCAGTTTTCCCGTAAGCGGCAGCCTTTGATTGCGGAATACTACCTTGGAGAACAGCCCATCGCACGCGTGGACCATATTAACGATCTGGGCGTCACCCTCGATAAGCGACTGGAATTCAGGACACATACAAACTACGTAGTCAACAAAGCATCCAGAAGTCTTGGTTTCATTTTAAGAGTAGCGAAGGAGATCAATGACGTGTATTACCTGAAAAGTCTATATTGCAGCATTGTTTGTTCCTTTCTTGAATACGCATCTGCCGTCTGGTGCCCCTACTACCAGAACGGCGCTGAAAGTCTCGAGGCTATCCAGCGGCACTTTTTACGATACGCCCTTAGGCATCTAAACTGGCAAGACCCTTTCCGCTTACCAAGCTACGAAAATCGATGCCGCCTTATAGACATTGACACTCTTCAAGTCCGTAGACATACAACCCGTGCATCTTTCGTTGCTGATCTCTTGATATCGTGAATCGACTGTCCCACTCTACTGGAAGCTATTCCAATAAGTGTGCGATCCCGTGGTCTTAGAAATCAGGATCTTCAATTGTATGTTCCCATCCGAATGAACAATTATGGAGCAAACAGCGCCCTCATCGGTGCAATGAAATCGTTCAACCGTTTTTCCGAGCATTTTGACTTCCGAAGAAAAGTTCTAAGTGCGTTGAGGAGCCTGTAGCTAGACCTAAGTGTTTTGTTTTAATTTAATTTTAACTCATCATTTGGATCTATATGTGATCTGTTGATCAGAATAAATAAATAAATAAATTAATAAATAAATAAATCCCCCTAGAGGCGCGATAAAATTTCGAACTTCTCTATTTTATGTTTTAGCTCTTTGATGTCTTCGACAAACTTGTTTATAATTTTCTCTAACTTTGTCTCAGATGTCAAGTTTCTAAAATAATTACTCTCCGAGCTATAGGCACAGAGAACAGACATACAAGCTAGCCCACGAAAGTTGTGTAAAAATCCCAACACCCTTTTTGAACCAATTTTTATCTTTTGGCTGGGCCACCAGATGTCTCTAAACACATCAAAGAGAACTGTCAAAACAAAGCTGACTAAGTTTCAGTCAGTTTTCTATAGGTCGTATGTGCTGCTTAGCAAGCTTAAAGAAAATCGCTTTTGAAGTATAGTTCGATATTGAAGTTAGATATTATCTTTTTCCTTCAAATTTGTTAGAAATACATAGTTTTAAACAGCTGGATGCTAAGTGATATGGGAAAGTAACCCGCTTTGAAATGCCTAGAATCAATACTGCTGGGTAAGACTGATCGTCAAGAATGTTCTTGTATTTGACTGGACATATTATGTAGGTGATGCATTTTCTTACATAAATTACTGTTCAAGAAGTGCGAAAACTTAAACCGAAGCTGTTAGATATCTAAACTGTCATAGTAGTCCAAAAATAAAGAAAGTGAAATTTCGCCCAGTTAAAAGTAACTCTGATTTCATTTATTTAACAATACATTTAAGCCGTCCATTTTACTGAGACATTGGATTCATTTTTTGTAAGTTCATATACGATTACGCCTTTTTGAAAACTGGGCACTTTAAAGTTGATTTGTAACTTTTGAACGGCGCGATAGATGGCACTGTTTGTAGTCAATTTCTAACGTATTTTTTGGGTGATAACATTTGAAATTTTACACACTTTTTTGACGATTTTCTGTTCGAGCTTGTACGTCTGTTCTCTGTGCTATAGGCTAAATAAGAATCCTAACTTCGAAAAATCAGTTTTTTTTATTTATTAGTTTATTTTAAACGGCTCGGACCTTTTAGTTTCAAGGAGCTAAAATCAGTTTTATAAGTTTATTTTACATTGATTACCTAAATCTATTTATCATTATTGTTTTAAGTATATAGAAGAAACTGAAGTTTTACAGACGAAGATCGATAGTTTTAAGAAAATGATAAATTTCGGACATATAGTCAAAGTCTATCGCAGCTAACAAATCTCTCACTGGAACATGGGGTTGTTTCCTTAGAGCCCGAAGGGAATCTTGAAAAATCTGTTTATTAATAATAACTTTTTTCAGTTAATTTTAAGCTTAATAATATGTTCCACAAAGTTGTTTATCTTATTTTAAAAGAAATTAATTTAAATTTAAATAAATTATAACTTTGTTGAACATTTTAAGTTTGTAAAATGTGGGAACGCAGAGCTATGTTAAAAAGATTACCAAAAATAATGGTTTTTCACGCCTTATTTTACAAATACCGGGTAACATCGGGCAGCCCGATTAAGATGCAAATTAAAGTCCAAGATTTCCATAAAAATAATATTTTTAATAAAAAAATCTTATGAAGATAACTTTTTCGAAGGTGTAAAACACATACATTGTGAAAAATTTTTTCACCCCACCAACAAGGAATATTTAAATAAGTTAGTGCCGAGAGCCATATTGGATTTTCTTTTGACGTCACAAAAACGATTGGATCGTAAATGTTTATGAGAATGGTAGGAATTTAAAAAAAAAAAAAAACGTTTTAGAACGAAAATGAAATCGAATTTAATTTTGGTTAGGTTGTAAGGCCTCTATTTCACTATTTTATGAAGTTTTTTTGGTTTTTTGAAGATTGCATTATGAACTTTTCTTATTTTATTAGTGAATGCAATGTCGCCTTGACTCTAAAACGTGCAAAAATGAAGGAAAATCAGCTTTAAAAAGGTCTAGCTGGTAGATATAGAGTGTTCAGTTGATTGTCATGATTTTAATCCAATTGGTTTACCATATACAATTCTTATGAAGAACAATTAACATCAATAAATGATCGTTGTATAAAAATTTGTGTTTTGATCACTTTATTGTAATGGGGAGCTTGAACTGCACTGACTTGTAAGACTTTGAAATAATTTTAAAGTTTTGCAAATTTCAGTGGGGAAAATCCACCATTTTTTCTAACTTCGATGGTCTATTTTATAGAAAAAAATATTCGAAAATGCAACTTTTTTCGTACCGATCTTGAAGAGCAAGAATCCTTCTACAATCACATGTTGTCTAAGAGGAAAATTTCTAGCACATTCTTCAAATTATCAATGAAAAAGATAAATTTCCTAGTAAATTAACAGATTTTGCCTGCTGGTGACGTCTCAGCCTGTACCAATACTAGAGCAAGGCTGCCTTGACACTAAATTCTTTAAATACTCCTTGCCCCACCAACTTGTATACTTGTATAGAAGTCGCCCCAGGAGCGAAAAAAAAACGCACGCTCTGATCGAGTTGCATGCAAGATTTCTCTGGATGCCACGTTTTGCATGTGAAATAACACTAGACAGAACAATCAGAACATCACTGAGACGAAAACTGTAGCATAAATAGTTGAATAACCTTGCTTCTACTCTTTTGATGATTACGTTTTATACATAAAATGAAAATTTGTAAACACGGCTTTCATTGTAAGAAAATATTTAATAGAACATATCTCGCGTAACATTTCAAAAGGACGAAACTAGCAGTTGACTCTAAACGAGAAAAACGCATTTGAAATTTCGGAACATCAAATCAAATTCTCTTTCAACAGTTCTTGAGCTAGTTTATTACCAATATCGTTCATATAATATTGTTATGCCTGCCGTTTTACATTTAAATACATTATAAATATTTGTACTATTTAAGTTCTAACAAGAATAACCTCTTTCATTATGGATATCGTATAACAGGCGCATAACAGCCTAAAGCTTCTTTTCGTTATTGTTCTCAACGCCATTTGAGCTCGTTGTCGGGGCCTGTACGTCGTTCCACTTTTGCACCTTTCCAGAACCAAACACCACAAAAACACACCCACACAAGATGTAAATTCCTGCGCTGATAAGAAACACATTTTTCCACTGTTCAATTGTGTTCTGGAAATGAAAAAACAAACGTTAAAATTCAGTTGAAATCAACACATAACTGTGCAAATCATTTACCGATTCTTCGGTATAGAAAGCCACCATCATCGGTGCCAGAAATCCGGCGGTCGTTCCGATGAAGTTCATGAATCCGTACAAGGTGGCGGCAAAGTTGGGCGCCAGATCCTGTGCGTTGACCAGATTTGTGATGGTTGCCGCTCCATTGAAACCTAGGCAGGCAATCATGCAGCCTACGCAAACGAGCGGATCCTTGGCCACAAATGGTAGGACTATCAGGAATGTTCCCGGCAAAATGTGAGCTGTTGGATATATAGGGTCATTTAGTCAATTTCGTTGAAGGAGAATGGACAGTTTGGTTTTCTGGTGTACACGGATGAGTAACATTCGGTTCGAAAGATTTTGACGATTCGGGATAATGTTTGTATGGGGCCAAAAATATTATAAGTTGTATAATTTCAAGGGAAAGAGTGGCAAAGATTAGCTTCGAAAGTCGGCTTTCATTCATTACTTTTTTCCAAGGTAAATATTTTGGGCTCCATAGTGATTTTGTCTCGTCTCGTCTAGATTGTTTGAACGTCATCCGTGTACATCAGAAAACCAAGTTTCAAACATTTTTGCCCAGTTTTCTTTGGAATCATTAAAAACTATCTCAAAACTTACAAACGAAACAGAAGGTTTTCCTGATGGCGGTGGTGCTCATCAGCTCTTTCTGCCGTATCCGATCACCTATGATGCCGAAGAAGAAGCCGGAGAACATGCGTGCCAAATACGGTAGAGAAGAGAGAATACCGGCATTGGACAGCTTGAAGCCGAGCACCTCGTTTATGAATTTGGGCGTCTGGGTACTGAAGAGGTTCATACCCCAGAAGTTGCCGTAGTGCAGAAGCAGTAGCGACAGATAAGGTAGCGAGGTGAAAACCTGTCGGAATGGAGGCCAGGATTTGGCCTTTGAAATGGTTGCTCCAAGAGAATCCTCGATGTACAGCCGTTCCTCGTCACTGATGGTCTTGTGCTTTGCGGGTGAATTTTCGATGAGCGATATCCAAATAACAGCGATGGCGAGTACAAACAGAGCAGGCAAGTAGAACGCGTAGTCCCAGCCTAAACGATCGATTATCAGGCCAGAGATCGGCCACGTTACGACGGTTCCAAATGTCCCGCCCCCGGAAAGACAAGCTATCACCTTACCACGTTCATTCGGAGGTATCCATCGGGAGATGAGTTTGTGTAACGCTGGATAGACAAACCCCGCCAAAACTCCGACGAATACTCTAGATCCAATTACGTACCAAGCACCCAAACTAGCGAATACGGGCGTAAGTGCTATGGTTATTGAACTCAATACGAACGAAATTGTCAAAAGCACTTTCGCTCCAAATCTGTCGGCCATCATTCCGGCCGGAAGCGATGTGAAAAGGTACCCATAGTAATATGCCCCCAAGATCTGACCCTGCATCCGCTGATCCCAATTGTATCGGGGACCGTAGTAACGAAGTTTCTTCTTCGACGCCTCAGGATCATTTCCAAATACTGTCAGAGGCGGCCCAAGTGTTGTCACCGGCAATGTTTCGTTAGTAAAACTTTCGCTTGCGGTGCTAACTGTTTCCTGAGTGATGGCTTGATTTGCAGGCATCGGAGTCGTTATGTCTGATTTGGTGGATGCTTGCACCATTGCAATTATGTTGATTGACATTTGTACTCGTAGCATGAATGACGTGGCACATGCAATAAAGATCATGATGGCAACGATGAGCCGCTTGGGGATGCTCCCTGTAATATAGAAAAAAAGGGCGTTGTAATACATATTTATTACTGAAGTGTCATTCTATCTGGTATTTGTGGTTTATGGAGACTAGACTAAAAGCTGTGATTTATATGACCGATGGGGAACGAAGTTATGCAAGCAAAATATGTTACTTCTACTAAGCCTTTGGGATATACATTTGTATATATTAGGGTAGCGTCAGTTATTTTTGCTTTAAGCTGATTGCAACTTGTGACATGTTCCTGTAATAGGTATATCGGTGGAATCCAGGAATTTGTTGTCATTTTCTAAATAAGCCGAGATTCCATCTCACTCTCTAGAATGTGTGGCGAGCGCTTTAACACGCCGTTTGGTAACGAAGCCCCGTTTGTCGTGTTCATTGAACTTTTATTCGAAACAATATGAACTTAGTGTTGTTCAATTTATCTGTAATCAGTATACATGTTAGATTGCCATCGCTTAGCTTTTGTAGCTACTGAAACACTATTCAAGAAGAGCTGAGTTAATGTGAATCAATTTATGAATTTCCAGCACAGCAACATCATCAGGATGCAAATCTGTGTTATGGAGTTATTAACGATCGATTAATTTTGAAATTACATCAAGGCTTGCTACCAAAACTTTCCATGGTATTTTGATACGCTTTGAAAAGCTAGTGAGGTCGAATAGATTTTCTTGAGCCGTTAAACATGGTGTGTTGAATGCATGTTACATATTCAACCCATGCAGTTACATATTCAAACAAGTAGATGAACTCATGGAGGTTCACGATCACCTGCATGGTATATTCTACCCTATACTGATTATTCCGTTCTTTTCCTTTTGGGTTATGTGGACACGACCTAAATTGAAAAATAAATAGAATCGGCAAGTTATAATGATCTTCAAAGTAGAAAGCGGGTTAAATATTTTTCTTAAAAATTATTGTTATACCTATCACATTCAAATAAAAAATGTGTTGTTCGGCCATAAACCTAAGTTTAATAACGAATGTTAAAATAAACACAGTTAAACCTTCATCAATGTTGTTTCAGCCACAGTAATGAAATTTTGTGAATTTCCATCATTGAACTCTTATGATACGAGGCATTCGTAAAGAAGCTGTGTTTTGTTTGTTTAGATTTGTATTTGCTTACATGATTTCGACACTTACATTCAACTGGTATCCGACAGCCGATTTTGATAATATTTACCCAAGATTTTCGTAATAAGAATGGAAATTTCATACCGGCTTGAGTGAAATAATAACATGTTTTACAAGAAAATAACAAAAAAAACAATAACATGTTTTACAGAAAATTTGTCAAAATTTCTTTGTTTTGTATCCTTGGTATCAAGTATCTAAAAATGGGTCAAATTACGCCAACTTTGTATTTCTCCTCTCGATATTCCGATTTTTTACCACTTTTTACATTTTTTATTGTCAGGATTCAGGATTGTCAATATTTATTTTCTTAAGATTTCTGAATAAAAGATTATGCTAGAATATTGGTTGTGGAACGAAAAAGATTGAGCAACATTAGGCCAGGTGTGTCTTATATAGAACTTATAGAACATAAACGTTTTTTTTTTTTATTTTTTTTTATTAGAAATGGCTCATACCTTGAGGCTTCAAAAGGCCACACTTGTTTTGTATTTTCACAATTGTTTGCTTAGGTCTAAACCGTCACTTTTTTTTTAAGAGAACAGGAAATAGATAGGGAAATATGAAAATGAAAAGAATTATAGACGAAGATCAATAATAGCATTTAGGAAAATGTATATTTCGAACATGTATTCAATATCCATCGCAGCTAGTTGATATATCTCTTACTGGGGTGCAGGGTGGTTTTTCTCGGGCCCGGAGAGAATCTAGGTGGACCTCACACTCACTTGACCAAACGATATGCTCGATGTCGTGGTAACCTTGGACAGAGCCGCACAAACCGCTGCCAGCAATATTTATACGATAGAGTACCGCATTCAAGGAAAAATGATTGGACATGAGACGGGAAAACATACGAATAAAGTCTCGCCTAAGGTCCAATCTAATAAACCTTATGGTTTACCCTTGGGATAATCGTGTGGAGCCATCGATCCAACTCATCCTTGAACCATCTGCACTGCCAGTTGACAATAGAGTTCCTCCGAGGCAAGGACTAGAATTCGTTGAAGTAGATTTCACTCTGGTAAATGTTGCCTTCCATCGCACCCACCTTTACAAGGGAGGCTGCCCTCTCATTACTTTCTATCGAGAAATGTGAGGGGACCCAGACAAAGGTGATGGAAAAGCAACGTCTTGATAAAGTGGTCAATATATCTCCTATCTTTTTGAGGAAGTACGGCGTGAGATTTCTTGGTCTTATAGTGTTGAGGGCACCCATCCCAAAGCGGTACGCAGACAACGATATTGGATACGCTCGAGTTTGATAAGTTTGATAAGGTGGCAGTTGACTGGAGATAGAGGTTACCATATTCCATCACTGAAAGAATAGTTTTTCTGTACAGTTTTATAAGATTTTCTCGATGGACTCCCCACTAAGTGCCACTGATTGATAGGAGAAAATTGATTCTTTGTTGGATTTTTCCTTTCAGATACTCAATGTGGGCTCTCCAGGTACACTTGGAATCAAACCAATCCTCAAGATACTTGAAACACCTCGATTGAGTGATGATTCTGCCTAGGAGTTGATGCTTAGATTGAGCAGGTCTATGTTTCTTAGAGAAAACAACCATCTCTGTTTTCTGAGGGGAAAACTCAATCCCAAGCCCCAAAGCCCAGGAAGACAACCTATTTTTTTTATTAGTTGATCCCCCAGACCCAGGTGGTAAATCCTTTTTACGGATTGCATTCCAAGGTACGGCGAGCCACCGCGTCCCCCCAGTATGCTACTCTGGGTCCATGGGTGCAATTGGTCGACTCATGATACTATGTACCCCTACGCCATAAAGTCCACCTAGGGCATCTGGTCATAATTCCCATCCGGACCTGCATCGAAGGCTGTACCCAAGATGGGAGACCAAGATGCTTAAGCGCTCATCGGCTTACTAAATTCCCTGCCTCTTGCTACGATTCAAGAATAAGGACCTCTACTCTGACGACTTGAGGTCCGACCTTTACTCGTAACTCGAGGCTCGCTTGGAACAATAGTCGCGTGCGCTCCGCCTCTGTTCGAGACCACTCCAATAGACCAATGACCTCTCCTCTGACGACTCAAGAACTTGGCTCCACTTGGTTTGTCTCGAGGCCCTCTCCTCTTTGCCCGTCCGTACACCGAATCTAAAGCAGCTTATCCTATCCGACGTAGTGAGCGCGTTCTACACAGATACTCCGCGGCGGTGGAGGTATGCTACACAACGTTCACGACGTACCTAATAGTTCGGCATACGCAGAAGGTAGAGTCTTTGTATGCTTTACTGCTAGGATTGGACGCACACTACTCGTATGCCCCTGCCGAAAGGGCATTCTACTCCGACCGTGGTCCGGTCTTCCTCCTTCCTTTGGCTTGCAACTTTGGGGCTGGCAACCTTAGGCCTTTAAGCCCGCCGTGTGCAGAATCGAAAGACTTAACCTAAACTCGCGCCTGTCACAGTACACTTACGGGTCTTTAAGACTTGTGACTCAAATGAATCTCGACGGTGATGTCATCCTACCCGACTCGAGTGGCTCATCCGACGGCGACGTGAAACCACTCTACCAGAGAGTACTCCGCGACGTGAATACTCTTTCCCCCTACGAGTTCGACTGCGGAGAAGGTCTTGTTTTATCTCCACAGCCTCCATTGCAGAGGGCGCGTTCGACTCGGATACTCCGTGACGGTATCCGTTGGAGGAATCCTACATAGAGACGCGCGACGTACCAGGCAGCTCGGCATACGCAGAAGGTAGAGTCTTATCTTTGTAAGCTTTACTGCGTCCGGTTCGGACGCACACTACTCAGATGCTCCCCGACGAAGGAGTCACCGGTCGCGGACTGGTACTGGTTCCAACTCCTCTCCTCTGCAGGGCAGTCATGATCCGGGTGAACCCATCGCTGACCACGCGCCAAGTATTGGCACCCTCACACATCCTCCGCACGATGTTGTCGGCTGTCGTGTCTGGTCCGCAGGCGGCAAGCATGTTAGCGCACACCCCTTTCGAACCTCGGAAAGTTGAACACTACGTGCTCTGATGTCTCTACTGTGTCACCGCAGGTCGGACAGAATGGCGACGTGTCCAAACCGATGGTGGTACTGCATGAAGCATCCGCCGTGACCATTCGAGAACTGTTTCATGCAGAAATCCACCTCTCCATGTCTCCGATCCATCCAAAGTCTGACGTTAGGGATCGAGCGATGGGTCCACCGGCCACGTTCCGAGCAGTCCCACTGGTGCTGTCTGCTGGACAGCCGTACCGCAAACTGGACGAGGTCACACTCGCCAGGACCCTCTTTCTGCTGAGAGGGCTGCTGTCGCCATTGCCGCTCTTTTACAGGCGTATTCAACGTGGGCCGTAAAGCTCAGCCGGTCGTCGATCATCACCCCCAGGTACTTGATGGCACGCTTGGATTCGATTGCGCACGGTCCAGCTGCAATCGTCACTGATTGTGCTGAAATCAGGTTGGTAATCAGCACCATCTCGGTCCTGTGGTGAGCCAGACGCAAGCTCTTGGAGCGCATCCAACTTTCCACCTTCTCAATCGCTACTGTGACGTCCTGTCTAAAGTATCTTGTATAGGCCCGTGCAGATGAGACTCGGTAGATCCTGTGACAGACACCACGCCGTCATCTGCAAGTTGTCTTAGAGTGCAGCCTCCAGAAAGACAACTATCGAAGTCTCTTTCGTAAAGTTGTACGAAAGTGGACTCAAACATGAACCCTGCGGGAGGTCCATGTAAGAGGTTCTTCTAACTGTAATATCTCCGTGAGCTTAGTTCAAATGTTTCTCACAAAGCAAGCTGTATAAGATGATTTCAATAGTGGGGGCAGACCCCGGGAGTGGAACTTGTCTGACAACATCGCTATTGGACGGTACGAATTGGGATCAGACGCAGGTTTTCCGGGTTTTTGGATAGCAATGACTCTCATTGCTCCTCACTCTTGGGGAACAATGTTATTCACCAAGAATTGATTCAATAAACTTAACAAGCGAAATATTGCGGCATCCGGAAGGTTTTTCAACAAGTTAAACTTGATTTTATCAATTCCTGGAGCTGAATTGTTGCAAGAGAGGAGGGCAATTGAGAATTCGACCATCAAAAAGCAGGAATCCAGACCACATCTATCTGAAGGCACATTCCGGATTATTTTTTGAACAGGTGCAGAATCTGGACAGACTTTCCGTGCGAAGTTGAATATCCATCTATGTGAATAACCCATTCTTCGTGCCACTCTCCACAAGGTACTCAAGGATGTTTCCCGTGATAAACCACCCACGAAATTCCTCCAATACGCCTTTTTCTTCCCCTTTATCAGTTTTTTTGACTGATTTTCAAGGGGAACATAAGCTTAAAAATGGACAAGAGTTCCATGTTTTCGAAAATATTTGAATGCTTTCGATTTGTCCTTATAAAGCTAACAAAACTGCTGGTCCCACCATGGATTAGGGGGTCTTCTAGGAACAGATGAATCTGGAATGTGTTTTGTTAGATCACGAAGTGCACTATTATGTATCAAACGTGAAAGAAGGTATTATCTAAAGGAAGTAAAACATACATAAACATACATTTCCAGTCAATGTGTCACTGCATCGTGAAAGATGGACTACATGGGGAGTTCCATAAGGTACGTGTAGTTTGGCAGCCATAATTGACCCTACAGTCCCAAAAGCAAAGAAAACAGCTTATTATAGGATGGAAATATTCGATTTCGTGGAATTAGCTGAACTACAATCCTGCTTAAACTGTGAATCTTAACTTTCTTCTTGAATTAAAAGGAATCTTTCGATTGCTTTGATTCAGAAGAATACTTATAAATCAGCCGTTTATAGCTCGCTTGCCAGTTTTCTCAGCAAGGATCCATTCCAGCTTGCAAACTTTTCTGTAGGTCTTTAGCATATATTTCACACCAGCATCGAATTTTTCAATTTCGATATTCCAGGTCAGAATTTTCTTAGATGTTTGAGTCAAGTATCGCGGCAACTGATCGCCATAACTTACTGATGAGAAGTAAGTCGATAAGGGGTACCACGAAAAATTTAAGCCATAACCAGGCTTCCTTTAACAGCGCGCGACATTCTCGCGATATCAAACTTGTAGGCAGAACGCTTCCGCTTGTTTGTAGAATTTTTACCGATTCTTTCACCACCGCTGCTGTTGCTGGTGGGATATAAGAGTTTTGTGTATGGTATAGCTACTAGAAAACTTCGACGATCGTTTGGCGTGAAACTTAAACGCCAAACTATGCCGAATTGGTCGAAATGCGCCTGTTGACAGAGTCGTCGGGAGTGCAGTGGGCAGACAAAAAAACATTTTCTCAGCGTAGGGCGTGTGATTAGCCCAAACATGGTACATTTGACTGAGGGTAAATTCGGGAAGGCCATATAAAGCTTTTTCGTGGATGCGCGCACAGTTTAATTCGGTGTTGGTGAGAATTGCGGAAGCAACTTGGGACTTTGGGTTTAAGTCAGCAGCTTCTGGAAAAGCCTGGTTTGATCGAACGCGGGGGATCGAGGGCTCAACATTCGGTCTCCGTCTGCCCCAGCATGTGGATGTCCCGACAATGGTGTCTCGGGTTGGTCCTGTGGATGGTTCCACAGGGCTTTCTGTTAGGTTTGGTGGAAACAGCCAAGTTGGATTTGTTTCTTAGTGTGAAAAGTTCTAGTGTTGCCACCTTGAAGCTGGAGGACATTGCCAATGGTTATGTGAAAGTGACGGATCTGATGGTTAGTCCCGATGGACGACCCTTACCATGTTTCAATGGAGAAAGTGAGTTACTTTAAGAATTAGAGTGTAAGAACGGGTTATGTAATTTTTATTTTTATTTTTAAAGAGGAAAAATCGGAGTTCAAAGTGCTACGTGATTCGAAACCAGATATAAAATTTTTGGCGTCTTTTGGAGGACCCGCGGTACCGCCGGAACTGTTTGCCCATTTAGCTGTTGATCCAAACCGGCGATCCTCTTTCGTCAAAAATATGGTCCAGTTTGCTGTGATTAATGGTTTTCAGGGTTTGGATATCGCGTGGTTTTACCCTCTTCAAAATGATAAAGTATGTTAAACGTTTAAAATTCAAATTTATATCATTGATATCCGTTTCCATCGACAGGAAAGCTATGCGAAACTTCTGCAGGAGCTACGGGCAGCTTGTGATAAGCGCATGCTTATGCTTACAGTTACTGTCCCGAGTAATCCAATGGTAATCGAGAAGAACTATCCCGTCAAGCAGTTGGATGCTGCGGCTCATTTCGTCATATTGAGCACCACCGAGTTCAAAAGGTTGAAGAAAACTTCTCTCATTGCTCCGCTTTACTCGAGCAGTGATACTGCTCCAAACTGCGTAGTAAGTATTTTGAAGTCTTGAAATCAGCGTTTAAATTACGATAAAAAACATCAATCAAACTTACATATCATATGGGTTTAGGTACACGGCTTCTCCATCTTGAATCATTTTCATTAAATTTTCTCCATAAATATTTTTAAGTACAAGGCTGGAACAAATTTGGAATCCTTTTTGGTCCCTTGGAGTTGAAACATCGCGAGTGGGGCTGATACAAAAAAATCCAAAATTTCATGAAATTGGAACGAATTGACAAAACTTTCTTTGCAACAAACTTGCTTACAATCTACATTGTATAAAATAGAAAAATCGTGTTATTTTAGAGAGAAAATTGAAAAAAAAAATGGTTGATACAAATCCTGTCTTCTGTGCTTTGACATTCGATCGTTCAATTGTTTAAATTTTCGAAGAAATAATCAAATTTTTCATCAGAATACCTTAAACTTTATTTGTTCCACCCTTCAAGATATCTGGTTAAATAGAAGGGGAGAGGGGAGGGAGGAGGATGATAAAATAAGAATTTGATATTTGTCCCGGCCTTTTATAGATAAATCACCTTCCTGTTCAATCTAGCATTGTGATCTGAAGAAAATTTTCACTCAAACGTTGTTATCTCTGCTTTTATCCAACTCCCATTGCCGAAACTTTATCTGGTGATTCTGATAAAAAAATTCTCACTATGTCACAAATTTTCGAAAACGTCTGCTAAATGCGAAATAATATGCCTAGAACAGGAAAACAACAGTTGAATATTATAGATACGATCCGCTATGTTTCAAATCCACTAACAAAATACTGCTAATTTTCATCAATTTAAGTGGTGTATTTATATTTATTCGGTCAAATTCCCTATCTCAGAAAGTTGGCATACGTCAAGCTAAAAATTGCTTGAAAGCGTTTCCAATAAGTTTGAAATTAGCGATAAGCGGCTTCAATTATTATTATAATTTATTAGAGATCTACTAACTACCCGGGTCATTGGGGTCTGAGCGGTTTGAAGGTTTTAATAAGGTTAAAAAAAAGATATTCCTTATTTTGAGTAAATTAACAATTTTACAATAATCGAAACAAAAAAAAAAAAAAAAAACAATCGTCAACTGATCAGATGTTCAGGATAAAAATTGATTAAGCATTTCCCAGTCGACTGTTGAATGTTTGTACCTAGAACAAATTTTGCTCCTGGTGGGTGAATTTCTACGAAAAGTTTCTTGAGAATTAATTGGTTGAGGTTCATATTTCCAAAGAAAAATTATTCGGGACAAAGTTCTCCACTTGAAAGTTTACCATCACTTGACGGTCTGTCTGTCTGTCTGTCTGTCTGCCTGTACCCTATAGACTCGTAAACTACTAATCCGATTTGCGTGAAACTTAGCAGGTGGGGGTGTTGGAGGCCGAGGAAGGTTCTTATTACGGTTTGAGACCCCTCTCCCTCTCAGAAAAGGAGGAAGGGCTCACAAACAATAGACAAATGTTAGCATAACTCGAGAACCGATCAAGAAAATGGTATCAAATTTGGCATTAAAGGATGTTTGGGTACGAGAAATATTTCTACGAATATTTGAGACCCTTCCTTTTTCCAGTAGGGAGATAGAAAGGAGGAGTGGGCTCTCTTACAATTCTTTACATAACTCAAAAATTATCAAGCAAATCGAACGAAATTTGGCATGGGATGGTATTAGGGTACGTGAGATGTTTCAATCAATATTTGGTACCCATCCTTCTTCCAATGAGGATATAGGAAAGTGGGGCGGAGCTTCCATACCGATGTGGGAGGATATTAGGGAGCGATTAATGTTTTCCTGAATCTTTGGTAGTCCTCCTCCCTTATAGGGTGGAGATAGGAAGAGGGAGGGTGGCTTCTTTACAATTTTTTACATAACTCGAATACTATTCAAGTGAATGGAACCCAATTTGTTTTAGATCCCTCCTTTCTTCCATTGGGAGATAGAAAGGAAGGAGTGAGGCTGCCATACAATTTTTATTGCATAGCTCGAGAACAATTTAAGCAAATTTGGCAAGAAATGATATTGATGTTTTTCCCAGCTCAAGTTTTCTTAATTTAATTTGAAGACATAATTAGTGGTATGAATAAGGTTTAGTAATTGCTTCGGTAGCTTTTACTTTGCTCGAAATCAAGCAAAGCAAAAGCCCAAAGCATTTGCTTAGTTTGGTATGAATAAACATTTGCTTAGCAGATGTGTACTAAAGTCTTAGAACATAGCTTTTGCTTCAAAAAAAAAAGAGCTATCCAACCAGCAGAATCTGAAATTTTCTAAAGTAAAATGAAAGAAGACAATAAAAAAAATGAAAAGCACGACTAAAATAGCCATGAAATCGACGGTGCGGGTGGTGGGTGTAAGAACGATCGGAAAAATTTAAGTCAATACATGCTCGTATGTTGATGTTTAAAGAAAATTGAATATTGTCAAACAAAAAATGGCCTAGCTTTTTAACATTTATCATAAGCTCTCCCACACGTTCTCGGATCGGGATAATCCGATATATAAAAAAAATAGGCAATAGGCGTGCATCTTAACTTAAGATGTTTTTTTAAATCATTGAATTATAAAAAATCATATAAATTTGGGAGATCTGAATTATGTTTTAAATTATTACAACTTTCTTCCAACTTCAAGCCGATTGGGACTTCTTCCACTGTAGCCGGATTTTTTTAATTTGAAATATTTACTAATTGATTTGTTTTGTTTCATCTTAGACGAATCATTTCATACAACAACAGGAATATGAAAAAAGTTGGGTTATCACTTCGACTGTTCTTTATCTATGTTGAAAATGCCTTTTTAAATTGTATTGCAGTGTAATATTGCTAATTTTATAAATTCATGACGTTGTTGAAGAATTTGTTTATTGGAAAAGTCTGCTACCAAGCATGCTTAGAAAATAAAGTAATTGCTAGGAGATTTCTCGAGCGATTGCTTCAGATTTGGGCTTTATTCATACCAAACTAGCTTGTTCTAAAAGTAAAATCTCCTGACTGAGAAAACAGCTGTCAGAAAAAACTTTATTCATATCAACCGAAGCAATTGCTTTCTGCGACTGCTCGAATGCTCGATTTAGTTTAGCAAAAGCAATTGCTAGGGTTTTTTCATACCACCTAATATTACAAAAATTGAGTGTTGTTATCGTTATTATGCCGATATGGAAGGCTTCAAATGGAGCAAACGATATGTGTGGATGGATCTTACAGAACAGGCTAACGGTCATAAGCCACGTGAGTACCCTTCGGCCAAACAGAAAAACGGTCAGCAATTTCGAGCGAGCTGATCAAGTTTCTGAAAGTTGTTCCCTCCTGACGGTTGAAGTCTTGCGGTACACCGTTGGTCATTTCTGGACACCATGTTCCGAGGGTCCTTTCAAGCCTGATTCAAATATGTTCTTGAAGGAGTTGTAAGAAGTTCTCAACTCAAGCTAAGTATTCAGTATTTTATCAACTTTTACATCAGTAGTTTTATCGATCGATCTCTATTTTGTTTTAAGTTAACTTCGATTTGAATTCAATTAATAGTTCTTTGCGGTTTCAAGCATTAATTTTTCTTTAGAATATTTAAAATCAGAGCTAAATAGGAGTTTTTATAGTTTTCTGTTTCGGTCAAAGGAAACAATCGCTTACATTAGCGTTTAAATTCTGCGCAACTTAAGACATAACTATTTTACCACAATTTTAATTGGCTGAAAGAGTTGCTTCGAATGTAAGAAAATATTGATGTATTTTTCCTTTTTCAATTCGATTTTTACATTTGTTGATATTAATGTTAGGTATATGTTGTAATAAATGTTCTTTTCAAAACAGTTAAACAAGACGAAAATTTGAAGACAAGTAACATGGTTCGTATTCATGTCTAATCGGTAGACAAATAAAAAAATGACAAAAACGATTCAAATCAAGTAGCTTGATTCCTGACAGGAGAATAGATTTGTGTAACTTTACTACGATTTCATATAACATCGATTAATTCGACATTTTTTCAGATCTTAATTTTGAGATCATACAATATATTTTTAACTACTCTTGTATGAGAATAAATAATAAATTGAGGTTAGCTAGAAATTGTACCATAAATTTTCAAAACAATTATGTAATCATAATTTTTAAGATCTAATTTACTACTACTTTGTTCAGGTAAATTATAAAGTTTCTAATTCATCATGAATATGTTTTGCAACAATTGATTTGAAAATTTATGAGTTTATCTGGAAAATAAATAATAGATTCATATTAAACATCTCGAGATTGTTGTTCATAAGCCTCACTGTCAGTTCTAGGAGTTTCAGTAGGAAACTTTAGGAGCATAGGAGGTGTAGGACGAAATGATCACCCGCAATGCTGGCCTAGCATCTCCCAGGGTTTACCTTCCCCAAATTACCACTCTAAAACCTCCCCACGTTTATGGGTGGATCGTAGAGATCTCTGCATCTACCGTTTAAGTAAACGTGAGTCACTTAAAGTGACTAATATACCCTTCCCTTTCCCCACACAGTCCGCAGGGTTCGGCCAGGGCACCTTCAACATTCTGTGGGGGCAAGTTTTTCAATTTAAGAGATTCTATAATCTGAGGCAACAAATTGGAAGACTTTGCTTCTTTTGAAATTGAAAGTCAGGAAGTGTAACACCATCTTGGGAGAAAGTGATGCAATTCTTAATGACTGTAATTTCATAAAACGGAGAGTTGACGAGAAGCGCCAACCGAAGTTTTAGGCGACTGTTTATGCGAATGCGAATGCGAATTTGGCAAGAAATGATATTCAAGAACAAAACAGGTTTCAATTAATATTTGGTATCACTCCCTCCTTCCAGTTGGGAGATAGAAAAGGGGAAATTTGGCATGGAAGAGAATGTGATACGAGAAATGGTTACATGATTTTTGCATTTTTCACTGGGGATATAGGAAATAAGGAGGAAGGCTCCTAAAATAATTTTTTGCACAGTTCGAAAACTTATCTAAGAAATGGGACCAAATTCCACATGGAAAAGGATTAGGGCACAAGAAATGGTTCTTGGTTGAGCCCATTCAAATATTACGTCACGCGTTTAGGGGGGGAGGGGGTGAATTGACGGTTTGTGAATTTTTGATTGAAAATCTTATAAATGTGTTACGTAGGAGGGTGGGGGTTTTAAAAATTACCCAAATTGCATTACGCAATATTAGAACGGCCCCAATTATGATTTAAGACCACACCCGTCTTCAAGTTAGTACATAGGAAGGGCAGAGCAGCACTAATCCAATTTGTTGGCTTAATTTGTGAATGAATCAAGTGAATAGAATCAAATTTGACATGCGATGGTATTAGGGTACGAAATATGTTTCTATGATTGTTATAAACCCTTCCGGCTTGAAGGGAGAAAATGGGAGGGAAGGAGAGCGTTCCATATAACTTTGTTGTATCGCTTAAGAACTTATCAACTAATGAATCCAAACTTGACATAATAGAGTTTTTGGGTACCAAAAAATGGGTCTGATTATTAGAAACGCCTAACTCCTTCAAGTAGTGGAAGATGGGGAGGGAAAGGGTGGATTTTATTATACAAGTTATTGGATATGAATCGAGCCTTCCCCACTTTAAAAGAGGGAAAGGGTAGAAAATCCAATAAAACATGCATTTTGGCGTAATAAAGGAACCTATGAAATAATAAAACAGTAAAAATGTCAGACCTTGAAAAACAAATTTAAAAACAAGGTTCGTTTCAAAAAATGAAATAATCTTTTTGTTGCAATAATTTTTTGTACCGTAAACCGGGGTAACATTGATCACCGGGGTAGCTTTGATCAACATGACATTTTGCCACATAATCATCTATAACTTAGCCTGTAGTTTGAATTTTTGAAAACTGTTTTCTACATTTGAAAGCCTATTTATTGAGTATCAAGAAGGAAAAATTTGGTTTGTCTTTGAATTTTTTTTTATGTTAGTAATAATGTAATTTCAAAATTCAAAAATATCTGTTTTTTCCAAGGCTTGCAAAAAAGCAGCTTTTCTGATGAACTAAATATAATTTAGAAGCAAACGGGATGTTGAAAGTGAAAGAACAACTATTTTTCTTTGTATTTGTATAGTTTAAGTGCTATTTTTATAGTCATTTAATGATAATTTTTTGATATTTAAAAAATAAGGACATTTCCCAAGAGTAAGCCCGTATTCGACAAATGGATAGAAACCCTATAAAATCGTTATCTTTGAGGAAAAAATGAAAATGTAAATAGAAGGAGGGCCTAGGGGAATGTGTGAAGGTAAAATTTCATTTGTATTTTGAAGTTCAAACTATTTAGCAATAATTATAATTTTTGCCCCTAAATGTAGGCAGCATCATAGTCATTTTTTCGGTTATAAATATTTTTAAAATAAAACGTTAAAAATCAAGGTTGAATAGATAAAATAGCATTAGTAAATATTCTGAAGGTGTTTTTTATCCTTTTTGATAAAAAAAAACTCCTTAAAACCGTCAGAACAGAGACTGATCAATGTCACCCCAAAGCATCAAATGTTGAACAAAGACGAAAACGATTTTTAAATCAAATTAAAAGTAGTCTAATAAATTTCTGCATCCATGTTTTACATTCATTGGAGTCCAGTACTGGTTTTAAAAATATAAAACATGCCACATTCCCGTTAACAGAAAAAATAAACGAAATATATTGAAAAAAGTGATCAATCTTACCCCGGATTACGGTACATTGTTTTACTATTTCTAGTAAATGTAGCAAAGCACACCGAGTCAGCTAGTGATAAATAAAAAACAATTTTAACATCAATAACAGGTTTAATTCTGGAAAACTGTAGCTTTGGTTGAGCTTCTTCTAACAATGTTCAATAATACTAATATCACTAATCTGCAAAGGTCGGCATTAAACGCTATTCGCTAGTTAATCCGCTACATTTTTATTTGTATGTTTATTCTTTAACTTAATTTTTGGAAAAATTACGGTTAAACAACTTTCATCACCTTGTGGAAAATAACATTTATCAGCATTCTTGCTTGGAGAATTGCACCTAGTGAAGTTTGTAAATCCGTTACTCCACCCGTTACTCCAGAAATCCCGTAAGAAAATAAATTTGTCAACAAAAAACTAGCGGACTTATTAGCGATCAACGCCAGACACTGGAAAAAAGCATGTAGGTATCAGCATTCTTCCTTGACTGATTGCTTGTGGTGGAGTTTGTTCATCCGCTAGTAGAAAAGTTTGGAGAAAAAATAAGTGAAAACGATAATTATCTAACAAAAACGAAGTAGACAATTCAGCGAATAGCGTTTCAATGCCGGACATGTAAAATAAAATTATCTCAAAAAATTGAAAGTGCTTCAAGTTGAGCAACATTTAAGTATTATGTGTTTCTTGGTATCATCATGGGATGAATCGGAAAATGATCAGGACAACGTTCAGGTATACCTTATCATTTAAAGGCCTACCGTTTTTTCACGTTTTGGGAGTCTCCAGAACTGTTGATTCACAAAACATTGAAATTTCTAAAAATTTTATAAAAATTGCAATATTTTCGTTTCGGTTTTTTAGATCGAAACCTAAACGAATAAAAAATATTATACATGGTAAAGGCATTGGTTTTTTTTTCAAATAATCCAGTCAGTCAGCTAGTCAGTAATTTGATTTTTTTTGAAATAATTTTTCATCTTATTAATCCTAATCCGCTCTATAGTGTCAATATGACACTATTGGAAGTTTGGCGGCTTGTAACAATTTCTTCGAGGCCCCTTATTTAATTCTTGAAATGTTTCATTGCGGATCATCCATTTTTTAAGGGCGCACCCTGAAAGCCCAGGAAAAAACTCCTTAATTAGACCTTGAGTTCCAATTTTACACTCCTCGCCTAAAATCGCTATATCCCTCTTGTTTTTAAACCGATTTTTACAAAACTTTTAGTTGGAAACCTTGTAATGTAACTCAAATATGTTTCTCAGACATTATTCACCTACAATTCTTCAGTTTTACGTTAGTGAAAGTCTAAGAAAAAAATCGTTGGAAAAAGATTGTAGATTAGTTACGGAATGCTCAAACAAAATTTCACTTAGTGTTCATGAAAGCTGAATATAGCAGCTATACGTTACACATAATTATATATATATTTTTTAAATTTTTTAAGGTCATGGCCATAAAAAATGTAAAAAGTTGTGTAAAAACAGTACTTTTTAATCAATGAACCGTCAAAATTGTTTAAGTCACACCAGATAAATTTTGAAAATAGGATTGAGACATTGACGTTTTTTGGTACATATTCGCATCTTTAGGTTTTCAAAATGGGAAACACAGAATTTTTGAAGAATTTTCAAAAACACTAAAATACAACTTTGCACTGGATTTAAAGTTTATAGTTGCAAGATTTTCGTAATAAATTTATATTCATCAGAAAGTCAATTTTATACCGATTTACAATAATATTTTCAAACATATTTTTGTAGCTGATCTACAGTCTTTTTTCCGAAGCATGTTTTTTTTCGGATTTTAGACTTAAACTTTGAATAACGGTAAACTGAAGTATTGTAGGTGAATAATGTCTGAGAAACATATTTGAGTTACGTTAGAAAGCTTCCAAAACTATAAATGTTGTAAAAATCGGTTGGGGACCGAGAGTGGTTTTAGTCAGGAGTGTCAAATAGACACTCCAGGGACAGTCACGGGTAAAAAAATAAGGAACGGATGAGAGTTAAAATTCAAGAGAATTAGAAGAATTAATTTAGCTCGTAATGATGTTTGGCACACAAAGACAAAGCAGTGACAATTTTTGAAAAAAATGTTTCCTCACATTTCATTACGTAGCTCATAATTCTGAAATTTATAATATACAAATGGTCGAAATTCGTTCTCTACACTTTAAGTAACTCAAAAAAAACTTATTTGGTTATTCGACCCTGGGAATCTAAAGTAACAGCTGAATTTAGAGGACCGACTTTTTTATCGACCTTGGGTTTTTAAGTGTTGAACTGCAATAATGAGTTTTTGGTATCCCTTTGTCTTAAAACTATCTTGGACGCCTGCTACTGTTTCTTGGCTTCACGAATTTTAGACGGTCGCCAGGGAAAGAGCAGAGTCACTTTCTCACAAAGAATCATTTGAATTCATGACGTGTTAATGGTTCAAAAATTTAGAAGGAGGTTATCCGAATAGGTTCGTTTCCCATTTGATGAAATGGTAGTTCCGTACACCTGAGAATTTAACAATGAACTGAAAAAAAATAGGACCCAATCAGTAATCAGGGTCATTAAAACTTCCCATGCTCACGTAGAATAACACAAACAATTTCATTGAATTCGAATGTTCCTTTTCTTGTGGGGGCTTTGAACGCCTATCACGTATGTATACACTTGGTTGATTATGTTTGTTAAATGTTTGACAAACATACAAGGTAGTTGACAAATATTACATAAGGTACGCGTGGATGTTTGTACCTTTATGATGTTTCATGAAGTGATTATAAAGTCATTGCGTTTGTTGTTTGACTTTAGAAGGAATAAAAAAAAAACTCTTTCTAAATAAGTTGCATACTGGCTTGAAATGACTGTTTTGTAATTTACGATCTTTATTCTGGATTAATGGCTAGTGGCAGTGGCATCCGGGCATTTATAATCTTCAAACAGTGACTTGTGGGTTTTTGTGGGTCATTTAAGGAATTGTCATGTTCGGATTGCAATATATACACAACTCTTAAAGCACTTTGAGACGATAGAGACAGTATTATAGTAAGATAGTTTGCATTTCGAATGAGGCCGGACTCTTTTGTCACCTCCCCCCCCCCCTCCCCCTTTCGAAAATCCAAAAGAGGGGAATAAATAAAGTTTCAGGTATTTGATGAAGATAAATTCTTCGAAAATTCAAACAATTTAAAGAGCGAAAGTAGAATTGTAGAGAATAGATATTATATCACTTTTTGAATTCGAAATTTTTTTTGAAATTTTTATCTAAAATAACTCATTTTTTCGGATTTGTACAATGTTGTTTGTAAGTTTTTTTTCTTGTAAATTGTTTATTGATACGGCTCATACCTTAAGGTTTTAAGGAGCCAAACTCGTTTTTTTACAATATATTTCTTAGCTTAACACTTTTATTTTAGAGGAAAAATAAGAGGGGGAAAGGGTAACATGAAAAATTAAAAGAATCGTAGGCGAAGATCGATAGCTTTAAGGAAAAGGTACATTTCTAACATGTAGTCCAAGTCAAGCATAGCCAGCACATCCCTCACCGGAACGTTGGGTGGTTTTCCTTGGACCCTTGTTTGTAAGTTGAAAGTTGTTATTCAATTTGTTCTAATTTATTGAAAATTTGTATTATTTTTTATTTCTTCCGAGATGTTTTAACTCCAAGTGACAAAAGTAGGATTTGAAATTTGTTCCGGCCTTATTGGTAATGAATGAAGGACGAACTTTCTTAATAGCTTTAAATCATTTTGATTAGTAAAAGTTATAGAGGTATTTGGTTTGTTCCCTTTTTCCAATGGCTTATAAATTTAAAAAAACATATAGAAGAAATTTTCAAAATTGTCATTCAAAATTTTCAAAATCAAACTATCCATTGAAATTTAAATAAAAAAAATCAACAAACTTCTCTTGTTTCACTTTCTTATTAGAGCTCTCACATCAGTGCATGGAAAGCAGCAGGTTTGAGCACCAACAAGCTAGTGATGGTCATTCAAACGAACTCCATAACCTACAAGCTGTTTGAATCGAACGAATACCGTCTTGGGACCCCGGTTATCAAGATGAAAGTGCGTCCGTACTATAAAATATGCCACCGGCTTTACGGAGGATCGCTCGAAGTGTTCGAAGAGACCGGCAAGTGTCCATATGCTTTCCGGGATCAGAACTGGTACACCTACGAGAATAAAAAGTCGATCGAGCAAAAGCTTCAATTTGCCCAGGATCTTTCGCTGGCTGGAGTAGCGGTGGTTGCGTACGATGAAGATGATCCGGATAACGTTTGCGGCGATGGATCACATCCGATGACGAAAGTTGTTTTGGGTTTGCTAGAGGGAAAGACTAAGGTAGATGGATCATCGGCCGTTGCTCAGCGAAGTGTATCGGATGATTTTGATTCCTATGAGGACTACGCCAATTTGAGGATCGTTGGAGAAGATGTTCCCTATTCGCCATCTCCTGTGGTAAACGTTTATGGGTCGGGAGCTCCAGCCGAAGGGGGTTCGTATGTGATCCAGCAAATCCCAGCATTGGCAGGAGGTGCCTGTCCATGTCCGGTTTGTCAACAGCATCCTACTACACCTGCTTGTGGTTGTGCTGCTACGCCGGCAGCTTGTCCATGTTGTACCAATAATGCCGATGGCCAGGGAATGACCACCGCTAGTTGTGGCCATCCAGTCAACTACTGTCCTCATGTTTATCCGGACCCAGAGGATGATTACTACGAAGACTACTCGGATATGACTGATCAGCCTCCCGCCCCAGCTTGTGGTTGTAGTGGAGGTTCATCTTCGGATACGACAACAGCGGCTTCCTGCATGGAGACAACGACAACTCCTGCCCCTTGCCCAACAACAGCTGCGCCTTGTCCAATGACAACTGCAGCTCCACCATGTCCAATGACAACTCCTGCCCCAGCACTATGTGGCGAAGTAACAACTGCCGCTTCGCCATGTGCAGTAGTTGTAGATGATTTGGAGGATGATAGCTTCATGGAGGGACCTGCTAAACCTGCCGGATCTGCTTGTGGCTGTAATAGTGATCCGACCACAGTCATGCCACCTCCAATGGAGAGCGTAGGTACAGAGCCGAAAGTAGTTCCCAGCTGCGGCTGTATGAGCAAAGAGACGGAGCCACCTTGCGATATGCCAACTACCCCGGCTCCAGCGGGTTCATGTGATGATTTGGCTGACGATCATTTCATGGAAGGAACTAGTACTGTGGCGCCACCTTGTGGTTGTGACCAGGCAGCTGGAAGTGTACCGGTAATCTTGGCTAACAGTGATAAAACTTTTGCACTTTTGAACCCTTCCATGATGGCACCGAGCGATAGCCACTTGTTCTCGGAAACTGCATCGAATGCTGAAGGTGAAGGCGGTGCAGGACCCTTATTTTCCGAACCAGAGCAGAAGGTTCCAATCAAACCTGTTCCCAAGGCGGCTCAGTATGATCCGATGAACTCGAGGCTAGGAATTCTAGCTACCGGCACCATTGGAGGAGGTGGCGGCGCTGGCGGCGGTGGTGCTGGTGGTGGTGGCGGTGGAATGGGTGGAGGTGGTATGGGTGGAGGCGGAGGCGCTGGTGGATCACAAGGAATGAATAATATGAATAGTATGAGTAACATGAACAACATGAACAGTATGAATAACATGAACAGCATGAACAACATGAATAGCATGAACAGTATGAACAGCATGAACAGTATGAATAGCATGGGAGGAAGCATGAGTAGCATGGGAGGAGGAATGAGTGGCATGGGAGGAAGTATGGGCAGCATGGGTGGCATGAACAACATGCACCCGATGAATATGATGAGTCCTATGAATTCAATGGGTTCCATGGATGGTATGGGCGCTATGAGTGGTTCGGGCATGGGCAGCATGGGAGGTTCCGGCAATATGCCCGGAATGAATTCGTTCAGTATAAGCCACGTGGATGGTGTTCCCATCATCACGGGTGCAAATGGAGCTCAAGGTCCTTCAATTCAACTGTCCCCGATCGCGCACGGAAATCAGCCAGGTCTGGTTAAGGTCTTTGCTACCGGTACTTTCGAAACAACTCCTGCTCCCGGAGCTGCTGGTGGTGGTGTTGGTGGCGGCGGTTCGGAGTCGATGATGAGTTTGATGTCCAATTTGCAGGACCTGGCGAATTCGTTACCAAAACTGGCCTCCATGAACGCTGCCAGTTCGATGAGTAACGAACCGATGATGACGGTGTGTCCTTTTGATGGTATTATTCCTGATCCGCGGAATCCAAGGTTCTACTTTCTGTGCCGACAGGGAATGTGAGTATATTTCTAGATTTTACTTATAAATGGCGGGGAAGACTTTATGTGACAGTTTAGTATTTCTTACAACTTCTTTTTGGAGCCCTCAGAATCGAATAACCAAACCATTTATCAACAATCATTTTCAAATTTTAGTCTTGTATTAATGAAAATTTTAGATTTTCCAGATTTTAACCTAGATGCAAACAGTTCGGATAACATATCGAAATTGCGTAATACTGAAGTTTTTGAGAGTTTTTTTTAAAGCAACTCTAATTACTTCTTCATTTAATTTGATTTTAATTAAATGTCCGTAATTTTCCCGTAAAAAACATATTACAGCTTATTTTGTGAGTCAATCTCAACTTTCACTAGTTTTACTAAAATAACTGTTACTCTTTTCCTAGTGCCCGCAAAATGTTCGAAACTCATTGAACTAAGAGTTTATAAGTTCATCTAGCTTATGTTTGTTTTTGATTTGATGAAAAAATATCAACTGTGAGAGTAATGGCGTTCTGTCAAAGTTGGAAGTTTGTGCGCTGCTTTTTAACGCAAATCTATCTGTGTACATGGGAACACATACCTTATCAATAAAATTATAGTAATATTTCATTAACTGACTTCAATATTCAAGTGTAATCATTTTTTATTTTTTTCTTTCCGCATTTTGATTTAAAACAAGCATTCTGATTTTATTTTCAAGAAGGGAAAAGGAATTCTTTTGAATTCTTGATTTTACCTAATTTCATTTTTATATTTTAGGCCCATGTGTGACGAAAATCGGTTCTCGTGTGCCGACGGTTACGTGTTTGATGCTGCCAGCCAAAAATGTGTCCCTGGAGGTGGTGCCGGATGTTAGCGGTAGCTCTGTCCATAAACCAGAGGTTTATTTCCAGATCACACATCAGGTTTAATTATCCCATTCCCATATTTTGTTTCTCTATTTCCTTTCCCCTCCCCCAAACTTTATTGGTTTTGAACCAAAACGAGACTAAGCCGTCCACCGTGAAACAGTTTGTCCGTGTCGTTTGAGGCCAGGAGCAGTGGAAGAACGCGTGTAGTATGTAATCGCCAGTGATTGACCGCCATTTTCGTCGATGACGCGGATGGATCGATCGTTAGAATTGTTTTATCAGAACTTTTTGTTCCGTTTGTTTGTCGGACTGCAGCCGAATGCAAACTACTCTATCAAAAAAAAACATAACGAATCGAGTCACACATACTCTCAAGGGCCCTTGGATTATTTTTAACGAACAACATGAAGGAGACAATCGAATTTTCGAAAATCGGTTAAAATTTGGTTGAATATTTTGTAAGTTGATACACCCATTAACGTTGATGATGATTAATAAAATTATTTAAAAAAAAATTATAACAATGAGTTTTGAGAAATTGAGATGCTTACCCTTCCATAATTTCGCCGTCACTATCATCTTGAACCATTTATTTCTGCTGGGGTTTTATCGATGCTTATGTAGATAATGTGTCGGTTTACTAATGGCTGATTTGTTCTATCTAGTAGAATTGCATCTATCCGTAGATTGTCAGTCTGAAACAATAAGCAATGAAGGAAAAAATAAATATAAACATCTAAAATATAAACAATAAGTTTTTGATAGGTGTGGATGAGAAATGCTGTTTGATTTCTAATTTAGGAAGTTTAATTACAACTAAAAAATGATGTTGTTATTTAAATACAGGATAATAAAATAAGTAAAGCCAAGCAGTACGCTTTAGGAATTTGTAAATTCTATGTGATGTGTATTCTAAAAAATGCAACACATAGTATTGTGAATAACTTTTGAAAACATGAATGTAAATTGATGGAATTTGCAGCCAAGTACCTGGTAATGTAATGTTAATATGTGCAATTTTATGTAATGTTCTGTTAAGTGGTTTTTGAGATAACGTCCAATGAAGATTTTTTCGACTCTAATATTTGGGCAACATTTTCGCCATCTTTAATGCATACTAACAACCATCCTATTTTTCAAATCAAGGTTATTTTTGATAACGTTTTCTGTTTCTTGAAGCTTGACCTTCAAAATAACTCAAAATTATGAATTTGGTCGAAGTTATAACAAATTTCGCCGATTGTCCTCCTACGTCACAAAAACTACAAATTTGACTTTTTATCACTCCACTACAGTTTTGTCGTAATGTCACGATTTCAGATCCATCTTCAATACAGTATAAAATTTGTGAGATCTTTTGAAGTGCTTTGCAGAGAAAATTTCGACAGATGGTTAGCGTCCTCAAGTACTAAACATTAAATTTTGAAATTTTTTCTCCTTGTTTACCTATCTCAGAAAATCAGGTGAGACTTGTTAACGAAAAGTTTCTGGTTGGAAACCTGCCAGGTGCCCGTTAAAGAGCTCGTTTGCTGTACATTACGAAGTTTTTCAAAATATCTCCCCACTAGCAGTCCAAATATTTTGCGCATGATTCGACTACCGTATTTTGTTTATTTTACCGGTGAGCAGCTTTTCTTATTAGTAAAAATGAAGTCAGATTTGTTTATTAATCAGCTGGACGAACCAGTAAAAAAATTATTTTTTTTTTTCACTACTTCAGTCGATATTTTCGGATTGAGCATAAAAAAATCTCTCTCATTACTTAACTTCATGGAATCAATCTTCACTTTTATTCAATCTCAAACTCACTATTGCATCCTCTAGGAATTCTTAAACATTTTACAATGTGAACTTTGGTAAAATAGTTGATTTCTAGCTGTTATGGATCCCAATGGGATTTTTTTCTGGATTTTTCTTGATCCTGCCCAAAAAATTTCGTTAATGAACATCAGTATTGGATGCTATCTCAAAAACCACTTGACGGATTTTCACCAAATTTTGTAAACGTACTCATTACTTTATTAGATAGATTAACTGAAAATTTAATCAATTTTCATCTAGCATTCAAAAGTTGTTTATAAACAAAGTGTTGCATTTTTTTCGAATACACTCCTTATGTGTGGTATGTGTCAATTTTGTTCGGGAGGAACATGAAAAAACAGTATTTCATCAATAACTTTGGCTCTTTGGCGCATTTCTTTTGAATACGGCGTTTCCTAAAGCTCATATTATGAAAAACATTTCATCGGAGAACTGCATTTCGATAAAAGTTAAGATAAAGAAATCGTAAGGCTTCAAAAATGGACTAACTATTGTAAGGGTGGTGTTCATCAGAAAAACAACAATGCTGTTACCTTAGAAAAAAAAAATGTGGGTTTGACTTTTTTTTAAATTATTTTCAAATGTTTCCAACAGGAACAAAATTTTACAAGCATATAAACTCCAATATGTCAATCAGGGGAATAATATGAATTCAATAATGACTTAATTTCAGAGCAAAGGGTTACTCTTATTTTTTTTAAGAAAAAGATCTTAAAAATGTTACCTATGGGTTCAATTGATCCCTTGAGTTTACAAAGACAGGGTTTTCAACTAAATTCATCATAAAATAAACTATATTTATCCCAAAACTATAGTTTATTTAATGATTACCTAGTTGATAACAGATTGATTTCGTCTAAAATTAATAAATTTTCGCCTGAAAGTATGCTATGATTATAGGGTCGTAGACAATCCATTTCTAAGACTTTAGTACTAATAAACAAAAAATAATGTGACCAAAGATCGTCAATCTATCTTTTATCTAATTTTTGGGTGGGATCAAGTTTCGTTCTTATTTTTGGAGTATAGAAATTGAAAGACGACGAGTTTCTAAATATTTCAATGATAAAATGGGATCAAGTATTCCCCTACCCCTACTAGTCGAGAATTGATGTCCCTCAGTACGGAGGGTGTTGTTTTTTCTTGTGATCAAAATCATTTTCGTTTTCCGGGAAAACGATTTTTTTCGCATACTTGCCAACATTACGATAATGGATTCATGTCTTCTCGAAAACAATTTTTGCTGAAGGTTTCTTTCAATATCCAACACTGGCTTGATTTAAAAAATATTCGGGAATTAAATACGTTTTTAAACCAATTTAACCCTCTATTGCAAAGTCTCTAGCATTTGAAAGCTTTTTTTTTATTGTTTTATATTCAAAAATTTAGGCGTTTTCTTTGTAATTGCATCACGTTTAACGAACGCTTGCAATGAAGTGAAATTTGGTATCCGAGGGTTTTTAGGGTCAGAGATTGTTTTTATAATAGTTTCAAGAATCTCCCTTTTTATCTAAAGCTTCCATACAAAATCAATTTGAAATGGGACACAACTCGAATTTTTGGATGATTTTCCTGAGTAGATGAAGCTAAACATTTTCTAACGAATTAATAAGTAAAAGGTAAAACGAAGTTTACGGGTCAGCTAGTTTTATATTATTGATTATCATTTCAAACTATTTATGTACAGGTCTCGAAAAATTGCAATCAGCAATTAAAAAACTCTGAAAAATAGTCATAATTTTTTTAATCGATTTCTTACACTCTTTGAACAATTAAAACTATTGGAAAAAGTTTTCTTTGGCATAAATTTCTTAGTTATAGCCTATAACATTTAGTTAGATGAAATAATTTCCACCAACAACTAACTTTTTAAGAACTTTTTCAAAATTCATGCAGCAGGCGAAAGTCCAAGGAGCCGAACTTTTTTATTCGCTTGGAAAGGTTTTTTTTTCTTTGGAGGATTATCAAAAAATTAATGCAAATGTGTTCCATAAAACCAAATAAAACTCAAACAATTTCTATATTTATTAAATGAAACCATTATAACAAAAGAAATATACACCAGTTTTGAGATGTTCCTAGCAAATTTCAATAAAAAATTGTAGAATTCTATAAATTTGACAATTATTTACATTTTTCCTTTTTTTTTAGTTTTCGTTTGTACCCCATTATGACATTTTGGCAAAAATGCTTGAGTATGGAAATTACGAAATCATCAAATTCTGTTTAAACAGTTGATAAAAAATCTTTAGGTTCTTTGAAATAAGATGTGTGACAGAAAATTTTAAAATTAAAACAATTTTTTTTAAAGGGAAGCAAAAATTTAGACGAACAAATTGTCACACACACACACACACACACACACACACACACACACACACACACACACACACACACACACACACACACACACACACACACACACACACACACACACACACACACACACACACACACACACACACACAACCAGCCAAAACAGAAGCTGTACTTTATTATCATTAAGTTTAACAAAAAACTTTCACTCTACTAGACAAAGATTATTATTAAAAATTGCAATGCAGAAAACATTCAGAATCGAAATTTAATACTTGAACTCAGAATGAGAGTTGGGTTGGGATACTTAAATTTAGAATTCATTAGGTATCATACTTCAGAATCATCAACAAGGATAAGAATCTACAGGGTCTGCAATTGAACTGCTACATTACTTTAACAGTAATTATTTCGTTGCACACGAAACAGTACTGAACGACCCCTCGTCGCTTTGTTTACATTAAGTCTTAGCTATCATTGGATGTAAATGTTACTTTTGTAATCAGGTGTTATCCGGGAAAATGGATCTCGAACAGAAACGTAGCGCTGTGGTTGCCTTGTTCCTAGCTGGCAAACGGCAGAAGGACATAGTTCGTGAGCTGTCCGATATAAGTGTTCAGAAGTTTTGTATACCGTACAGTTAAAAGATACCTGAAGACCGGAAGTGCCAAAAACGGTATTGTGGGGAACGCGGACCTACTGTGGTGACACCTGCCATGGCGAAGATCGTCAAGAAGCGGCTTAAGAGAAATCCTCGTCGTAGTACCATTAAATTGGCAGAGGATCTCAACACATCGGATCGAAGTCTTCGTCGGATCCTGAAAGATAAACTTCAGACCAAGCCCTTCAAGATCCAAAAGGTTCAAGACTTTACGGAGAAGCAGAAACAAGAACGGGTAAAAAGAGCAAAGGCGTTGCTGAAGAGGGCCGCAGAAGGAAGGTTGAAGAATATCGTGTTTACTGACGAGAAACACTTCACCGTACAGCTGTTCGTGAATAAGCAGAACGACAGAGTTGGTTGCCAGACAGATCACGAAGCCATGCCTTGCTGACGGCCACCCGGCGACAGAAACCAGTATCGGTGATGGTTTGGGCCGGAATCACCCGTTATGGTCAGACTCCGCTGGTTTTTGTCCCTGAAGGAATGAAGATCAACAAAAATACATTTCGGGAACTAGTTCTACAGAATGTCGTCGAACCATGGGCACATCGACATTTTGGTTCCAGGGATTGGGTTTTCCAACAGGACTCGGCGCCGGCTCACAAAGCTAAGAAAACCCAACTTTGGATTGCGCAACATTTTCCAGGGTTTATTTCGAGCTCCGAGTGGCCGGCGAGTTCGCCAGACCTGAACCCTATGGTCTTCGCTGCTTGGAGTATGTTTGAGGCCGAAGTCTGCCCTAAGAAATATAAAGGTGTGGAGGTCCTGAAGCGACATCTCGTGACAGCCTGAGATAAAATACCACAAAATCACGTGCGGGCCTCATACGATGCGTTCCTCGACCGTCTGCGGCGAGTGGTTAAACTCAAGGGCAACAAGTGAATTTCGAAAAAGTAATTTGTTTTCAAGAGAAAGAATGAATTTGAAATAAAAAGTTGTTGTTTTGATCAATGTATATGTTTTTTCAATGTAGCACTTCAATTTGCGGACCCTGTAGATTCAATATTTTGAAAGTTTAGTAATTTACCAGCAATAAAATATTTGAAATTTTGAGATAGGTATCTGGTTTATCAACTTTTAACTATCTTTTATTACTGTTGAGCTCAAAAATGCTATGTATATTTTTTGAAGCAAAATTATTGATTTTTAGGGCGTAGATAAAAAGTTATATCCATCCATTCAAAACGATCGCCTGGTCTTCTGGCGCTGCCGCATGTGCAAGCTCTGGCCGTCTGTTTTTGCTAGGCCTGGAATTTGATTTGATTGTCAAATGGTTGGACTCATAACATGCACAGTTTGAAATAAATAAACGTCAATTTAGCGCTGCAGAATCTCTGGATAAGGCATATCTACATTAACACATTATAAAACTGTGATTGCAATTCCAGACTGGATATTGACTGAGGTGCAGAATTTTGCATATAGAATTCGATCTCAAATATTTTCCTGGTTAAGTGGTTTTGTTCGAATGATCTAGTATCGTTTAATGTTTCTCACCATATACCTATCATCGAAATGGGCGTTTTTGTATGATTCATTTCATGATTCGATGGTTCATTTATTAAAGTCAGCAGTGGGGTAAATGCGTTTGAACAAAATTCATAGTAAAAAATCTTGAACGATAATTCATTGAAATGTTATCAGATTAGAATGGAACTATCAACCCTTGAAATTGTTTTCATCAACAACCATAATTCGAAGGGCCACTTCCTTATATTTAGTGGGTAGCATAGTTTTGGACAACCACTCACGAGAGCCTTGAAATTGTTTACCAAGTTAGCATTAACAGGTTGATGTGCAGGTCCGCTACCATGTGCGTCAGATTTTTTTTTTCGTTGATATCTCTAAACCATAGAGCTATGAACTCATGCTTAACGTGCTGAAACTGCGCCACATTACGTCGTAAGTAGAGGATCTACTCTAGTAAATATGCCTCGAGCTGATAGCATGTGCAAGTATAGTTAGGCGCGGTTAGTTGAAATTCAGCTATCAGCATGATGCTTTGATTTGGAACTATATATCTAACTATAGTAGGTTTCCATAATGGGTTTATATAGAACTTGTGGTTGACCGGAAGCCGGATCAATAATAACAGACGAACGAAAAACAAACAAGCGGTGTGAGAATTTTGTAGAAACATTAATGAAACAGTACCTACTCCAGCGAGCATTGCGTCGCCTTATTATTATCAATTGTCGGCACTAGTGGGCGATATCACTTTCAAATTTAGTGCTACAGTCAGTAATAATATAGTTAGCAGAAGTTTTAAGTACATATTATGGTATGAGATTCTAAATCCCATTGGTTTTGAAAATGTTTGGAAATTAAAGATCATTGACCCTTGACAATAACTAACATTGAAACAGTCTTGTTTTTTTAACCCGAAAAAATGATTTTCTATAATATCACATTAGCTTCATACTTTTTTTTTATTATTGATTTAGAGATAATGGATCTTTCCTGTACCTTAAACATTCTTATGCAAATTGCTTAACCCATATGATCTGTATTGGCCAACAGTCTCGCATTGCAAAAGGCAAGCTGTTCATAGAGTGGTGTAAAATAAATAGGTAAACAATTCCTAGGCTGGGATGCAACGATATCGATTTTTTTTAAATTATGTGTTTCTAATAAATCCACATCACTTGGCTGCATTCATCTTGGATTATAGACATAATTGATTATGCCAGTTTTCATTTACTACCACGCGCCGTGAAACTTTAAATTAATTTTTTTCATTAAAGTTAAGCCATTTTTAATGTGCCAATTAATATCAAGCACGTTGAAACTTTTTAAAGTTGATGGAAAATAGGAGAGAAACATGACATATCAAAGAAAAGAAGAACGTAAGTCGTAAATTTCATGATTGTTTTTGTTGAAATAATTTTTTTGCTAATGTTTGTTTGCTCAATAAATATACAAGCATCTGCATTCGTTTATTTTTTTAATACAGCTGATCGTCAATCTAAGTTGGGCACACATGTTTTTTAAGTGTCAATTTTATTTGCAGTTGCAATCTTATAACTTATTACCTACCTAGTTCAAATAGTTTTGGTTACCGTAAACTGGGGCATGCAAAACTTTTCAACTTCAATGGCTTCAGAAAACTTAATCTCCACAGATAATCATACCGCTTGCACATCAAAAAATTTAAAATTATTGGGACATAAAATTGAATTATTCAGAAAAAATATTAGTTTCACCAGTTATTTTTGATTTTACAAAAACATGCAATTTGCACCCCACTAAGAAAAATGGGTAAGAAATTTTGTTTTTTTTTATGAAAATCAAATGAAAAAGTTTGAAAAGTTTTTGATAAATTTGTTATGTTATAACGCATAAAGCACGAATTGCAGTAATTTTCGGTATTGTTCGAATTAAATTTAAGATTTTTTCTGTCAAAACGTTCTTAAAGAAAAAGCATAAGGGTGCTGCATACATTTAGAGGTAAAAACAAAGAAATACTACCTACCAGTTGAAATTATAAAAAAATATGTTTGGATGGATACAATTTTGAAATTAGCAATCTCGCGAAGAGGACATGTTCCAGCATATGAAAACGAGATTTAAAAGGTGAATCTTTGATTTGCTTTTTGATGCCCAGACTGGTAACTAAATTATAAAAGCATTTATACAAAAATATTTTGTGATTGTCCGAACCAACAGTGTTGGTATAGGATAATAAAAGCAATAAATATAAAGCAGTATAAAGTAATATCATTAAGCCAATCCTTCATACTGGGTAAAGATTTTTACGACATAATTAAATGTAAAAAATTGTACATCTATTGCTCGAATTTTAAAATTTTCTATGAGAATAAAAAAAAATTATGTCATCATCATTTTGTGAATTATATAATCGTCTTTTTTTGGAGAGGTATCGAATGATTAAAAACTTTTTTATTAAAATAGACAGAGGCCAGTAAAATTGTCCACTGAAGAGCAGCGAAGTGAACTAGTCTAGGGATACCATACGTATTTTTAAAAGAGTACATATACTCTTTTTCGATCGAAAAATGAGCGTACTCTTCTTTTTGTGAAATTTTACCAAATGTACTCTTTTTTTCTGGTGGAAGGAAAAAAATGACACTTGTTGCACAACACTTCACTTTTGCTTATTTGTTAAATGTTTCAAAGGATGGATTCCTATGGAAGGAATAACGAGTACATTCACGATTTCAATCTGGATGTTTCGTTCAAAATGAGCGCCTTTGAGTATGCAATGAACTCCTCAGCAGTAGCATAACAACAGCTTGCTAAAAAGCATAGTGCATAAATCAAAAGCGAACGAATCAGCAATAATGTTTTTGAAGAGTGAAAAACTACGCCTCTGAAAAAACTATTTAAAAATGCAGTATTTTTTATCAACTTTTGTGCGTTTTCTCATTATAAAATCGAAACTTTGAATAATTCAACTTAAAATATTGAGCATTTGTCAATTTAGTCACATATCTTCTTGCATCAAATTGGCGCTATTTGAATGACCTAATACATCACGGTTTTGAATAAATGGCGTTTGAATTAAAAAATTTGAAAAAAATCTTCAATGTACTCTTTTTGGCGTAGCAGGATATGGTAACCCTAAACTAGTCTAATGATGCCCCGTTGGACGGTACTGAACATTATCTTAAAAAAAAAACCAACAAAAATCTTTGAAAATGCTAATTTGCATAAGAAATCATAAACAAGAACGTATAGAGTGTTATGCAGAACAAAATTGTTCCACTTATTAGAAAATTTATTGCGTTCTCTTTGAATTTGGTCGAATTTTGTGAACTAATTTTATAAATAGTTCTAGAATGACTTGAAATGTTTGCTGGTTGAATGATTCTCTGCAATTAAGGCGGTTAATATAAAGTTCGCAGCAGAATTCGTAAAAGGATATTTTTATGTGAAAGTTTCTTCTTTCTATTTACATGGTGAAAGCTCTGCAGATCATTTTTGTAGCTCCAAATTTTACAACATAGAAATAGAAAGCACATCTCCGAAAAGGGTTTTTCTTTCAGAGATAGTTCTGAAGGAATTATCAAAGAAAATTTTGATCATCTTCCAGCATGCAAGACTAGATTTCGTGATCTTCGGCATTCTAGACCTGAATCCGAAATTGCATTTTTTGTTATCTCTTTCTTAATGACTTGTATAAATTTAACTCGTAAAATCGGACTTTGGGCTTCAATGTTTAGAAGATCAGAATAATAAACCTGGGATCTCGATAAAATAACTTTCATAATTCAAAATTGAATGTATTTAGTATTGAACTATAAATATAACTTTGTTGTGTCAAGGGCTGTTTCTAATAATTAATCAAATTTTGAGTGGTTATTTGATTCTGTTTTTTTTAATGTTTAACAAGTTTCCCAAATACCATTATCAATGAATATTTTTCAATTAATTTGAAACCAAATTTTTTATTCAAAACCTTAAATTATAATTATTTTTTGGTATAAGTTCTTCATTTCGGTATTGTATATTTAATAAAATAATTCCAGAAAACAGTTATTTTGAATTACGAATCATATTCTTAACCAAAACTAGAAAGTTTCATCGGTTTGTGTAATGTGATTCTCGATCAGAATTACATTAGAATTAATATCTAAAATATGGAACAAAAGCATTCTCATGGTTTTCAATAATTTTTGTTTTCATATTTATTAAGATTGGGGATTTTTTTCAATTTATTCAAATTTTAATTCTAAATGATGGACCTGAATGTAAAAAAGGTCCTTAATAAACAAAAAAAAATTCTAAAGGAAATTTGATTTTTACTTTTAATTTTAAACCTTCATTTTTATAACAATTTCTCGCGTAATTATTTATATTTACTAACATTTTTCTCGTGTCTCAAAATGGAAGTTGAGTTTTTTCAGCTGTGGTATAAATAGTATAAACACAATTTAGAAGCAATTTTTTTCGCTTTTATGTTTTCAATTGTCTTTTTTTTTTACAGAGCATCAATAAAAAATGAGATTTCGGTTAATCGGAGGCCAGTAATCGAATTTTCAAACGATAACTGCTCATTAGCTCCAGCATAGTCTGATTTGCGATGATTTTCGCCACTTTTTCCAGTATTTTGCGTTTTCAATAGAATCTACAGGCTAACATGTATTCTCAAATAAAATATGGTATGGGCCCAAACAAGAAATATTGACCAATGAGAGAAATTGAAAATATTGTCGCTGGCAACGTTTCGAAGACTATGAGAGCAAAATCTTGCGCTCTCATGCATTCTTCCGATAGGTACGTATAAGGTGTCGGATAGCGCCCAATTGGTATACTTTTCGTCGCGTTAGATAGAAATGATTTTTATGTATGGGTGTTGCCTCCACTTCGGTAGGTGAATGGGTTGTACTCGAGGATGTACGACGGTACATGTATTTTTTTTCTTGACCAAAATCATCCAGCTCTCCCTAATTAATCCCGGATATTCGAAAATGTGCATGAATTTGGTTAAATGGCAAGATAGTGCTGCCATCTATGACTTAAAACTAGAGAAATAGTGTTTGACTATTAAAAAACATAAGTATTTTTTGAATTCCAACCTGCTTTATGGATTTATGGATTCAAACTCAGCCTCAAATCTATGTTTCATAATTTTGCATCATACTTATGAATGTTAATGAAGAAATCAAGCAGTTTTAAAAAGTTTTATAGTTCAAATATCAAATTCCTCAACGCTAGAGGAGCATCTCTTTAAACCCCCTTTCAAAACCTTTGAAAACCTTTAGAATTCTGGAAAACTCCTTAAAATGCAGTTATCTATTCAAATAATTCGTAGAAGCATTATTATTCACTTTTACACAGTAAATTTTTTAAAATAATCTTGTTTTTTTTTTAAACTCAAGTAGTACTATTCTTATTTCGCACCCCTTTTTTCACATTTTTGGTCCTCAACGCCAATTGTCAATTCAGAATAAACTGTGGAAGAAAGTTTTCGTAATTTTCAATCATTCATATTTTAACAGGCAAAACACATAGTGGTGCTATTCTTATTTCGCTCACTGTATTATCTATATGGAACGTATATCAAATATAGATATATAAGATTATAGCGACAGCACAAATGTTTGCTGGGTGGTCACCCGGAAGCGTTTTGTAATTAAACTTTCATAAGGTTTCGTCGTTGATGATAACGCCCACCGATTTTCCTCACAGCAGTTGATCATAAAATATATGGGCTCTTGGTTTGACGGAAGCAGCTTGTTTTTGACTCGACTTCGGCTTCTTCTGCTTCTTATATATGTCTTAAGACCCAACCTTACCTTGGTACGATGGATAGTGCTGAGAGAGGCATCACGTTTTGGCCATATCCTGGACTTAGGCCGTTTTCTAAGTGGTGTAAGTACGCATGACTTTCTAGTCCAAAGTTTTGTCCACCCGGTTTCCACTCAGATTTTTCTTGTCCACAAAGCTGATTCCTTCTCCATACTGCCGATTTGAATTTCAGCTCCTTTAGATGCTTACTTTTTTTCTTTTTCGCCAACTGACTCAGCGAAACGTTAGGGATAGTACACCATTTGTGCACCATATTTATGCGTAGTTCCGAAGGAAATGCTTCTCATTTTCGTGAAAATTATAATAACTGAAGCTCGCGATACACGGAGATTCAATTTAAACTGTAAACAACATCACCCAGCCGAAATCAGCTATTTAAACTTCATACGGCATACGGCAGCAGGTTTTTTTTAAATCGTGCTTAGACATAATGAGACACCCTATAGATTCAAAATCCGGAATCTGGAAACCAATCATAAATATTGATGTACCACCAACAATCTGGAATGGTTCTTGTTTTGTCTTAAACCTTAAAATTTGTTTTGATGGTTACTTTATTTCAAACCAAAGAAATGCGAAAATTTTGAAAAATTGTTTCAAAATTTTGGACCTGAAATGAGTTTTTAAGTTTTTTTTAACTTAGTTTAGAGTCAAAATTCAATAGAATTTCATTTGGAATTTCAATGTTTGTGTAGAGTAAAATATCAAACTTCACCGTGTGTTGATGTTCTACTCCACAAACTCCTTTCCGCCCCTACGGCCATGGCCGCCTTCTTTTGCGGTTAAAAAAAGGACAATTAGTCGGTTAGGGTTTTGGCTGTAACTTCAAAAATACTAAACTGATTTCCATAAATCATACCATTTTGTAATCGTCTACATGTTCACTATCAATTTGTGTATAAAAAAATATTATAGTTTTGTTGGTGTCTGAAAATTAAACCAAAAAACAAAATGGTCAGAACTCAACTCAAATTATAATTAAAATTTAAAAATATTAAATGTGCGAGAGTCTCTTTAATAAATACAAAAAAATCAATGTGCGCCATAGCAGTTAAAAACACTCGAAAAAGCCGAAGACCGAATACCTACTTTCTAATACCAATAGAAATTTTGACTGGTATTATAAATGTGGACTAAATAAATTAAAAAAAATCAAATTTATTTATTTTGGCTGAACAATGCCTAAAAAAGTTGTTTATACAGTTTTTGTTTTCTTTAAATTGAAATTGGCCGTTTTTTAAATAGAATTAACTCCATTTTCAGTTATGAGTTGGCACGATATCATGTTTTTTTTTCAGCATGATTAGTTTTCTGTTTTTTATGAATTCTGTGATTTGCAATGGCAAGTCATTATTATTCCTTAAATCCTCAAATCCTTGAAATACCCCTACATATCAAAATTTCACAATTCATGTTTTAATCTTTTCCTCGTAATTGTATAGAAACTTCCAATAATGTTTTACCAAGAGTAACAAAATCTATAACTAAAAATTTTCTGATACATCAGTATCATTCTAGTAATTGGCGCTACTTTGTTGAACTTAATTATGATGAATATAAACGAAGTTAGGATACCCTGAGAACATTGCCGGTGCACTTTTCGAGCTTGAAGGTGTCGGCCGAATTTAGGTGCCAAATTTGCAAACCTGTTTGATTCTGTATCTTTCACGGTCGATTATTAAGTGTGTTCCTATTATCGAAGGAAACAACCATGATGGTCATGATGATTCTTGAAATTTGTTTACATTCCGTTTTACCATCACCTAGTGACCTATTTGTTGAATATCTTACACAGGAGTCAATGGTCGTCATCGGGTAATTTTTTTTTTATCAGGGTGAAAATATGAAAAACGAAACTTAATTTGTTAAAAATTATATAAACTTAATATTTTAGAATTTTAAAACCCCTATAATGCTGGCTGATTCGTAAGTATACTGACCTTTTGTGGGATGACGAGAAGATATATGCAGCAGCTTCATGAGTTCCGAAATGCGATTGGGGACCGATTGTTCGCACCAGTCAATAAATTAGTTGCACACTTTTTCACACGCCGCTTTTTAAGTGCATTTCCATCAAAGATGATTGTTTTTGCACAAAGCTCTAGATCAAGATCGTTCTAGGTACACCCATTCAGCACTACTTACTATCGTTAAAACATTTTTCAAATTCTTTGCTTCCCTGGCGCACTCATGGCAGCTTTTTCGTTGTATCGGATAGTACTTGCGACTTAGCAGGTATGAATTTACTCACTTCAAATAATAAAGTCGACCATCGAAAAACATTCAATCACGTTTCAATGAAAGACTGTTATTTGCTGAAATCCCCAAAATTTTACGATTCTGAATCTGAATTGATTTCGGTCCAAGAGACTTGCTCGCTATCGGAAGCCGGGAACCTTATTGATTTGTTCGGAAGGGAACACTTTCGCCCAGCGCATGGACAATTGATCCGCGAAAACGGAACGCGAAAAAAACACTCGCGAGTTTGGCGCCGGTTGAAAACGTACTGCATTGAATCGCTCGAACAAATGGCTAGAACATCGGCCGGTGCTAGAGTTTTCGCGCGATTTGCGCGCTCATCATAAATGTGTTTCAAATCTAGCCAATACCTCGCTACTTGTGGGTACCAACAATCGTTTATCGTTTGTAGCTTTTATCGGATTAGATGTTGCATGAGGAGAGCTACACTTGGTTCGCAAGTCATATTTATGTCTCGTTAGCTTGTCGGATCCCTGATAGCATCTGTTGAAAAATTTACCGATAAAATTAATCATCAAAATTTGCAATACACAATTTAACGATCCTAATAGAACTTGTAAAATTCCTTCACAAAACTCGAAAAGGAAGCAAATACAAACGCATACGTCATCGTACTTAGGTATTAAGAAGTAATATTTTTTGTCTCATTCGAATGATATGGACATAAAATATTCAGGAGTTTGTATTTGTCAATCACAGCATTTTTCTCTGTGATTGATTTTTTGTCTCCGATCTTTCGAATTGTCTATTTTTTCAGACTTACGGCTTGTACAGAGTTTTGTTTTGATGAATGCCGTATGCGCTGGTGCTGAATCCTGTTGAAAGCAAAATCTCGAAAAGCATTTTGACTCATGCTCACCAAAGAAGATAGTAAGTTGTTATCGAAATACCGCCCAATAAATCATTTAGCCCTGTTATAAGCCGCATTTGGGACGAACAACAGCATTTCAGTGCATGTTAGCCCTAAATAAGATTTTGGAATGCCTTTAGGCACTGTGGTGATGAAAAAACGAAATAAACCGTACCTACCTATATTGGTTCTTTAAGCAGTGCTTTAAAGCTTTTAAGCCCTGCAGAAGCAGGGTGACTTAAATGTCAATGCCAATTTGCGGCTTTGTACTACATGACATCAGGAACATGAAAAAAATAGAACAAAAAGAAGAACTGTAAACATACGTTCAAAAAAAGTTTTGGCGATTGAAATGTGAATTATTATTTTGTTTAAGAATTCTTCGTGTCGTTCCTGATAAAAAAATTCTATCTCGAAACAGGAATTTCATAGATATCGGATTGAGTAAACCACTATTCCAATGGAGCTCCCGATTTGGCCAGCAATATTTTCGTTGTTTTTTTGCGGTAAATTCACTCGGATTACTGTTTGTCAGGTAGAGTCAGGTTCTGGAATATTGTCCATTACTTCGTTTAGAATAGCAGAGCCATGAAACTTAGTATTAAAAAATGCAGTGTATATTTTTGTGTTCGTGTTTGTGTTTGTGTTCGTTAATAAAAATTGAAATTAAAAACTTTGTTTTTCACCGATGCTTTCCTTCAAATGCGAACTCATGATGTTTCATTTAAAAAGGCTCGATTTTTATCCATTGTTATTGGAGCGCAAATGGAGTAAGCAGCAGGGGCATCAATAAATACATTGTCGTTGGATTCCAAGTTCGATTCCCGCTTCTATCAATCGGCAATTAAAAAACACAGGTTTGAGGGAGATAAAACTCTGATCATTTAGTATCCGGGCACTTCATTTCAGTGATAGCTACATAACTAGATCTCGGACATGGAAAACATTTGCAGTTGGTTATGAAAAGGACTATCTAGCCTATTTTTCAGATTTTTAACTTAACGTGTGTTTGAGATATTTACGATGCAAAAAGACATGATAAAAATAATTTTGCACGATCGCCCCGAAATTTCTTCATTGAAAATTCTTCATTGTCGACTTGAAAACTCATGACTTGTTGATTTTTTCTGAATTTTTTTGACAAAATGGTAAAGAAGTATAAGGAGCCACTCTAAGATGCTCACGAAGTTCAAACCAAACATCGGTGTGGTACCCTTGATCTCAACTATGGTAAAAAGTCTAAGTTTATTGGTTATGACTTAATGCAGACTCTTTTTACTGGATTTACTGGACATCCGTTCCTGGCTGGCAAAAAGTGTTGCCTGACTAGTAGACACCAAGTAAATAACTAATAGTGAGCAGATCCATACATTGCACTCTATTTACCCGGTTAATGGACCAAGTTATAACGGACCAAGAAATTTATGTTAAAAACCGGATTTGAGAGGTCACATTCTTCGAGATGCCTGCTCACGAAGAGGTTCCAACCAGATTCCAATTGGTTTTTCCAGATGAATTTGTGTAAAGTATGATGATTTTATAAAGGTTTTGTTTCTGTGATAAATATAATAGATCAGACTGAAAAAAGATCAAAAAGAAATTTTATGATAAACTTTCTTTTCTATATTTTTACATTGAATACCATTTTAACATCTTCATTTCTTCCATAGAAAGTTTTTAGATCAAATGAATAATTTTTCAAGTACACACGTTTGTAACTTCCTGGATTCTAAATGATCATAGCCTTAGAAAGAAAACAAAGTAAATAAATCAGCTCAGGCAGACAAGGACAAAACATAACATCTTGTTTTTTCTTTTTTTTTATGCCAAAAAATATTTAGACATCTTCTCATTGGTGTGTTTTGAAAGTGAGGTCAAGTCGTATATCGGCCGAAATACACGCCAAAAGATGCCTTTTGGCAGCCCTTAGGTCAAATAATAGGCTTTGTTAGCAGGTTCTATATTCGACTATAAGGCTGAAGTAAGGCCAACTTTAACGGCTTAATCGTTACCTGGGCGGTATTTTAACTTTTCATATACCGTGGTTGAATTAAAAGGAAGCTTTCGATTGCTTTGACTTAGTACTCAAAAAGCAATTTAGAGTGAGGTAGTAATGAACAAATTTTCTACATTTGGCACACTTGATTATTTTATCGAAGTGAACCATTTTTTATGTTAAAAAGTTTCTTACTGGCAAATTCCACTGGCAATATTTTCATTAAATATCATAGAAAATTATCGAAACTGATAGTAACGTCAAAGATAGATAACGATAGATACGTCATAGCTAAAATTCTGTAGAAATTTAAGATATCACTAATCCTTTTGCATGAAACCTTGTTACGGTTGCCATTTTATGATAAAATTTTATCCGTATGAAATTTTTTTTATCAAATTAGAATTCAGGTTCTCTTTTCTCACTGAAAAATAATGACCAATTTAATATCGGTTATCTTTTTTCATTAAAGAAGCATTAACCTTTTCTTAAACCTTAAGTTTGTTGAGTTTGATTTTAAATTCCTGATTAAATAAGAAAAAAAAACTAAAATCATTTTTGTTAAGAGATCCTGTGCGGCTGATTTTCAAAGTTCAATGTATTGCACCAAAATGTTGCAAGACCTTGTTTTTTGATTGCCTTTTTTCTAGTCTATTCGTTTCAACAACTTGGCGTTATGCGTTACTTTATATCAACTAAGCAGTTGGTGGACAGTTATCGAAGAACTTACCGGTACAACTGTGTTCGGTATTTACTCTTTAACTCACTCTGATGGATATTTGCTCAGAAGTTACCTGCTCTGCCAACTGAGCGAAATCATAGACAAAATCTTGGTTTTTTGAGAAGCATAAAAATGATTACGGTACGCTTAAGTTGATGAATGAAAAATTTACGAATAAAAAGTAATAAATATGCCAGGAAATGCAAAAAATTCTTATTCTTATGATAAGAACCAAGGTTGCCGAAAAAATTCTGTGTTTTTTAGAAAAAAAATCTGACTTTCTGTGATTTTACCCAATAATTCTGTGATGGTTTTCTGTGTTTCTATTTGCTATAATTTCATTGAAAATTCATGATAAATTGTGTCTTTTTACATTTTAGTTGTGAAAAATCAATTGACATAACCAATCTTGTCATACTTTTCTAATTCAACGTAAGAAATCTTAACTTTATACTGGTCAAAAAAATTATAATTTTGGAAAGCTTTTCAAAATTCAAAAATTCTGTAGAATCTGTGAATATTTCAAAATTATGTGTTCTGTGACACAGATTCTGTGATAAAAATTTGCTCAAAATTCTATGAAAATACAGATTTTTCTGTGATTTCGGCAACCTGGATAAGAACATGTGTTCATGACCCCATAGGACGAAAAGTATTGGTTAAATATGTACACTTATCTGTGGATCGGTGCGGAATAATTTTTGCAAACTTTCATAAAAATCAGTAACTTGTTGATAATAACATCTAAGCTGAATTTCATATGATCAGATATTTAAAACATTGAACACTGTCCAAAACGCTATTCGTTTCACGGGGTAATAATTTTTTAAAAGAACTCAAATATCATTATCAGGGTTTGAAAACTGTTCGGAGACAGCTTATAACTTTTAATCAGATGTGAAACTACCACTTTTTAAACTTTTTTGTCTTCAATCATCCCCCATAGTAGCGTGTATGGCATTTGGCCGGAACTTCCCCCATGGTGTTTATTTTAGGGATAATAAATAACAAAGAAGAAAAATTTGGCATCTCTGAAAATTTGCCACATTATAAAGGAACTCCTCTATCCAATGTGCTATCACGAAAAAAAATCGATCGGGGGTCTAGGACAACTTTTTTTTGAAGATTTGCGAACAAAATTAATTAGCAAAAATTTTTCTCTTATAATCATTCCTGACAACTTCAAAATTTCTATTTTCAAGCTTAGATGCGTATTAAAATTTATTCAACAATAATTGATAACTCCTTATATTTTCATCAAACGATCTTCAATCAAAAATGTTGGCAAAAGGAATAAATTTAAATTTTATTTAATAACCAATAAAATTTTAGAAGTTAACTTCAAAAATAACTGGCAGCGCATTGAAAAAAAAATATACTTGAGTTACAGTTTTGAGGAAATCTTCCACAAAAAAATAGACATCTCCGATCGACTTTTTTTTGTGAATATGTAGCAAACTTTTTTCTTAAAATTATTTTTAAATAGACACCGTGCCCCGTGTTCATTATTACCTCAAATAGCACTACGCCTTTTCATCTACGGTTGGAGCCCATTTAAGCTTCCAAGTGGTCAACAGTTAATATATTCGAGTTAATCATTTTAAGATTGGCGAAATCATAAAAAACTTGTTCGGGTAAAATGGGACAAATGACATATTCCACCGTGACGTGAAATCGCTTTTCCGGTTTTTCGGAACTGTTATTTTTTTTCTAGAAGTCAACCAGTTAACTTAAAAATGAAAAAAAAAAATAGTAGCAAACGGTCGCAAATTGAATTTTCTTCATAATGAATATAACTTGGTCTTTAAAAGTTTAAGTTGTTTGTGTTTTGATCGATTACTTTTGTGACGTGAATTCACGTTAGAATTGACCATTTTTGACTTCAGTACATACCACTTTGATTTCCTGTTCTTTCTGTGGAAATATGATATTGGTGTCTTCAAATAATTTGTAGAGAAAACATTTTCCCATTTGTTTTTTAGTTGAAAACAACGAAAAAGAAAAAAAAAATCAACAAAATTATGTTCGATTTGTAAAAATTCGACCATCTAGACCAGGGGTCGGGGAACTTTTTGAATAATTACCCCAAAGCATTTTTATTTAAGTTGATATTACCCCATAAAGAAGAGCAAAAAACGATATCGATTTTTTTTAGCATCTTCATTTTATGCCCTCCATAACCCCACATGATAATTTTGAAAAAAAAAAACAATAACAATACATTAATTGAAACATCATTTATTAAGTTTATTGATAAAAAAAACCTGGTAATACATAACGATGATAATAGTAATAGAAGACATTTAACAAATTAAAATCAATTGAAGGATAACAATTTGGGGTACTGTAACAAATGAAAAAAAATATATCATTTTAATAATAGTAGTAATAAAAATAACAATGATGGTTTTACAAACAAAAATATTATTTAAAAAAAAAGGAAAAAAAATTAAAGGCTCTTGTACGTTTTGAAGAAATGATGTGGTTTCATGTTCGAAATAAGTGCTTCAAAATTGGGACTTTTTGATACAGTCTTCGGCGTTTAATCGATTTCTGTTCTTCGTTTTTATGTTAATTAGAGTGGAAAAGCCTTGTTCGCACAAATAAGTTGTTCCAAAGGACAGTAGTCTTTTAACCGCCTCTTCATGTGCAATTTTGGAAACCTTTGCAGCTTTTGACATCCAAAAAGAAGACAGATTTGATTTGTTCTCAAGTTGAATGCGTGCTTCCGTATTAGACCGAAGTTCGAGAATTGCTTCTGCCAAATCTGAAGGTTCTTCTGGTATCGTAGCAATTTCACAATTAATAGGATCTGCAATCCAACTGACAGTACGTGTATCAAGAAAAAGTGGAAAGTAATCAGAAAATCGCTTTCTGAGTTTGACAAGATGTCTTACAATTCTATCCTTGATGTCTGCAATAGTAATATTTTCATCATCTTCCTAAAACAAAGCTAAAGTTTAAAAAGTAGCTATCTTGTTCTGTTCTACTTTCTGTCTCCAATAAATCAGTTGTAAACCAAACGCTGACATAATTTCTGCCGCTGAAATGATATCAATATTTTTTCCTTGCAATTTTTTCTTCAATATATTGATACTTTCAAAAATTTCCGTTAAATAAGCGAGATATGCAACATAGGAAGAGTTTTTGAATCGCCGCACGTCCCTTGATAAAATTGACAATTTTGATGCCATCATTCATGACAGCTTCCAGTGTACGTTCTAAATATTTGACCATAAGAGCCTGGCGATGGATCATAAAGCGAGTTACTTGAATATTCGGATTATGTTTTTACGAAAGCCGAATAACCATTAATATCGCCTAGCATAGTTGGAGCTCCACCCGAAGATATAGAAATACAGTTTTCTCATTTAAAATTATGTGCATTGAAGTATTCATTCACTTTATTATATACATCAATTCCACGAGATCTCAACTCGAGCGGAGAATAAAACAGCAATTCAAAACCATCTGCACCTTTATAACGAACATATTCCATGAGCTGAGAATTGCTACTGAAATCGGTTTTGTCTCATCAAGCTGAATAGCAAAGTAAAGAAAAGCCTGTTTTGAAGCAAAAATAACTTGTTCCCTCACATTTTCGATGAAGAAATCCGTTCTTTAACTATTCTAGCAGACAAGGGCACTGAATCCAGTTTCTTCGTTTCTGTTTCGCCACACATAATCGCTGATCAATTGTACCAAATAAATTGCTGGTCAATCTTTGTCTTATGTTATACCCTTTTCACTCACAAAATTTTCACTGTTACCCGCAAGAATTTCACTTTTATCCCATTTAGGGTAATTTACCCCGGTTCCCCGACCGCTGATCTAGACGCTCAAATCAGCTTTTAGAGCATACATATTTCCCTTAGAAATTTTACAAAAAATAAAATTTTGTTACGTGAATTCAGTTATTCGCACTGTTGTAACTCAGCTGGATTCCAACCGATTTCTACAAAATTTAGTATTTTGGAATCCTCTCATCATTTTTAAAGAAGAACTTTTTTTTTTATTGTTTGGAATGTTAAAGCTTTCCAGTAAAAGTAAGAAGTTTCCGTTTTTTGTGACGTTAATTTATTCATTTGCGACTGTTTTTGTTCACTTTTTAAAACAACCCCATTGCATATAAAAGAAATCTTTTATCTGCATAATGAAGCAGTATTTGGTGGCTTCAAAACGCTAACGTATAAAAATCACTTGTGAGCGGTGCAAGCGCGTGGAATGTGTCAAATGAGGATAAAAAAAAGTGATTATCTTTTTGCGTTAGAATCTTCGTAATGAAGTATATCTAATCTTGTTTTCCAAGTAACTTGTTTGGGGGCCGTATTTGACGGTTTGAGGAACAGTGAGGTGATCCGTAATCTAGGGGGAGTGATTATAAAAAAAAGCGAAAAACAATTAAATTGGAATAAACTTTACTAAAGCTTGTATGCAACAATATTGCATGATATGTCATGGCACAAGACCTTTAAATCAATAAAAAAAATTAATGAATAATTCAATAAAATCAAGAATACAAAAGACGTAATGACTCCCATTTTCCATTATTTGTTTTTTAGTCTTACATATATTCAAACTTCAAACTTTATTTATTCCCCCCTTCGGGTTTTTTTTTGGAAATTTCGGAAATTTTCTTAAATGCTCTACTTGATCAACTCGAAGTAATCTTATTGAAGTTTTACATCCTGAACCGAAAAAGACCTTTTATGTAACGTTAATTCACGTAATTATGGCAGTTAGTTTTCTCGTCACTAAATGACTGCATGTTAAAACATCATAATACGCTATACATATTTAAAATGTTTGATGAAATGAAATCTATTAAGTGAAAGTAGAATACAATGATTTTTTAAATATGTCTAGCTCTTTAGTTTTCCCTTGATTGTGCTCTTTTTAAGGATTTCGAAAAACCAAGCAGAGATAAGTTTTTTTCCAATAATTCTTCAAATTTTAAATGATTTAATATCCGAAAATACGTTGTTGTTGTTGTTGTTTTGATAAAAAGAATTTACAATAAAGCCACGGGATAATCTATAAAACTTCGTTGGAAGTGTTTCTTATGTAAAACCATGACTTAAATATTGATGTTTCTAAATATCTAAGTGCCTTCATCTGGTTTTTACAATTGATTCGACCGAGACATGATGATGACTAATCAATTCGTTGAACCTCGGCCTCACGCTAATAGATTTGTCAACGATATGCTCTGGTCAACGACATCGCATATCGCATCACCATGTGATGATAGAAGGTGTGCTTATGCTATAACAACGATTTCGAGTGGTTTGCATGAATGAGGTCGTAAATTGACTCGTGATGGGCGACAGTTTTTCGCGCATACATGTTGTTGCTGCCGAACGGAATAACTTTCATGCAATTTGCAAAGATTCTAGCGTGCGCTGCCGTATTTTAGCAGCCTTGACTGCGAAGGTAAACGCGTGACATTTTGTGCGGTTTGACAAACTATTTTATGATACATATGTTAAATACTCTACAAATGTTAAAATTTTCTCACAAATTAAAAAAAAAACATTGAAAAGTATAATACGTTTAAGATTTTGATTGAATATTTAAGTTTCGAAAAAAATTAAAAATTATGGAGAAACAACATAAGATTGTTATTGATAAAAAATAATCCGAAATTGTTTGCATTTGTTTAAGAGCTGCATTTCAACGTCTAGTCATTGAATATAACGAATTTGTTCTTTTAAGTTCGAATGACTTCCAGATCACTAGAGTTCGAACGTGCTTTTCTAGTCTGCATTTAGGCGTTTTAAACTACTGCTGGAATCGTGCACCCGATCATGAACATGACTATTTGTTCTACCTACATCGATTCCATGTTTTATCAGCTTTATTCTGATGCGTTGTTAATACTTTCAATCACTTTTGTTCAATAAATTTTATTCTTATGTTTTGTAGGAACTTATTTCTATCTTTCAATTTCCTTGAACTGACAGATGAAGAAATAAGTCAGCAACAAATATAACCTGAATAATTTCAAAACAAATTAGAGCGACATTTATGATTGAACTTTAAAGATAAACTGACACAATCGTAAATAAAAAAATTCCTTTGATTTAGATATGGTTTAAAAGTACGACTGTAATGACAGGGTTTTGGCAAACTACTTATTTGATGCTTTTTAAGTGAAGATCATTGGCTGTAATATCGTTATAAAATGCGTATTTTTTAAAACCTGTATTTATTTTTGATTTCATTAGAATGAAAAACCAGAAATAAGAATTTCCATGCCTTGCCATTTAAAATTAAAACGCATTTTTTTTTGTTTCTAATTGAAGCACTTGTCGTTTATCAATTAAATTGAGTTAAATGCTTACGAAAGCATCATTGTTTAAGTTTTTGGTTATGATTGACCGTAGAATGATGTTATCTGAATTGAATCTGATTCTTTATATTAACTGAAAACTTTCTTCTTCCTAAGTCAAATATTGAAGCTCAAGCCGTTACGCAGCAAATAACAAATGAGGTGTACCATGCTATCTGATAAACTTTTTTTTTTCTTTCATAATTTGAGAATCTCTACTCTTCACCAAAGATTTGCTTGAAAGAATGTTGATTGTAACAAAGCTGTGAATCCTGTGTGTTTACAAACTGTATTGTGAAGGGATGCGAACTTTAAAATTGTATGTCCGAATCAAACATTATTGTAGTTTAGACATTCATGCTCATGGGTCTTTTTTGACGGTCGCCATGGAGAAGAATCGTACACCGCATTCGATTACTCATTTTGTTTCATCATTGGTTTTTCTTTAAAAATACCCTATAAAAAAACTTACATATATCAATATTCATGGACTTACAAATTTTTTACCCACGGCCATCATGACAATGGATACCAGGGTCGCATCGTGTTTAACTTCACGAGTGGCTGAGAAATTGAACTGGATAGCTCTGATTTGATAACTCTTGAGGTTTTTAACCAAGGTCGAAGCTAGAAACAATCCGAGATTTCCTGGAAACCAGTGAGCCTACAAAATAAGGTGGTTCGAAAGAATACCAAATTTTGTTTATAGAAAATTCTAATAGCAATCTTTAAAGCTCACAAGGAAAAAAGTAACGTATTTTTATGAAAGTTAACAGTTTGCTGCAATATGTAAATGTCCAACTGTTAAAATAAACTATTGATTAAAATACAAAAATGTACACAAGAAAATTGAACTTCAACTTGGGTCACAGGCTATTGCTTTGATTCAATAACTATGCTCTTATTTATAAAAATGAATGCTATTTGTAATTTGAAATCATTTTCAATTATTATGCTCTAATTTACAAAAATTGAAAAATTTAAGAATGGATTTTTCACAGATTTTAATGTTTTACTTTAAATTTTCTCCAAAACTTCTATACTCTATTATCCTGCATTCTGTGTACCGTCTCGATTTCCTTCGGAAGTCGAAGCTGAAACAAGACGAAAAAACTCTCAAAAACCTATAGCCACTGATTTTAATCAGGACTGAATCCCACTTCGTGCTAAGGAAAGTAAAAAAATTATTAGCAAAATTGCGTAGCTCAACTTAACAGCACTTAAGCGCCAACAACTGTTACGGTTACTTGAGCAGCGGCTAGACCAGCCAAGGCAAGGTACTCTAAAAGTACGGAACCTCAGGGCCGGCTGGCTACTGGGTAACCAAGGACTTTACGGATAAAATACAGAAATCGGAAATTTCATGTTGATTGTGGTTTTATTTGATGTTTTTATGTGGCGTGTTGTCTGGGTGTATAAAACAATGTTCTGTGTAATTTGTGGCGTGTAAATTCTCACTAACCGTGGTTTTGCTGCTGGTGGTCTTGCGTCGCGACGTCGTAGTTCCGGAAATCCAGTTCCGGAAGCAGGAGGGCCGTCGATATATAGGCGGATCGACGGAGTGCCGAAACTGTCGGCGCCAGCGGGCGTTGCTGGACTCAGTTAATGCAGACGTCTTCCTTCTTTGGCGTTTAATCGGCCTGCCCACGAGAGTGCCCCGTATCCGGACAGGCCGAGAAGGGAAGTCCTCCTTGGAAGTTAGGGTTCCTCAGAACCCGAGGACGATGATGATGGTCTTTTACGGTTAGGCGCGAGACCACAAGGGATCTGCGGGCCGAGCCGTGAGGAAGCCAACCGGTGTTTCCGGGCGAATTCCGTGGAATTTCACGAACACTAAACACAACCCGGACTTTACTCACGGACGCCTGGTACAGAAGAGAGCGAATTTTTCTGAAGCAAGCTTCCTTTTCGCCTTCCATGTTCTCTTTTTCTTTCCTCCTTTTCCTCCTCTGTGAATTGACAGCAGCCAGCAGTAAAATGTAGCCTACTGTGGTGCTATCTTGTTGTGAGACTCGACAAGGAACATGAATTTTCTAGAGCTAAATATACAATACTACAAAAATGAAAACAAAAATCAAACGATTTGTAACCAACCGGTTACACTATCCACCACTCCAATGAAAAAATGTGAAAATACGAAGTGTTTTGCATTTTTTTGTTTCCAGAACAATCCTTCGCATTTATCGAATTGTGGCAGACATATTACATTTAAAACGACAAAGCATAATTAAATTTTTCATATTTGCAATGCATCTTAAGGGCTAAACATGCATAAAATAATAAATAAAAACAAACTTTAATTCAACGTGCACTGGAAATTAAAATTATTTTAAGACTATGGTGAATAAATAAATAAATAAATAAATGATAAACAGGCCAAATTATAAATAAACGTGCACGCATCATTAAAAGTAACTTACAACTAGAGAATAATAAATTAACATGAATATCACAGATCATATTTGAAAACGCACATTAAATAAAAATCCAAACGTGGTAATAAATAACACACAACAGGTTAAATTCATTTAAACGTGCATCACAAATATAATCTAAAACTATTCACTTAACTTATATCACTATTGTAATTACATGCACAATCAAACTTTCAATTTCCACTTTATTTGTTTCACCAAAATCAACATATTTTTAATTCAACAAGCACTAGTGTTAAAAAAAACAATTTAAAATAAACTAAAATACTTATCACTATGTTGCGCAACACTTAAACGATCGATCGTACTAATTGTTAAACATTACAACAATAATTTTGCAAAATTACACTACCCTATTTACAACACGAATATATACAGTACCCTATTTGTAATTTAGATCACTTTCAAAATGATCCTCACGAGCGGGCAAATACGGGGCGGGCAATATCATGATCATGACAGATCAACAGACGTCATATCGACTTGTCACAACATACCGATGCGTGTTAATATGTTTATTTTTTAGTTGATTATGTTGAAAACTTGCGATCATTCGACTCATTTTACGACCACGGATTTAGGCAGCATTGCATCGATATGTTAAGGTATGTTTTAATAAACATTAGGACGTGTTAAGGGTTCATTTATTTATTTAATATTTTTTTTTTTTAGGTTGACGATCGTCGCACAAATTTGGGGATGGAAGGTTGCTGCTAAATGTCATCTTTCTGAAGTAAAAGAGACATGCAGCGAACCGTATAATGATCCCAGAACACCATATTAAAAAACCTTTGCAGCGAAAGATAAAATAGGTGAGTACACGAAACAAGTATTTAATAACCATCATTGAATGGTTAGAGTGATCCTTCTTTCTTTATTTTTAGAGCTGGCCAATGCTCGGTGGGCAATCCCCCCGCGAACACACCGCATAACGAAGCACCATGGAAGAGCCACAACGGGTTTCCTCTTCCATCGTCGGCGGTTGCCTGTGCCGCTACGGATTTCCAGATTAATTGTTGAGGTCAGTACCAATTGGTTTATTATTTCTTTTTTTTTTTTTGGTTTTGTCACTTAAACACCCCACCTATGACGACTAGCAAAGTTCTGCAACTCTAGTCTATTGCGTGGGTGTGTTGATACTAATGTTGGAAATTTTAATGAATTTATATCTCTTTATTCTTTCTTTTTCTAGGTTCATTACTGATACGGGTGACCTGATTCAGATGGGTTCGTCCATTCTCCTCTGCTCCCATGGATACACCATTGCACCAGGAATGCCGTCCGAATAACCAATCCAACTAAATCAAGCCTCTCCGCGATCAATAAATGAAATTGAAGAATTAAAAAGAACTAACAGACAAATTGAATAAATAAAGAAAAAGGTTTACGAAACAAGTATATCACAGTGTCTTCCATATTCCTAAATCACAGATCCAATTTTCAGCCGTTTTTAATATTTCGAATTTGAAAAATAGTTTTATAATTTCTTTCTGACTTTAGCATATTTGAATTTTTCTAATAGAGGATTTAAACGAGCATCTACTAGACACTCAACAATTCGCATCATATTTTCTTCCAACCTGTCGTCTTTGGTTCTATATCCGGATGTACTAGAATCGTAATCCGCTTTACGATTGTTCGGAGGGTTATGTTTCCAGTAACATCCGTCTATTTCAGATCCAGATTCAGAACCGGGTTGGCGAAGTTTTGATGATGTTCCGATTGATGTTAAGGATTGAGAACAGGAATCGGGACTTGAATTTATCGTACTAGAATCATAATTTGAAAACACTGATTTGGGCTCATCATTTAATGGTTCATGTTGACGGTACTCGCAAGTACCAATGATCGGTAAGTATCTCGTCTCTGCATCCTTCAACAAGATCTGAAGACCGTGCTGCAAAGCGTGCATGAGCTTCCGAGTACTTACCAAATCCTTCGGCGCTAGCTTTCCCTGAGCATTCAGGTTACTCCATGAAGTCAGCGATGTTTGCAAATCTGCGGCTAGCCTCTCAACTGGATAATTAGGATGTGATGAGCTAACCGGACACGGCATCTCCGTTAACCCATCGCAATCAGAATCGTCAGCGTCGTAGTCCACGGATTGAAACACCACTGGCTCATATTTCACTTTGAATCTCTTTCGCTTAACCATGTTTGTTTTGATTAAGCGGACTGGCTAGTAGTGACAGCTTTTATATGCTACAAAGAAAACAGGTGTGGGTTAAAAGTGTTGCCATGAAATTTGATTTAAAAAAAACATGTTAAAATAAAATTATGCTCTGCTACAACATTAAAACTCAACATAGATTTTATCTAAGGACGCGAACAACCAAAACCATCGAATTCTTCAGTGGGAAAAATGGTTTTGAAAAACTTTTAAGGTCCTTCTTCTGGTCGAGACCTTTACCAAACGCAAAACATCATATCAAGCACTTTTTTACATTAAATTGATGGGTGTACGGCGACAGCCATTCGTGGATCGCACGAATCCCTGCCACCTCCCGTCAGAAAAAATCCTTAGATTTTTGTATTCTACGCGGTCGTCTCTTGGTTACCTTTCGCGGACTTTTAGTTGGGCGCCATTTGTTACGGTTACTTGAGCAGCGGCTAGACCAGCCAAGGCAAGGTACTCTAAAAGTACGGAACCTCAGGGCCGGCTGGCTACTGGGTAACCAAGGACTTTACGGATAAAATACAGAAATCGGAAATTTCATGTTGATTGTGGTTTTATTTGATGTTTTTATGTGGCGTGTTGTCTGGGTGTATAAAACAATGTTCTGTGTAATTTGTGGCGTGTAAATTCTCACTAACCGTGGTTTTGCTGCTGGTGGTCTTGCGTCGCGACGTCGTAGTTCCGGAAATCCAGTTCCGGAAGCAGGAGGGCCGTCGATATATAGGCGGATCGACGGAGTGCCGAAACTGTCGGCGCCAGCGGGCGTTGCTGGACTCAGTTAATGCAGACGTCTTCCTTCTTTGGCGTTTAATCGGCCTGCCCACGAGAGTGCCCCGTATCCGGACAGGCCGAGAAGGGAAGTCCTCCTTGGAAGTTAGGGTTCCTCAGAACCCGAGGACGATGATGATGGTCTTTTACGGTTAGGCGCGAGACCACAAGGGATCTGCGGGCCGAGCCGTGAGGAAGCCAACCGGTGTTTCCGGGCGAATTCCGTGGAATTTCACGAACACTAAACACAACCCGGACTTTACTCACGGACGCCTGGTACAGAAGAGAGCGAATTTTTCTGAAGCAAGCTTCCTTTTCGCCTTCCATGTTCTCTTTTTCTTTCCTCCTTTTCCTCCTCTGTGAATTGACAGCAGCCAGCAGTAAAATGTAGCCTACTGTGGTGCTATCTTGTTGTGAGACTCGACAAGGAACATGAATTTTCTAGAGCTAAATATACAATACTACAAAAATGAAAACAAAAATCAAACGATTTGTAACCAACCGGTTACACAACTAAAAAGTTGATACTTGAAATACTTGAAGGCAGTAGGTGTAATAACCGCCTTACTAAGATTTACTTTTTCTGCAATTTACTTCTCAAATACCGACTGAATCACTTCAAGAACAAAATTCCAAGGGCTTCTCGTTTTCTTTTTGGTCTCCAAGAAAACTCCATTTTCCATCCTTCCATAGGGAAGCCACCTTTGGTAACTCATATTGACTGTCAGAATAACGATAAGTTATTCCGTAGTCCATATGGGTGTAATTTCCATTTTTCCGAAATTTCCCATTTCAGCACACAAAGATCAACTCCCAATAAGACTGACATGATATATGTTCAAATTATGCGTTGGAGATACTACGGATATTACCACTTTGCCTACTACGGGCCCTCACATTTGTTAGAGCCCGATCAGAAGAGCATATCAAAATTGTTACTCCAACCTTTCTCAGTAAGAGAAATCTAGTATCTAGAAAAACATAAAACATTCAAAAAAATTTGAAAAAAATTAAATTTTTTAAACGGTACAAATTATTATTATTTTTCAGGCTTGGAAATTCCTCCTCCTCCTCCTCAAGTGGGCTACAAAATTGCACCTCAGCGTAATTTTTGAGCTTGAGCTTAGCTTGCTATCAACTACGGTCCACCTGCGGCCCCTCCTGGCCAATGGCATAATGGTTGCACTCTGTGATTGACTCGAGATAATCAACACTGGACAATGAACCAAATGAAAGGTTCTGGGAACAAGCATCACAATCTCACTGTGCAGTTTTGAGAATCTCCTATTATTATTTGAACCAATAACGACGCCGGCCAAGTCCATGTAGTCGATAGGAGGAAGGGAAGTGCAGCACATGTGAAGATATGATTAGTGGAGGCCGGCTGTAAGCCATCCCTCCATAAATCTCCATGCTGAATGTTTGGGAAAAGGTTTTGTGGCATAGGAAATTACCTTGGTAGGTAAAGTAACCACTTGAAACCTATGCTCCTAGTCTCCTATACTTCCTACGTTTCCTATTGAAACTCCTTTTAGCTCCTAATGAGGCCTTCGAATGAATTCACATGATCATGAATAAATAATGCACGATTGAACTATATAAGCTTTAAATAACCATTTTTCTGTAGCAGAGTTGAAACAACCAATAAATAAATAACAACGAAAAACAGAACAAAGTATCGCAAGCAAAATAGATATTCTTTGTCTTTTCCACAATGTATAGGGGAGAATGAGGATACTTGATCCCTGGGGATACTTGATTCCTTAGCTTTATCTCGAAACTGGAATGTCGTACAAATATCAAATGTTCTAGAAAAATGTGTCAAATGGAGCAAAACAGCAATGATTGAAGCTCAAATAATTTTAACAAAATAGGTTTTTGGGTTATTGAACTTTGTTTGAAAAATTTCACGAAATGTGACTTGAAGATCTTTTTTCATCATTTTAAAATGTTCCTTGCATGGAAAAATTATAACAAAAATATTTATTCTAATATATCAATCTTTCGAGGGTTATATGAACATCAAAATACCCTATTTTCAAAGCATTGGAAAAATCTCAACTTATTTCAGAAACAGTTTTCTAAAATGTTGATTATGGGTACGATTGATCCCTAATATATGAGTACAAATGATCCCGGTATATTCTTCTTCACAATGGATCGTGGTCATCACTGATTACGAGATTACTAATATTTATCCAATAGCTAATATTCATCCATCAATTATCTGAAGAAAATTGCACCCTTAAGTATGCAATGTCATATCATCATATGGGTTGAGAATAAGTTAAAGATTTTTTTTTTCTGACAATTATAGATTGTGAAATGAAAACAAACATGACCAAAATAGTCAATTAACATTCAATCTTGGAGTTTTGTTTGATTTTTTCCAAGGATTAGGGCTTCCTGAATAAAATATCAGGTCTCCTTCAATAGAGGATCAAGTCTCCCTTAACTTCAAAAATATCGCAATTTTTTTACTCCCACGAAAATGCTTCTTGTTCATCTACGGGTTCAAGTATCGTTCTAATTTTTGGAGCATAGAAACTTGAAGTTAAACGCTGTCAGAAAATGTAAAAGGGTGCAAGTTGCTAAATTTTTCCAAAAAGATATGGTGAAAATAAGAAAAGGGGATCCCCACTCTCCCCTATTATTTTCCTTTCAGTTACTCTGGGTATTCCTATCTACGCTACGGCCTCACCTGTTTTATAATCTGACCACCGACGGGGTCTACATTTTGAAATTCATGTTAATAGTTCTTAAATGAGGACAACAACACGAAAATAATTAAATGATTTGGATTTACTACTGATTCTGATCGATAACCTTTCCAAAATTCTCAACAGCTGGAAATATTTTTTTTTATATAACGAGTAATGTTGCAATTCGTTTTGTGCAACAACTTTGCCTCATATTCATAAATATAACCAATTGAAATATTTAGATATAAATTTTTATCTTTATTTTTCGACCAAATTTTACTGTCTATAAGAAAAGAGAATATTTCTGATAAACGGTAAACCTATAAAAAGTTCTAGTAAAAAAATTAAGACTGTGGCTACAATACTTTGGGCAAAAACAATATGAAAAATAGTTAAACAAACTGTTAAAAGAGTCTAATTCATTGCCAATCATCCTTATTGGTTCTTATTGCTTGCTTTGAAATTAGTATTTAACTTAAACGCTGTTATATTTAATAAAAACGACCGACAGCTGTAATTTTCACGGAAAAGCGTCAACTCAAAAATTGAACAATAATTTTTATCGGGAAACTTTGAATTAAACATTACTTCGATTAAAAAAACAACGTATAAAATTTTGGCTTTCAGCATCTTGAATATTAATAGATCAAAGCAACCGAAGCCTGTGACGATGACGGTGATATCAACTATAGAAAACAAAAATTGAAAAAAATCCATTTCGGAGAATTTCGTGTGTAAAACCACGACCCAAGACCAACCAATTTGCGATTTTTTCATCGGTTTTATGTTTTGTATAGCATTGGTATATGAGAAGGAATGAGAAAAACTAATATTTACGTAACCTAACCGAGACAATGCTGCTCCACTCAATGTGGACTTAATCAAAGTGATTTAAGAAAAAAAGCGCAGTAGCCAAATCGATAGGAAAATCTCACCGTGTTTTCCTGTTCTTGTTGTCCCCGACTACCGGCCTCCGCATAATGACATCCGTTTTCGTTCGCATTCTAAACTTTTTCAGCCACAAATCACACGGATACTTTTCAATTCAACTGTAAACATAATCTTTTCTTGACTCGATAAAACCATTCTTCAATTTCTGTAAATTTCACCTTAATTCATTTCACAAACCACTTGTATTTCATTGAGAATAAAAAAATTCAAAAAATGCAGCACAATGAGAAAACTGAAAAACGTGTCCGCACCCGAGCTAGGCCTACTTGGACCTTATTGCACCTCAGCGTATTTTTTCATCCCAAACAGAAAGCTCTGTTGGGTAGCCGAACGTACACCAAATTAAAGAGTTAACCGCACAACGCCAGGATGGGAGCAAGGGCAAAATTTCAGTAGATAAGTTCTTGAGATGTTGAGAGTTCTTGAGTGCAAAGAGTGCGAGAGCAAGAAAAAAGGTGCACTTTAGCAATGCTATTAAGTTAAGTAACAACTTCGCTCGGCAATTGACTTCTCTTGCACTCGATTATGAGAGTAGAGCGTTTCGGAGATAGGAGCAGCGCTCTTGAAATCAAAGCAGATAACAGCTAGATTTTCACAAGACACTGTCGTATTTAAGAGAGGTGTCCGATCAGGAGAGCAAATCAAAATTTTTGCTCAAACCCATCTCAGCAAGATATTTCAATCTTATTCAGATATAGCTTTGATCTTCGTCGTTTTGTTTTCACTTTTATGTTTTCAATTTTCCTTTTTTTACAGTGAATAGATAAAAAATAGATTCCAGTCAATCGTAGGCCAATGATCCAATTTTTGATCGAAGACTGCTCAATAGCTTCAGCACAGACTGTTTTGTGATGATTTTGACCACTTTTTTTCAGTCTTTTGTGAAGTTTTCGATAGAATCACATCCTAAACTGAGACAGTTTTCGTACGCGTAAGCGCACAAAAATTTCCACAAAGTTTTGTCCATCGGGAAAGGTTTCCGCCCAGATTTTTTGTTGTTCTCGAAGGTGCTTTTTTCTCGATACTTCCGAGTCAAATTGCAGACCACTCCAATGCTTACTTTTAAAATTTTCGCCAACTGGCTCAACAAAATGTTGGGAATAGTACACCATTTGTGCACGATAGTTTTGCGCTTTTCTGGGGAAATGCTTCTCATTTTTACGAAAATTATGAAAAGAGGAGTTCACGATTCACAGAGTTTTAAGTTGAACTGTAAACAACATAATCCAACAGAAATAAGCTGTTTAAACTCCAGAGGACGAATGACTAAGTTGGTTAAAATTCTCTATGAATATACAAAATAGAATAGAATCGAATAGAATAGCTGTTTTAACGTCAATCGGAATGAGCAGGGCTGTATCCAAATCGAGCATAGACATAATAGGACACCCTATATTGGAATTTTCAAGCTCTCATTCCAATGCACCATGCACGGTTTTGTGGTAACGTACCTCTCCACCTGAAGGTCGAAGCTCGAATCTTCTGAACTTCTGGCTGTACCCAAATTTTTCAAGAATTTACAAGTTACATTACATAAAAGTTTGAACAACATTGGTCATGCAACATTGCATGCAAGCTTATACGCAATATTTAGTTTTGTATCATTTTGTGTGTCAATATGCTATCTAATTGAGATATAATTTGGATATAATGCTATCAAAGAGTGATATAATATTTAGATATTTTTGCATAGACATTTTGATTTAATATGAGATATTTTCATATCCCACGAGTACAAAATTATATCACAGAGAACATACGTACAAGCTCAAACAAAAAATCGTCAAAATAGTGTGTAACATTTCAAATTCTATCACCCAAAAAATACGTTAGAAATTGACTACAAACAGTGCCATCTATTGCACCATTCAAAAGTTACAAATCAACTTTAAAGTGCCCAGTTTTCAAAAAGGCGTAATCGTATATGAATTCACAAAAAATGAATCCAATGTCTTAGTTAAATGGATGGCTTTAATGTATTGCTAAATAAATTAAATCAGAGTTACTTTTAACAGGGCGAAATTTCACTTTCTTTATTTTTGCACTACTATGACAGTTCAGATAACTAACAGCTTCGGTCTAAGTTTTCGCACTTCTTGAACAGTAATTTATGAAAGAAAATGCATCAGGGGCCGTTCAGATACCACGTGGACAGAAAAATGAGTTTTTTGACCCCCTCCTCCCCCTTTGTGGACAAGCTTGGACATTTGGCTTACCCCTACCCCCATCCCCAGATGTCCACGTGGACACATTGAAAAAGTTTTTAGTTTAAATACCTATTATTTGACAGTTAGAAAACACCACTTTCTGCCTTCTTGTTATAGAAATGGCTGATTATGTAAAACCGAATAAGAATTTCCTGTTATAAAAAATTTTAAAATTTTTAAATTTCTCAATTATCTTATTAATTACTTGCTTTCAAGTAGCTATTTATGGTGGAAAGGTATTCCATTTTAAGATTTTGATTTAAACATCTTAATATTTATTCACCTTTAGAAAATATTTTGAAAGTAAGTATGTCCACGTGGACATGACCCAAACCCCTACCCCCCTCTCCGTGGACAAGCGTGGATATTTCCATACCCCTCTCCCCCCCCCCCCCCTAAGTTGTCCACGTGGTATGTGAACGGCCCCTCACCTATGTCCAGTCAAATACAAGAACATTCTTGACGATCAGTCTTACCCAGCAGTATTGATTCTAGGCTTTTCAAAGCGGGTTACTTTCACATATCACTTTAGCATCCAGCTGTTTAAAACTATGTATTTCTAACAAATTTGAAGGAAAAAGATAATATCTAACTTTTATGATTTTTTTTTGATGCAACATGGTGAACGTTCGTTCATCAAGTTTCGAACGAAACTTCAACAGAGATTTTCTTGAAGCATGCTAAGCAGCACGTACGACTTATAGAAAACTGACTGAAACTTAGTCAGCTTTGTTTTGACAGTTCTCTTTGGTGTGTTTGGAGACATCTGGTGGCCCAGCCAAAATACAAAAATTGGTTCAAAAAGGGTGTTGGGATTTTTACACAACTTTCGTGGGCTAGCTTGTATGTCTGTTCTCTGTGATTATATCTCATTTTGATAGGAAAAATTTAATATCAAAATATCTCATCTTGAGATAATTTTGTTTTTCTCTTCTGATCGAGTTTTGTTTACAAGATTATTTTTCATCATCAGATAGGATATTGACCAAAAACTATAACATTCATACAAGCTTTCATGCTATTTTGATGTTCCACTCAAAATTATGCACGTTGCAATGCCTTGTACTTAAACATTAAATGTATTGTTTCAAACTTGCTCAATTCTTGAAAAATTTGGATACCAGCCAGGAGATTTGGGAATCTATCAGTTCACGTTAAACTTTGTCCTCATATCCAAAACCTCACGATGGTTGCTTGAGTCAGAACTATTTTCATTTTTCTTCAGCTGTTTTTGTTGTGTAAAATACAAAACCTGCGATTCAATTTATCGAGAAAAAAGAAGGTTAAAAAAGTAGCGATAAATTGAAAAACAAACCTATAAAAGAGAAGCTGCACTTGGGGTCATCAATCAAACAGGGACCTCATTTTCTCAATCATGTTGTACTATCGCCATCGGTCATCAATCAATCCCACTCAATGAGAAGGTCGCATTTTAAATGACACAATACACTCGTGTAATGATGGTTTATCACATTCATATGATTCTCTTCAAGTGTATTTCAGGTGTATGTCTTGTAACGGCATAAGCATAGGATTTACACATCAGAGTTTTCGCTAGAAAAATGCTATCACCATAGCACTTGTTCTACTTTATCGTAGGACTTTATGTATGCTGGCTAGGCCGGCTCGCGGCCTTTTTAATTACATAATTTATGGGTGTTTGTGTGTCCGATTTGTACATATGGTAGTAAATTATATACCAATTAAGGATACTTATAAGTCCCTAGCTAAGGCTCTGGCTAATAATACTTCTTGTTGGTGCTCGTTTAACAACTTTGCTATCACTTTGCACTTGGGGTTATGAGATTCGTTCGGACGGAGAGATATGTGTTTACTTTTTTATTTCCTAACGTTGCACTTTTTTTTAATTTGTGCAAATATGGACACGATCTATTTACAACAGATTGACAACCGCATCAGGTTGTCGCGTGGTTTAACACTGGCGATTTTCTTAGGAGGAGAGATGAGAGGATGGTTTCAGAAAGACGCCTGTCCTTGTTTGGCACTGGCCTCAGGTTGTTGCTGCTGGCTGCGTCCATGTTGATCCGGTTCGTTCCACTTCTGAACGGCTCCGGAACCGAATATCACGAAGACCAAGGCCGGTAGGATGTAGGCCGCGGCACCGATTCCGAAAATGTACTGCCATTCGTCCATGGTGCTTCGTTCGGCAGTGAAATGGGCCACCAACATTGGCGAAATGAAACCGCTCGTGGTTCCGACAAAGTTGATCACTCCGTACAAGGTGCCGGCAAAGTTTGGCGCCAGATCTTGCGAGTTCTGCAAATTGGTCATCGTGGACGCTCCGTTGAAGCCCAATGACAGGGTGATGATGGCGACGCAAACGTACGGATCGAACCCGGCATAGATGAGGCCCACGAGGAACAACCCAGGGATTATGTGAGCTGTAATTAGAGATAGAAGGCAAAAAATAGCATAACTTAGCCTTCTTTCGCTTGGCACTGTCAAACTAATCATAGCATCGTCGATTAAGTCGAGTCGGTGGCAGTACTAATTGGTGGTAACAAGCCACGCGACAGCTAGGTTACAAACCATGAGAGGGGAAAACTTTTTTTGCAACTCCAACAAACCTGCTGGCTCTAACCTATCCGCCAATAGTGGGCTCTAAGAAATCTGCAATCCGCGCGTTGCCCTTAAGTCATGTAAGCTTAGAGAGAAAGAGCGTCTATTTTTAGAAACCGCGGTCGCGATGGCAAGTTGCATTATGTTTCGATTCCATGCTGGAATTCAGCAGTTAACGAGTTTGCCACATTATTTTGTCCCGATCATTCTGATGTCAATTTGATTGATGGATTATTGAGAGTAATAGATATGCTGTTTGACAGAATGGCTGATAGGTATGATAGAAAAGGTATTCCGTGAAGAGTTTATTTATGATTAACATTCCGACTACACTCAACTTATGAGAACAGATTTTTCGTTTGCGTCATGGTACACTGGTATTCGCAATCCTCTAAATTAAGGTTGCCAGATTGCCTGGTTTTACCCTGGTTTGCCTCGATATTTATTACAGAATTTAACAAAAGTCCGGTCCGGCCTTTTTGCTCGGATTTCATTGAAAAAAGTCCGGATTTATTCACTTTGTTTTCCAAAACAAACAATCAAAAAAAAAAAACAAATCGTATTGTAAATTTTTTTATTTATGCGTCCAAAACGAAATTTTCTGAGCAGTTTCATAAAAACAATCATGAAAGGTTTTTTTGAAAGCCTAAAATACGATTTAAAAACTGCTAATGAGTGGAATAGAAAAAGATTGATTTTAAAGTTTTTTTTTCTTGATTTGTGTTGAGTTATTATTGATCGTAAATTTTGAAAACAAATGCTTGGATTTTCCAAGGTTTTTACATAAAATTGCCCGGATTTGTCCGGCCCGGATACGAGCTGAAAAAATTCTGGCAACTTTATTGTAGACCCTCTTTTGCTAAACTAAAGGCGGTCATTTTGACTGGAAAAAAATTAGGGTGGTTCATAAGCTTTCTGAGATCCGAAAATTATGTCCTGACTGTGATGAGATAGAGGCCTACATTATTCTACAATTTTATAGAACATATAAATTCAATAAACTTTGTCCAAGACATAACGCACCTATTTCATGAACTGAAAGTTTTATGACTACCGTAAACTGGGGGAACTTTGATCACTTTTTTCATTCATTTTTGAATATTTTGGAAGGGATTGCTTTTTCGTAATACCCAAAAGCTTTAAAACCCTTACTGAGGTGAGGAGTGTTGAACATGATTATTGATTGCAGTAGATTCAAACGACATTGGTGGTTAAAATTAAATGTTTGTTACAAAACAAGATTTCGAGTTTCGAGGTAACTTTGATCACTATGGTTTTTACGTATCTTCAAATGTATTGTTTTGATGGCATTAAGCACAGAAGACTCAAAACATCGATGACAGTATTTTTTTGTTTGGACTCAATTGAATTTTTCAACGTTTTCTTTCAAAAACAAATATACTCGAAAGATGGTCAATGTTGCTGCATACATTTAGGAGCAAAAATTATAAACATTCCTCAATACTTTTTGATTTCAAAAACTAATAAAATTTTACTTTCATGCAATTCCCTAAGTCCTCGTACTGTTCCCATGTTCTTTTTTTCTTCAAACTTAACCATTTGATAGGGTTTTCAGCCATTTTTTCTTTCCTTGCTTTTTTCATAGAAAATGACCGTTTTTATTTCAATATTCAAGAATTATCATCAAATGATCTTAAAAACAACACTTAAACATAACCCTAACCAAGAAAAAAATGAACATTCACATTAAACAACCCATTTGCTCCTAAATGCTTAAATTTGATCAAGAGAGATGTTCGTTTGTGAGCCTTCAAAAAAACATGTATTTTAAGATTTTAAAATTATATTCTAAGTAATATAAAAAATCTTCTAATACAAACCAAGTTTAGCTTATTTGTAACTCAATTTACAGGCTTTCAAACGTATTAAACATTTTTCAGATATTTTATTTTTATACTTAGTTAATGATGATTATCTGCAAAAATTTCATGTTGATCAAAGTTACCCCGCTGACCAAAGTTCCCCCAGTTTACGGTACTTGTTTTCATGAAGTTGGGACGGTCCTTAAAAATCAGTTTTGTCTTGATATTTTTTCGTGGTGGTATTTGATCAAAATCATTTATTTAGCCACATTTTAAATAATTATAATGCGCATCTTTTGTTGAAAACGGGTTACCAAAATTTGTTTTTTTTCGACATGTTTTGATCATCGTTTGATTATACTTTAAGATTTTGTTGATAATGTTGAGTGAAATCAATGACTTATACTTTATTCTTTTACGTTTCGATTTACTGTTATTTTCCAATCATCTTCAGATACTTATTTCTATTCCCCTATCTATTCGCATGGGGGTACAGAAATAGACTTTATTTGTAAAAAGAAATAGTCTATTTCTGTACCCCCATGCGGTTAGATTTTGGAATAAAAATTTGTATCTGAAGATCATTGAAAAAAAAAAAAAAACAGTAAATCGAAACGTAAAAGAACAAAGTATAAGTCATTTATTTCACCGAACAATACCAACAAAATCGTAAAGTAAAATTTGTCTTTGTTTTGAAGTTATTAGCAATGTGTGTTGAAAAATGACTCTTTCATAGCTTCAATTACACCAAATGGAGCAAGTCGAAAATTTTTTCGATGATTGCATTTGAAAGTTTATGTTACAATTTATCAAAAAACTGAAGATATGTTTTTGTTTATAAATGCGTTCAATCGTTGTATGAAAGTAACTAAAAAATCGTCGATTTCCATGTAAAAATAGAGTGAATTTGTGCATTTGTACTTTAAGAACTCAGAAACAACTGAACCGATAGATGTGAAATTGACCATGAAGTTGTTGATAATGGTATCTGTGGAGTTCTGGGTCCGCTGCACTCAAGGGGGGTAGGATTCCCATACAAAATAATAGTAAAAAACGATAAATAGCGCTAAAACTCAATCTTTTGACAAGTGAAGCTCATCAAATATTGTTAAAATGCTTCAATTAACATGTTCAGATAATTTTTGGTACACAAAGGCCCCTCTAGTCAAAAAAGGAGGGTGCTCATCCAGTAAACAGAAAACACGAGAAAAACCTTATCAGGCAACACCTCCTAGGGTTATTTTTATTGAATGATTTATCAATTTAAACTTCAAAATTGTTTTGTGAAGCATCACCTCCATTTTATTAAGTGGAATGGACCATAATATGTTATAAATGATAGCATATTGCTAGTTTGTTATTCAGTTCAAATCACCCTGTGTGTTTCCTGACAAGGATTGTCTCATGTCTTTTTTTTTATCATGGATGGGGACCCTCCTTTTCTTTGACGGGAGAGGCCTTTTTGTACTACAATTTTTTGAACATATAAATGTAAACATTTTCACAGCATTTTGATGCGATTCACTTGCCAATAGATTGAATTTTACCACTTTTTATCGTATTTTACTACTATTTTGTATGGGAGCCCTCCCTCCCTAGAGTACGACGAACTCAAACCCCCACATATACTATCCTATACTCAAAAAACTACTCCATGCCGAATTTCACATCAATCGGTCCAGTTGTTTCTGAGTTCTTAAAGTACAAATGTACAAATTCTCTCTATTTTTATGGAGATTTTGACGATTTTTCGTAAATTTCATACAACGATTAAACGCAGTAATTAAAAACCATATCTCCTTTTTTATATTATAAAGATTGAAACATTAACTTTCGAATGCAATCGACGATAGTATTTTCGACTTGCTCCATTTGATGTAATTTTGGCTGTAAAAGAGTCATTTCTCAACACATATTGCCTCATAACTTCAAAACAAAAACAAATTTTGGTGCAATTTTCAACAAAAGTTGATCTGAATGTTGCTAAATAAATGATTTCGATGAAATATTACCATGAAAAGATATCAAGAAAAAAATGATTTTTATGGGACCATCCTAACTTCATGAAAACAAATAGTCATAAAACTTTCAGTTCAAGAGATACATGTGTAATGTCTTCGACTAAGTTATTGAATGATTATGTTCAACAATATTGTAGGATTGGCCTCTATCTTATCACAGTTAGGAAATAATTTTCGGAACTCAGAAATCTTATGAACGTCCCCTAAAATTTGTTCAGTCAAAATGACCGCCTTTAAGTTGTTGTAAAAGTTTGTCTAAAGCCTAGTCCACACTAGGCAACATGAACTGCGATTTTTGTTATGAGACGAACTTTGTTGTCTGTTGTTGTTGTTGGAAACCTGAGACGGTGTCAGCGTCTCCCGAAGAAAATGGGAGACGCTGAGACCGTCTCGAGACGAACCGTCTCCTAGTGTGGACTAGGCTTAAGACATCAAATCCATCGAACCTAAGGAGAAGACGCTAATAATTGTGTCTCGCTAAATTTCATATCTGGACTACTGTGCCTTGGTCGTTTTTAAAATTAATAAATTTCAATCGAAAACTTTTAACTCAGTGTCACCTACAATTTTAAGTTTGACAGAAAACTCGACGGATTCGATGGGTTAACTCAGAATGAACTTTTTATTTGAGGGATGAGAGTAGACGTTTTTTTGAAGAAGATATTTTGAAAAAAAATTCCTGAACGAAGAGTTACTATTCCGGTATAGATTGTGATGCAGGAAACCAGAACACAGGGTTAGTTCTGTTGTGATTTCTAACCTAACTTAATGGAAGAGAATTGGTCTCTAAGTTGCCAAAAATAGAAAAAAAACAATTTTCTTCTATCTTGTTTCTGTTGGAGTTTATTTACAAGTAAAGGGAAACTTTTTTTTAGTCAAATTCTCTCTTCTTTTATTCGGCTGGATAGAAACACATGTAAGTAGGTATATAAATACTCAAGTATTTCGAAAAGTGAATTTGTTTCCTATCCTTTTGTTGATGTGTGTTGATGAGAGAAGTAGATCTTAAAACAAAAGTTGCCGAATTTGCAGTAAAATCTATAATATTACAGAATTTTGAGCGAATTTTCATCACAAAATCTTTGTCACAGAACACAGATTTTTGGAAATATTCACAGATTTTTTTTTTTAAATTTTGTACATATTCCAAAATTATAAGTTTTATGTCAAAACAAATTTTGGCATTCTAACTTTGTTTTGGAATATCGGCTGGCGTGTGAAAGCTGCTCTTATTTCGGTCCGCGAGTGTTTTTTCAATTTTTCTTGGATTTTCGGTTGTTGTTTTGAATTATTGTTTTGAACGAGACTTTGAGGTTTTCTGCGGTGTTTTTGAATGTTTGCAAATGTGTTGTGTTTTGTGAAAGAGTGATGATATCGTGATTTTCCATAATGCGTATTTTTTCGAAGTTGCTACGCAGAAGGGGGCTTGTACTACGCTCCCGGCCAGTTCAGGAAGTTAAAATTGGAAATGTAGTGTGTCGTCGCTGGAGGTTTCTTAAGAGGAGAAGCTGTTCCGAAATCAAGATAAGTAGTTTTTATTTATTGTGCCATTGATTTTTTTCAATTTTTGATTGATTACATATCTTTGATCGAAGACATTTAGGTCAATTTTCTGCCAGTTTAGTGTTGGGCAGCGCACGAAATATTTCAATTGCCTCGGTTGTATTTGAAGTTGTACACAAGTTCCGATGCTAGTTACTTTATAGACTGCGAAAAAATTAATAGAGATGGCACTGAGAAACTTTAAAAGTAGGTTGTGATCCAAGCTAAAATACAGTGATGTCCGTGATACATAGTGATATTGTTGAATATGGGAGAGTTATTTTTTTAAATAACCAAAAGTAGGTTTTTAAATTTAGTTTTCAAATTGATTAACATTAAATATCAGTATCTTTTAATGTTAATTACAGCAGTGCTTCTCCAAATATTTTCTCGTTGGGTATTTTAGAATACTTCGATAAATCGAAAATGCTACTTAATAGTGGAAAAATGATTTCAGTTGTGGTTTGAATTTTTTGCATACTTTAAACATTTATATATGTGTTATTTAACTCTCCAAATATTGTTTCATCATCAGAATAGGTATCAGTTTATATTTCAATTTTTTTTAATGAATGAAGTAAGCAGGGTGATAGAATATCGTCTCAAACGTGTGTACTAATGGTGGACGGATCAATTCGAACATCCCGAAGAATGGTTGTCCCAAAACTCTCCAAAACGACGAAAGAAAGGTAACAAGAGCGTACTTCGGGTAAGTGAATATTTTTAATGCTTTGATAAAACTAGACTCTACTCTCTTATACTTGAGAAGTGGCGTAAAAAATTGTACCACGTAGAGATCACGGGATCAAAATTGTGTCAGATATCGCCTTGAGTATCATATCATCATAACATCTACTTATCTTAACCAATTTGAGTTCTTCTTTTTGTTTTGTAGCTTTTGTTTGAAAGGATTTTTTTTTACTATTTTACTTATATTTTTTTTTGGGATAAGTTCAAATTCCAAAGTTTTTGACGAAGCAGAAGAACAAGTTGTATCACTTTAATGAGTCAATAAAATACCAAATACAAAGAAAATTAATTCAGTTTGCGAAAATAGTTTGTCAGTGGGTAAAGAAACATTATTCCCAAACCTAATTAAATTTTATAGCAATGAAAAAAAAATCTTGTTTTATAAAGCAGACATAACGTTCAAGTGGGAGAGTGGCTATAGGAGAGAATTGCTTCTGTTCAATCAAAATTAAAGAATAATGAATTATATTCGATACTTTAAGAAATCTGTCAAAAAGGTGAAGCATGTTAATATATATAAATTTGAAGACTAAAAAAATGGACTCAATATACCAATCTTACGGTAGTAGAAGTAGAAGTAGTAGTAGTAGTAGCTAAAGTAGTAATCTTATTTCTATATCTTTATTGTTTATAAAAATACTTTATTAAATTTATTGTATTTCGGGGTATTGGGGGATCCATCCGGGCATCCGATTGAAGCGATTCTTGAGGAGAGCATTTGGCTACCTCACCAGCACGGAATCGTGGATTGAGGACGGGTCCGTCTCCCCACCCAGTTGAGCGCTTTGCGGTGAAATGGCTCGACTCAGACGCTCGATAAGTTCTAAATGTCCTTTCGATGGAGACAATTCAATCCTATCCCCTTTAGATATGTGAATGCCTCTGTTTACATCTTCTATCCCTTGAAACAGTCCATTCAAAGGCTTTTGAGCTCATCAAGTTGATGAATCTTGAACAAATTTCATAGTAAAAGTTGCTCGCTGCTACTGGCTACCTGGGTGGTAGATATACATACATACATACATAACTTTGTTTTGGAATATCATGCTAAGTTTGGTAATGTAAATTGATTTTTCTTAAGTGAAATGTGAAAAATACTTAAATACTCATATCTTTATGACTTTTCAAAGAAATTTATGCTGTTTCCATTACAGAAAATCATCACAGAATTTCTGAGTTAAATCACAGAAAATCGGAATTTTTTTCGCAAAAACACAGAAGCAACTTTGCTTGGAAGCCGTTTGTGACTACAGCTTAGGGGTTCACAATTTCTTTCAATTTTTATTTAAATTCTGCCTACTCAAATCAGGTTTGAAAACGTTCGTTGCTTTTATTTAGATGATGTTTTTTGAGTTAAAAAGTGTTAGTCCTTGTTCCTCTTTCGAGGAAGAATGACCCTTACGGGTTAAACTCCTATAAAAAAAACTTGTTCCTCCATACGAGGTAGTTAATTGTTTATTTGTTTACTCGTTTTTAAAGATCTATCTGACCTTTAACAGCTTGAAAGCAATCTCGATATTTGTACCATTAATAAAATTAAGTTATAGAAATTCAACTTCAAACATTCTACCATTCTGCATGAAACATCTATATCAGTGTAATCACTAGAGCTTTTTTGTTTGAGGAAGTTTCAAAAACAGATAGTTTATAGGTGGCTACATTCATATATGTAGAAAAATATAATCAAAATGTGTAACTTACAAAACAGACAGAACGATTTGCGCATCGCCGTCACCGAGAAGAACGACTTCTTCCTGAGGCAGTCTCCGATGGTGCCGAATCCAAATGCCGCCAGTGCACGTGCCAGGTATGGAAGCGCCGCTAGGAAACCTGCTTTGGCCAGTTTGAATCCGAGAACCTGTTCAAGTGATGGTAATGGTGGGTGGAACGCATTTTTAGGTCAAGGTTAGTTATGAGTGATTTCAAATAGAGTTTTGGGGAGCCTTACCTCGCTCATGAATTTGGGAGCCGCAGTTAGCAAAAAGTAGAGACCCCAGAGGTTTCCGAAATGCAGCACCAAGAGAGCCAGGAATGGTGGGGAGGTCATCATTTTAGCGATCGGGGGAAGAAGTTTCTGTTTGGAAATGGAATCGCCTAGGGATTTGACGATAAAGTCTTGTTCCTCCTTTCGAATTCGCGGATGTTTGTCCGGAGTGTCGGCAACGATGATCATCCAAAAGGCCGCAACCAATGCGGCAATAACGGCCGGAACGTAGAAAGCAAATGCCCATCCGAGAGATTCTATGAGAATGCCGACCAGCGGCCAGGTCACAACGGTTCCAAAAGTCCCTCCCATCAGGGTGGAAACAAATTTTCCCTTCTCGTTGGGAGGAGCCCATTTCGAAATCAAGCAGTGTAGAGCGGGATACAAGAGGCCCTGTTGGAATTGATTGATTTTTTCATTAATTCAAATAACCTTCATTGACGTCAGAGGAGTGAGAGCTGTGAAATTTATTGATAACTCACCCCACAGATCCCCAGCAAGGCTCGGTTTATCACCACAGCCCACATTCCATAGTTGGCGGCCAGAGGGGTCAGGGCCGTTACCAGGGCACTGACGGCATGTGTCAATCCGACCACTGTCCGGCCTCCAAACTTCTCCGCCAGGACTCCACCCGGCAACGATGTCACCAGATAGCCGTAGAAGTAGGCCCCCAAAATGATGCTCTGATCGTGCTGTGACCAGTTGTAGCGTGGGCCGTACTGTTCGGGTTGATTCGTGTTTGTTTGGATATTTTGTTTTTGTTGTTCCATTCACAACGTTGTTATAGGACAAGTTTTGAGGCCATCGCGTGGTGTTGTCGTAAAATCGCCATCGGTTTTGCAAATATTTTTTTCGGATGGGAAAGGGGAAAAGCAGACATTTAAATCATCTGAAGGTGTTATGCAAAATTGCGTGACGCTTTCGAAGCTTTTGTTGTGTTTCCGAATCGTTCAATTTATGAGTCGATTGTCGAACCATTTTGCAACAATTTGTACTTACATCCATATTTTCTTCGGTGATTGGTTTTGGGGAAAGGACAACCGTTTCATTTCCATCACTGGTTCCGTTACCGTAGCTGATTGGACCTGCGACCAGGGCACCGGCTTTCGGTTGCAGGTTCTTGGTAGGATTGACCATGGCCAAGATGTTCACGGACATGTTTACTCGGAGCATGTAGCTCACGAAGCAGGACATGAACAGCATCATGCCGACATTAAAGCGGGTTGGTATTCGATCTGGAAGTTGAGAAAAAAAACTGTGAGTTCTAAATGTTTAAACACGTAAAAAGCCTCTATCCAGGAGCCTATGATTAGTAAAATAGAGGATCGTTATAAACATCCATTTTAAGTAGGACAATTTACAGAGTTGTTCCAGAGTTTTCACTCAATTCTGTATTCTTCTTTCAATTCCATATTTGTATCTTCAAACCTTTAATATTACCAAATTATTTTCTCTGTTGTGATAAATGGTTACGAGTTCTCTAACGTGAGTTGTTTGCTTCAGTCAAAGTTACTTCTATTCATAATTAAAAATGCAGTCAGTGCCAAGGTTATTAAGCTAGAACAATTTTCACAATAATTTTACTTATGTGCCTTATAAAATGGGTATTTTATGAAAGAAACTGTACTGTCTGATACTATTTTAAGACTACCACGAAGTTGTTTTTTGTAAAATTTGTTAACAAATGTGAAAGACATATTTTAATTTTTTGCCTAAAAATTTAACCCTTATCAGCTCTTGAGTGTCAATATTACACTATTGGAAGTTTGGCTGCTTGTAACGTTATTCGGGGGCCTCCAAATAAAAAAAATCTTTGAGGACTTTCAATAAATTCTTGAAATCTTTAATATTGCATCATAATTTTTTTATAGACGCACCCTGAAGGCCCAGGAAAAAATATTCCCCAATCAGACTTTGAGTGTCAATTTGACACTCCTTGCTTAAAGCCCCTGTATATCTCTTGTTTCTAAACCAATTTTTACAAATTGTATGGTTTTGAAAAAAAAAACACTTAATTTTACTCAATTGTATTCAGCAACACTTCAATTTTCCGTTATTCAAAGTCTAAAAAGAAAAACATGCTTCGGAAAAAACTGTATAATTCACTTAGTGTCCAAGAAAACTGAAGTAAGAAGCTATACGTCACACATAAGGATATATTTTTATCAAAATTTTTCAAGATCATGATCACAAAAAATTTAAAAAAGTGGTGAAAAACCCGTACTTTTCAATCAATGAACCGTTAAAATTGTTTAAGTCATACCAGATATATTTGAGAAGAGGATTGAAAAGTTGCACAATTCGGCACATTTTTGCATTTTTAGATATCTTAAAAACGAAACACAGAATTTTTGACAAATTTTCAAAAGTAGTCGTTTTTCAAATTTTTGTTAATTTGCAATTTTTCAGATTTTCTTGCCCTTTGAACTGTATTTTGAGTAAACGCAATATTTTTACAATAAACTTATATTCATCAGAAAGAAAATTTCATAAAAATTCTAGTGGTCTGATTACATTAGCGCTGCAATACTTTACACAAATATGATAAATATAAAACTAATGGTAAATACAGCAAATTTACGCAAACGCTTCCCTTTTTTCCGTTTTAGCCCACATGTCGGTATCGAAACTAGATAAAGTTTGGAACGTTCAGTGTTTTTTGGCGCAGGTAGACTAGAGTAGGGTTCCCATATCCCACGACACCAAAAAGAGTACATTGAGATCATTTATCCAAAAGTCAGGAGAAACGTGGAACAGTAGAACCCTTTTAAGCCGAGCTCCAGTTTTCTGAGTTCCCGCGTTATCCCATCAGGTTGGCATAAGATCCTAATATTTACCGAGCTTTGCGCCCGGATGGTATGCAAAATGATGTACAGTAGAACCCCGCTTACCCGAGGTAATAGGGGGAGGAACCACCTAGGATAAGTGAAACTTCGGATTAAACGAAATACATTGACAAACCCAATCCTTTTGCTCGGGTTTTGCATATTATTCAGGCGCATAGCTCGGTTCTTAAATGCATGGATTGATGTATGGAATTTTTCAATTTACCTGGCGTTCCTGGCAATTTTAGATTTTGAACATGATAAAAATGTCAATTTTATTCCGTTTTTTAGGAATTTAACCCATTAAGGTCATTTTTCCTCAACATTTATAACTTTAACAATATATCGCGATGATAAAACACATTTTTAAATGGATTTTGAATGAAAATAGTAGCTCGGATAAGCAGAGTTCCACTGTACATATATCGTGCTACCTGTGGCACCGAGATATTTCAATGTTGTAAAATGTTAAAATAACTTGTTGTTAGATGTATTCCTCAAGTCATAAAATGTAAAAAATAATTCTGTTTTTTTTTTATCAAATGTCTTTCAACAAAAAAAGAGTACATTTGGTAAAATTTCACGAAAAGAAGAGTACGCCCAATTTTCGATCGAAAAAGAGCACATGTACTCTTAAAAGAGTACGTATGGTAACCCTAGACTAGAGTATAGGCAACGTTCAACGCCAAATTACTCAACTGGTACGAACCACCTTATGATTTTCGTTTTTGCTGCCCAGTAGACTTCGAACGGATCCTGAGGCGCGACTCATAAGAGACAGAACAGTACCACTCTTAGAGGAGGAACTCCCAAACTCTTGGCAGTCGAAAATAAATCTTTATCAATTCTCCTACCGCCAGAATCGCTAAGAGCGCCAGTCACTCTTTGCTTCCTCAGAGGATCTCTGCGCTCCTCTCAAAGAGGCCTCCCTAGGAGGGCTCACTTTTCGTGCGAAGATTCAGAATCGCGTTCGAGGTAGGAATGCTTCAATTAGTGTGTCCAGTATATAAACTTCACATAACAATCTGCTTATTTGGGCCACTCTACTCAACAAATCAATCAGCGGGGACACGTTCTATCTCTTGCTATTCGAATTAAATCATTTCCAAATAACACCGCCGGCCCGAGCCGAAACAATCGCTTTACAAGCGTAATCCTAGAGAGGTACTCTCGCAGCGCGCTCATTTCTCTTTTCAGAGCAGATTGAGAGCCAAATTTTTTTTGAGCATTCCGTAGCTGATCTACAGACTTTTTATGCCTGAGAAACATATTTGTGTTACATTACAAGTTTTCCAAAAATTTGAATTTTCTAAATACCGGTTGGGAAACAAGAGAAATATACTGGTTTCATTCAGTAGTGTCAAATTGACACTCCAGGGATTGAAACGGGTAAACATTTCAGGGACGAATGAGAGATAAAGTAAGTAACCGTAGAAGGAAAAAGAAATAAATTCATCAAAATTTAAAAATTAAAAATAGGCAAAACATATTATTTGTATTAAAAGTAGCAATAACTATAAAATGAAGCATCGAATATATTTATACACTTTTGGTATTCTCGAGTGCATTTGAGCGTTGCGACGTCTATTAATAAAGGTTTCTGAACAATTTAGATAGAATACACTCGCTATCTCCTTAACTGCCATTAACCTGTGCTCTATTAATCTAAAAAATTATTGGTTCTCAAAGGCTTCTCAATCTGTATCCCAAAAAAATTCCATAGAGTTGAAATTTGAAGGTACTCTAAGGCGTTTGAGGATATTAAATATACAGTATTTACTCTTGTACAAAATGAGCGATTTTATCGGCTTCAACGCCATGTTGGAAAGAGTTATTATGTGGAAAACCAAATTTCTTCACGACATCTTCAAATGACAGATCATGTTATCAAATGGTCAAAAAATCCATTTGGATCATCGTTGAGTTGATAAATTCCATGCTTTGGGATCTAAAGATCTATTATCAAAATCATGCACTCTTTTTCCCGAATTAAATTGCAATGAACACATTGAAGCAGCCACTACACACTACGAAAAAAATCTGATAGATTACATTACATATTGTCGCTGAATCCCCAAACCGGAGTTATCGTCAATGAGCGCTGGCGACATTTACTGGCGACACTCACTGGCGACAAGTTATTATCAGGACGTGTACAACTTCGGGTGTGTTCTTATACCAAAGATTTTTTATTTCAAAGGAAAGTGCCGCAAAAACAATGGATTTTTTCCTTTGGTTTTGGTATAAATAAAAAATCCTTTGGTTCAAATGCATTTTCCTCTGTTTCAAAGATTTTTTCTTTTGAAAAATCTTAGATTCAAAATATTAATGCTTTGATACAAAAACCAGTTTCATTTGATTTAAAGTTATTATCTTTGCCCAAAGGTAATTTAGATATAGATTTAAAAGCATTTATTCATTGAACCATTTTCCATTTATTCCAATTGGAAGGTTTTTACCCTGTTGTTTCGAAGTTCCTATTAGGAGTTTGAATAATAAAAAGATACAATTTTAGTTCTTAAATTCTTTTTTATTCACAAACACATAAAACACTGGTTCACTATAACCGAGTAGGGTCCTTGATTTCGTTGACAAAGTTTCGCATTCTCCGTGGGCCGGTCAATAAACTTCCGAAAGCCACTCCAGCTGCTGGCTGGTCCGACTGGTGATTGCCGTTGAAGATTGGGCCGAAAAAATACGACCGCGGGATTTGGGGAGGTGTTACTTTGCGCAGCTTTCTCCATGTTCGAGAGACTTGGAAATCTATCCGTCGGCCGTGGTCCTGTAACTATACAAGCGTTTTAGAAAATCTTGAATTCACTTAAATATTCAGTATTTATTAACTTACACTTACCATTTTGCATCCTGAATCCTCATTATTTATAGCTTACTCCGATTCACCGGTTTGATTTTTAAAACGAGCGGCCGAACTTTATTCGATTTTTCGGTTTTCTGTTCTTCTTGCAAGTCAATGCAAAATATCTTCTAAGTTTGAAGTTTTTGTTTCAAAAAATTATTCTTTTCAGTTTAAAACATTTTTCTTCGGTTGAAAGAAAATTTACTTTGTTTCTAAAGAAATATGCAATTGAACAAATTTCTTTTGAATCAAAGAATTTGTTTAAAATCAAAGTCCAAAGTTATTCAATTCAAAAAGTTTATTCTTTCTTTCAAAAATAATTCTTTTCAATCAAAACTATAATTCATTGATTCAAAGAAAACAGGAGCTGGATTCAAAGTCAGATTTAATTCGTTCCAAAATTCAAGTTTACTCTGCGTGAATACACGGAATCGTCCATCTTGTGACAGGCAATCGTAATCATAGGCATGGTAGGCGAACAATTCGCTGTCAAAAAGCGCTCCGTCTCCACCCCCCACCAATGAGAAACTTTTGGTACTCCTTGCCTACTGTTGCTCAATATGCAACCACCCGTAGCTGTATAGGCACGCTGGTTATTACTTTACAAAAGCGTTGCCAGTAATGATATTTCACAACGTCGCTAGTTGGCAAGGTTGCCAATCACCAGCGCGAAAACTTCGGATTTCAACTTCAATGACAATATGATGTAAATAAATAGAAGTATCATATATGATGGAATTTTCAGTGTCATTTGAGTATAACACACTTGTAAAAGTTTTCAGGCGTGTAATGTAAAAGTGATGTAAATCTTAAAATCGCTGAATTTAGCAAGGAACGTTCCTAGTGGATTTTGTTTATTTTTTGTAATCTGAATCAATGAAGATTTCTCATCTATAGAGTATCCTATTATGTCTATACACAATTCCGATACAACCCTGCTTATTCCGGATGACGTTTAAACAGCTGATTTCTGCAATGTGTTGTTGTTTATAGTTCAACTTAAATTTCTGTGTATCGTGAGCTCCACTTTTCATAATTTTCGTGAAAATGAGAAGCATTTTCTCTGAAGTGCATAAATATCGTGCACAAATAGTGTACTTTCCCAAACGCTTCGTTGAGTCAGTTGGCGGAAATGAAAGTACGCATTGAATTGGTACCGAATTCGACTCGGAGGTATGGAGAGGAAAACAACTTCGTGGACAAAACAAATTTGGACGGAAACCGGGTCCGGTGGACAAAAATTCGGACCGAAAAGTCATGCGTGCTTACGCCAGTAAGAAGACTGCCTCATTTCGGGAAGTGACCAAAAAGTGGAATCCTCTCTCCACAATGTCCATCGTGCCAAGGTAAAATTGAGTCTAAAGCCATGTAAGAAACAGAAGCAGTAGGAGCGGAGTAAAAAACAAGCTGTCTTTTGTCAAACCAAGAGGTGAGCGTTATCATCAACGACGAAACCCAATGCAAGTTCGGTTATAAACGCTTCTAGGGACCAGAATTACACTGTCGGGATGGCGAAAGTCTTGACGGAGACAACATTTTTTTCAGAAAAAAACTGTGAAATTTCAATTTTCAACTCGTTCCGCCATGAACAGGTAATGTGAGGTATCTTAATAGATTGAGTCCATTTTTTAAATATGTAGAATAAGCAGTTAAGTGCTGAAGATAGTGTCAGTAGAAACTTTTCAAAAGACAGATGAAACCAACAGACATAAGTTTTGAAAACATTGAAACAGCATGTCTTAGTTTAGATTCGTTGAGCCATGAGGGTATAAATTCATAAAAGCAACTTAAAAAATATACAATTAGAAGTTTTGTGTTGCACAAATTTGTCAAATATTTATCGAACAGTTACAGTCTTATTTTATAAAAAAAGTATGTCATCGGCGACTTCAACATGCCTGGCTTGAAATGGTGCTTTTCAAAAGGCGGATTTCTGTTTCCAGATCCTCCGCGTTCTTCTTTCACGGCACCTTGCAGCGTCTACTTAGATGCCTTAAGCACAGCGACTCTACGTCAGATAAATTACATTGAAAACGAGAACGGCAGGATGCTTGACCTCTGCTTTGTTAACGAAGGGTTCAGGATTCCGACGATCGATTTAGCTCCCGCTCCACTCGTCAAAGACGTCCTACATCACCCAGCTTTAGTGGTCTCACTCGGTGCCGCTAGGTTATATTCTCCCATTGAGAAAACGTCTTACTATAACGATTTCAAGAATATGGATTCCGAGGCTATATTGCGCGTTCTGGAATCCATAGAATGGGAAGTCGAGCTCGATCTTTCTGATCCCAACGCAGCTGCAGAGAAATTTACGAATATCGTTAATTACACCATCGATCGCCATGTGCCGAAACGTAGCGTAGGTGCTAATCTACGGACTCCGTGGGTCACTAAAGAACTGCGGGAACTGAAGACAGCTAAAAAACGTGCCCTTCGTAACTATAACAAGCAAAAGTCGCTCTACGCTCAGAATGAATACCGCAAACTGAACTCGACTTATAAAAAGACCAGTAAGCGCTGCTACCAGAATTATCTTAATCGGCTCCAGCGAAACTTCAAGACCAGTCCGAAAAAATTTTGGAAGCACGTAAAAAATCAGCGGAAAGAAACAGAGCTTCCGTCCCACATGTTTCTGGACAACAACACAGCCGCTTCCGACCCCGAAATTTGTGAGCTCTTCGCCGGGAAATTCTCAAGCGTTTTTACCACCGAGGGCATTTCTTCAGAGCAACTAGCCAGGGCTGTCCGGATTATTTTACCTCCGGGTTCATCTTTGAATGGATTCCTAATTGAAGATGCAGCCATCTTGAAAGCAACAGCAAAGTTGAAAAATTCTACCTCAACGGGCCCGGACGGTATACCAGCAACTTTTTTGAAGCGTTTTATGCCACTTTTGCTGACTCCCATCAAATATATTTTTCAATCATCGTTGGATAACGCAATTTTTCCCTCACTGTGGAAGGAAGCTCATATGTTTCCTGTCCATAAAAAAGGGGACAAGAGAGATGTTAGCAACTACCGTGGGATATCAGCTCTATGCGCTATATCCAAACTCTTTGAACTGGTCGTTATGGATCCTGTTTTCTCGTTTTGCAAACCTTACATTTCCAACGACCAGCATGGATTCATGCCTAAACGATCCACAACTACCAACTTACTGAGCTTCACATTCTTCGTTCAAGCCTGCTTTGCCAGGAAGACTCAAACTGACGCCATTTACACTGATCTCTCAGCTGCGTTCGACAAGGTGAACCATGATATTGCTATCGCAAAGCTCGGACGCTTAGGATTCTGTGGATCTCTACTGGATTGGTTCCGGAGTTATCTAACGGGACGGAAATTATCCGTTCGAACTGGTGAATCCTTTTCCAGGCAATTCCCTGCCCCCTCAGGAGTACCCCAAGGAAACCATTTAGGACCGATAATTTTCGTAATCTACTTCAATGACGCACTCTCGCTCCTTGAAGGCACAAAACTTGCTTATGCTGATGACCTGAAACTTTTTCACGCCATAAACAACCAAGACGATATCGACTTTTTACAGCAGCAATTTTCCGTATTTGCTCACTGGTGCGACATTAACTGCCTGCCGTTGAACCGCAGCAAATGCTCGGTTATATCATTTTCCCGTAAGCGGCACACTCTTCGTGCGGAGTACATCCTTGGAAGCGAAACCATCACCCGAGTAGAACACATCAACGATCTAGGAGTCATCCTCGATCAACGGCTGGAGTTCAAGACTCACACTAACTATGTTGTTGACAAAGCTTCTAGAAACCTTGGATTACTGTTTCGCATGGCCAAAGACTTCAAAGACGTGTACTGCCTTAAAAGTCTTTATTGCTGCATAGTTCCCCAGACAACCATTTGGTGGGTATTTCGAATTTGCAACGCAAATATACGTGCAAATATACGTGTAAACATATCGTATATAATGTAGCAAAACCAGTATATACGTATCATTTTGGAGGCCATATAGGTACATTAGCAAACATATTCTTGATTTGGATTGTATTAAATTACGATTTGCACGACTTGCCATGCGCATCATTTACGACTACCCTGATTCTTTTTGGAACATACTATGACAATTTACATCATCATATAGATGATTGAGGTTGTAATATACGACATTTTTCGTAACAATATGGAAAGTTTGACGACTTATTTGGTCGTCTTTTGCGACTTGAGTGCAGGGCTCTCATTTTCCGTCAGTTGAATCAAAATAAGATTATTATTTTTTTTTTGTACTTTAAACCAATTGGTTTATTCATTCCCAAAAATAATAATAATAAGATTTTATTCAAAGAAATGCGTTTTTTGCTGTCAAATTCAAGTTTATATCGTAGAAATTTATTATTTGCCTGATTGCTGATTTTTTTTCAACGTTCATGAAGTTATTGTTAGTACCTGGACTTGATCCCCTGACCATTCGATCTGCAGCTCATGATGGTTCCTCGACGCTATCTGGAATATATAAATTCAAGGGGATTTGCTTCAAAGGTATTAAACCAAAAGCAAATCGTATATTTCTATAACTTAAATCTTTTAAATCGTAGAACACGTCATCGATGATCTAAAAATAGACCAACATTTTGAAGCCTCCTTTAATACGATTCCAATCATCGATGTCCCATTATAATAAACGATTTTATTGAACTTTTTTGTATTCTTTTACGATTGCCAGCAAATACGTTTTAGGAAATCAGACATGCGAATTAATTTGCAAAGGTATACGATTGCATGCACATTATTACGAATCAATGCAGTTATATACGTTTTTTATTTCGAATTATTTTATGCATAGCACGACAAAATCTCTCAGTGACGGCTGATCACCGTATATCGGTCGTTTCACGGATTTTTTGCGAATTGTCGTACACAAAGGTCGAGTTCATATGTACATAAATACGAGTCTCTCTTCTTGTCGTAATAAAATCATGCAATGCTTTTAAATACGATAAAGAATATCCATGGACCGCACATTGTAGGTGCAGATATACGAAAATGAGTATAAATAACATTCTATACGATGTAATCTGTAAAAGAAAATACGACTTCTGGTTGTCTGGGTCGTTCCATTCTCGAGTACGCATCTGCTGTTTGGTGCCCCGTCTATCAGAACGGAGCTGAACGAATCGAGGCTATCCAGCGGCGCTTCCTGCGGTTTGCCCTACGTCACTTGAATTGGTACGATCCGTTTCGTCTGCCAAGCTACGAAAATCGTTGCCGCCTTATAGACTTGGACACGCTTCAAGTTCGTAGGAACGCTACTCGAGCTCTGGTTGTGGCTGACCTGCTGACATCGAGAATAGACTCACCCACGCTGCTGGAAGCTGTCCCTCTCAGTGTACGACCCCGAGGATTAAGAAACCAGCATTTGCAGCTCTACGTCCCCATTCGTCTGAACAACTATGGGGCCAACAGCGCTTTTGTCGGAATCTTAAAAACTTTTAATCGTTTTTCTGCGCATTTCGACTTTGACGTTTCGAGAAATGTGTTCCGAAGGAAAATATTAGACGTGTCCAGAACTGTGTCGAGTGGATTTTAATTTTGATAAGTTATTTAGGATTAAGTTATCATTTGGATCAACATATGATCCGTTGATTTTTTATACAAATAAACAAATAAACAAATAAATTTTTTTATATCAGGTAAATCATAGTTTTTGAAAATTTTTTTGGCATTCTTTACTCGAAACTGATGATTTTGGCATTAGGCTCCAAACGCCTCAATTGTCAATAACTCTGTTGTATCCACCTATATTATTTTGATTCAACTGTGTATTAATCTCTCAAATCAGTTATTACTTTTTTTTACTTTTAGAAAACCTCAGCTGAGGTTATACATTTGAAATACTGATACTAAAAATAGATTTCAAAACTAAAATAAGAGATCAACGCCATGCAATACCATTGAAAAATGCAATGCATTGCAATTCATTTCTCTTCAATGAATTGTATGATTGAATTAACTCTTCAACAACAATACTTAACGACTTGTTCTACACATGCAGCACCTTATGTAGAGTCAAAACAAGGCTTCAACACCACGGGCGAAAGGTTGTTGAACGTTGAACTTCAAAAACGTTCATCGGGCTACGGCAAAAGTTAAATCGATAAGCTCGGCAGAGTGAGAATTAAACTGAAGATATACAGATAGTTCCAGAAATCAGATTTTCCTCTTATATACGATGTTGCCTCTGCATTTACATAAATGTGTTCATACGAAACTTTTTCAGTTTTTTCTCTATTATCCATGAAAACACTTAATTTTCAGTTGTAACTTCTATATTATTTAATTTTTGACGTAGAATTACGTCTTACGGCAACACTATAGGGGGGCAAATTGAAATTTGCGAACAGATCTCGCGTCACGAAAACTTTCCATCTCACAGACATCCTATCTAAAGGATTATGACGTCATCACCAACGCCTGCTTTGATGGGTTTTGTTTTTCCCTACCTACGAAAGGTATAAAACAAAGGGCCCGTCGGTCGACTCGGTTTCTTTCTCTGTTTGCCGTCAAGCTGAACAGACCGTTGCTGCGCTTCGATCTGAGTGTGGACCCCACCAGTGGTAATCCGACTCAGATATCGATTTGCAGTAGTTCAGTGGCAACCGTGGACCAGTGAGCAACGATGACGGTGAGCAGCGATGACGGCCACCACACCAGCGTAGACAGCCAGCGGCGGAGGCGTTCAGTGGCGGAGGACTCCAGTGGCAGTGGCAGGGATCCTACAGGTCATCGCAAGTGGCGTTGCATGGTCACATGTCGATGGTTGGATTTCGTCACATGGTCGGATTATGTTGCATGGTCGGATTATGTCACATGGTCGATTATGTCACATAGTCCGATTATGTTGCATGGTTAGATTTCGTCATATGGTCGATTTATATTGCATGGTCGGATTGTGTCACATGGTCCGATTATGTTGCGTGATCGATTTATGTCACATGGTCGATAATGTTGCATGGTCGGATTATGTCACATGGTCCGATTATGTTGCATGGTCGGATTATGTTACATGGTCTGATTATGTTGCATGATCAATTATGCTGCATGGTTGGATTATGTTGCATGGTCGGATTATGTCACATTGTCCATTTATGTTGCATGGGCGATTATGTGACATGGTGCGATTACGTTGCATGATCGATTTATGTCACATGGTCGATAATGTTGCATGGTCAGATTATGTCACAGGGTCCATTTAAGTTGCATGGGCGATTATGTCACATAGTCCGATTATGTTGCATGATCGGATTATGTCTCATGGTCCGATTATGTTGCATGATCGATTTATGTCACATGGTCGATAATGTTGCATGAGCGATTATGTCACATGGTCCGATTATGTCGCATGGTTTAATTTTGTCACATGGTCCGATTATGTTACATGGTCGATTATGTCACATGGTACGATTATGTTGCATGGTTAGAATTCGTCACATGGTCGGATTATGTAGCATGATCGGATTATGTTACATGGTCAAATTATGTCACATGGTCCGATTATGTTGCATGGGAGATTATGTTGCATAGATAGATTTTGTTACATGGTCGGGTTATGTTGCATGGTCGGATTATGTTGCATGATTCGATTATGTTGCATGATTCGATTATGTTGCATGATTGATTTATGTCACGTGGTTGATAATGTTGCATGGTCAGATTTTGTCACAGGGTCTATTTATGTTGCATGGTCCGATTATGTTGCATGATCGGATTATGTCTCATGGTCGGATTATGTTGCATGATCGGATTATGTCACATGGTCCGATTATGTTGCATGATTCGATTATGTTGCATGATCGATTTATGTCACATGATCGATAATGTTGCATGGTCGGATTATGGCACAGGGTCCATTTATGTTGCATGATCGATTATGTCACATAGTTCGATGATGTTGCATGATCGGATTTTGTCTCATGGTCGGATTATGTTGCATGATCGGATTATGTCAAATGGTTCGATTATTTTGCATGATCGATTTATGTCACATGGTCGATAATGTTGCATGGGCGATTATGTCACATGGTCTGATTCTGCTGCATAGTTTAATTTTGTCACATGGTCGGATTATGTCACATGGTCGGATTACGTCACATGGTCCGATTATGTTGCATGGTCGGATTATGTCACATGGTCGATTATGTCACATGGTCCCATTATGTTGCATGGTTGGATTTCGTCACGTGGTCGGATTATGTTGCATGGTCGGATTATGTCACATGGTCTATTTCTGTTGCATGGGCAATTATGTCGGATTATGTTGCATGATTCGATTATGTCACATGGTCGATTTTGTTGCATGATCGAATTATGTCACATGGTCGATTATGTTCATGGTCGGATTATTTCACATGGTCGATAATGTTGCATGGTTGGATTATGTCACATGGTCCGATTTTGTTACATAATCGGGTTATGTCACATGGTCTGGTTATCTTGCATGATCCGATTATGTCACATGGTCCGATTATGTCACATGGTCGGATTATGTCACATATTTGTTGCATGGTCGATTATGTCACAGGATCGGATTATGTCACATGGTCCGATTATGTTGCATGATTCGATTATGTTGAATGGTCGGATTTTGTCACATGGTCAAAATATGTTGCATGGTCGAAAATGTTGCATGATCAGATAATGTCACATCTTCGATTTAACTGCATGATCGGATATTGTCACATGGTTGATTATACATATTGCATAATCAGATTGTGCCACATGGTCGATTATGTTGCATGGTCGGATTATCTCAGATGGTCGATTTTATTGCATAGTTGAATTAGGTCACCTGGTCGAATTATGTTACATGATCTGATTATGTTGCATGATCCGATTATGTCACATGTACTGCATGCTCAGATTATTTCTGGCTGTAGGTTTATGTCACATGGTTAAATTCTGTTAAATGATTGAAATTTGTCACGTCATATTGCCATTTTGACACTCATATGTTGGTCATTTCAAAAATGCACTATAAGTTCTGTTATTCTATACATTGACAAAAAACAATTGCGTAATTCTACGTTAAGCGGTCGTAGCCAAATTACTACCTCCCCCACTTTTTACCATGAATAACCTATGAATCTGTTTGTTTGAAAAACAAAGAATAATAAAGCTCACCACAAGCCACAAGTTCCAATTCCACTAATAATAGTTTATCCCGGCCATAATGTGTTTATCAAAAGAGGGAGGATCGTGGAGAACCCGATAATTAAAAATTGCCATTACCCCGTCCAGAAGCCAGAACCTATCGGGCATGCTTTCAACTAAAGACAGAGAACGATGGTTTTGATTTGTCACACCTGGGTGCCTTTAGTAAAAAAAAAGTACTAGGTAGCAAAAACAGAAACAAAATTATATTGAGCCGCCTGGCACGGTTTGCACATCAAATTTCGGACGCGTCAACAGGTACAATCGATGCGGTAATAAATAGTTACAAACGACAACGACCTTGTCAGTGATTGTGTGCCGTGTAGTGTAGTTTTTTGAATTATCAAACAATTCAAAATTTTACACGTTTTCAATTGCGCTATGATAAAGGTAGCTCGTTTTGGTGTTTTTGCTAAATAAAGAGCGACTGTATAAATGACAAATACATTTTTCTACTCAAATTTAAGTTGTTAAAAGTGTTTTTGCCCTTAAACAACGATCAATCATTGGTACTGTCACCATAGCAATGATGGAAATTTTTTGAACAAAACTATCATGTGCAACCGATTAAATGGCTTCATTCGTCAACTCAGTGCTGCTGTGAAATCACGTAAGGGTTTATCAAAAGGGCCGATCACGGAGGACGTGTGATGCAGATCATCACGTCCAACCGCGGCACATGTGTGTAAATATAGCCGCGAGTTATTTAAGGAATGGACTTATCACTACTTACGTAAATGGCAACAATTTATTCAAAAACTGTTGATTCCGTTAAATGGTTTCGATTCGGATGCCGGATATCACGTCGAAAAATCAAGGTTGATTAGACAGAACTTTAGGAAGTTTGTCTTCCTTTTAAAGATTTTGTAAGCCGCATGTAAGACTTAGTTCAGCGTTTCGTCCCTAATCTTCACTTAAATTCACTGAATTTTAGTGGGTTTAAATCCTGTCAGGGCACTCAGTTTATCTGATCAAACAATGCAATTCTGTTCAATTCTATTGAGAGCAAAGAAAATGTCTTTGATAGAAAACATTTTAGCGCAAGTGTTTGGCAAGAAGTACTCCTTGTTCATTTCCACGCTCCTGTCAATTGTTAACATCACAGTTGATATTTTCATATCTTCCGACTGCTTTTTAACGGCTGAAATATCACGAAAATATGCTCAACAAACACGTTCATTTTGCTAATTTGATATTGCCTCTAGAGTAAACAATTTTTTGTCCAATAAAACAAGTTGAGACCTGTGTGCATCTTCAGCAGAAACCGAAATCTACAAATGAGCCGTAATGAAAAAAAACCAAGGAGGAGCTCTAGTACTTATTTTGTATGTAATTTTACTATTGATAGATGTTATTGAAACCGATTCCGAGAAGAAATAAAAACTGGGTTGAGTTTTATAACATAACACTTATCAGTATTTTTCCATGATGCAATTTAAGAGAACCTTTTTAAGATGCTTCATTTTGTCCAGCAATTCACGAATAATCGTTTCAAGTTGTTTTTAAAACTATAAATAGATACACAGAATGGGCAAATTAAAAAAAGTTCTCACAATTATTCGAACACCGCTGAAAATAACATGATCACTACAACAAACATATGTTATTGCTGAATAAATGTTGAATCCAATCGAATATACATAGCTGCACATGCAGCTATCATGCAAAAACAAGTTAAACACATGTCTTTGACACATTCCACCGTGACGTGAAATCGTTTTTCGGAACTGTTGTCATTCTAGATTCAATCAAATTGCTTGAAAATAAAAAAAAATAGCATCAAACGGTCGCAAATTAAATTTCCTTCAAAATGAATATAATATAATCATTAAAAATTTCAAGTTGATTGTGTTGTGATCGATTACTTTTGTGACGTGAATTCACGCTAGAATTGGCCAATTTTGACTTCAGTACATACCACTTCAATTTCCCGTTCCCTCTGTGGGAATATGATATTGATGTCTTCAAACAAGTTGTAGAGAAAACAATGTCCCACAATTTGGTGTTCATAACTTCTCGATTGAACAACAACTAACAAAGTTATGTCTCTTTAAAGTTGTGGCGTTAATTCACTCAGTCACTTAGTTAACTTTTTAGAGCCTTCAAATTTTATGTACACTTTTTAAAATGATATTTTATATTCTAACTTGTTAGTTCTTAAATTTTCAGTACATTCGCCTAACCTTTTCCTTATTTTGACCGACACTTGAATAATTACTTATAATGGACACGTTAAAATTACTGTTTCTCACAATCTTTATTTGAAAAAATAACAAAAAAAAATTTTTTCAATATTTTTGTTTTTTATTTGAATACAACGAACTTTTTATAAAATCAACTGAATTATGTTCGATTTGTAAAAATCCTACCATCTCGAGGGTCGAAACAGCTTTCAGAGCACATTTTCTATATAAAATTTTACAAAAAAAAATCAAATTTTGTGACGTGAATTAATTCATTTGCGCTGTTGTAACTTAGCTAGATTCCAACTGATTTCTACTAAATTAGTGTTTTATCATTTTCAAGAAAAAAGGAAAAAAAAGAAGAACTCATTTTTTTTGTCAGAAAATGTCAAAGTTTTCTCGTAAAATTAAAATGTTCCCTTTTTTGTGACGTGAATTCACTCATTTGCGACTGTTTTTGTTCAGCTTTGCAAAACGCCCGAATTGGATATAAACAATTTTTTTTTCTGCAAAATGAAGCAGTGTTTTTTTTAGCTTCAAAACGTATTAAAAAAAAAATAACAAAACAATTTTATCCATATATTTTAATTTTTTTTTTTGGAAAGTAGTCAAAATTACCACTTTTTTCAACAAAAAATTTGATTTTCAAAATTATAGAAAACATGAGAAACCCTTCGTTTCATAAAGTAACAAATTTGCAACAATTGATTTTTAAAGAAAAATAAAAAATCATGAAACGAAGGGTTAAATTTTTCCCTCTTTTTCCGTTGGTTTCATGTGATTTAAATTTTCAAAATTATAGACAAGATTGAAACTTTTGGATACGCGAACGAATACAAATCACTTTTGAGCGGTACAAACGCGTGGAATGTTTCCTTTGTACATTTTCATTACAATTTTTTAAAACATTCCACGTCGCGAAGCCACCTGATATAGACAACTAATCCCTTTTTTTGGAAATCCTACTGCAAATGTTCCAATATTTATGTTCATTTTTATCTTAATCAAATATTGTAAAATTTTTCAAAATCACTCGGGATGAATCATTCAAACGGGTGAAAATCCTTGCAAAATAAAAAATCAAACTGGTTAACTGCATCAAAAGTTTGAATTGTAACTTAAAAGTTATTTCCGTTGACAAAAGTTTTTTTTTGAGAGAGTTAACAATGTTCATGACACATTTAAACTCTTGTAACAGGATTGTTTCATTTGCATATGTAACACAAGTTTTTTTCAAACATTTATTCAACAAAAGCAATGTGATTTACGGTAGCTTTAAAACAAAAGCTGCCATAAAGTTGTTGATAGTTTATAAACTTGAATAAAGCTTAACTTTAACAAAATCAAGAACTGTCCATTCCACGAAACCTTCTAGGGTGTCAAAAAGATGAAAAAAGAAAACGCTTGTCTATTATTTGTATATTTTGACAAAGAAATAGTTAAAAAGTTATTTGCTTTATTTGATTTTTTGTTTCCCTCCACACATTTCGAGAGATTTCAAGATTCGAGAGCCACACCAAAGCAACCAAATGTTCCATAAAACAGATCACTCAGCACCGTCATGGATATGAAGTACGTTCTATGCAGCTCAAAATTTAAGTTTTAATTGATACTTTCAAGTTCCAAAACATGTTTTAATGATCAGCTTCCAGCGGCCTTTTAATTCAGGTTAAAAAAATTGTAAAATGTGCAATCTCTCTCTATCTCAATTGAATTCGGTTCATCTCACCTTCTCGTGATTATTTACTATGTTCAGTACATGGTGCTGCCATGATGCCACTCGCCAGATTCCAAACTCGACAAATTGCGGTTTGCCGAGATTTGTTCAATTTGCTGCTCAATTGCTTCTTTCCTACATTTCCTACACATATCGCGTCAGAATGGTCACTCAAGTATCAAATTACTTATTGTAAAAAAACTTATCCGGTTTGGGGATCGAATCCCGATCTTCGTGGTGAGAATCGAAAACGCTACCACAAGACCACATCTACTGAACTGAACTAAAACTCGAAGTAGTGATGTGATTTTGAAAGCACCTCAATGCACTTTTTGTGACTTAGTAAATCCCGTTTTGAGCACTTTTGCGCCTTATAACGTACATATAAATCACTATTGCAACTTTCAAGCTTATAGATAAGTGCCTATAGTTCACTCATGAAAATTGGGCAAAATAAGTCACATACAACGTGCATATTAATCACTTTTGCAACATCCAAGTTTATTAATGAGTACATAAAGTTCACTCAAGGGCATTCGGCAGTTGATTTTCTTTGTAAGCAAATATTATTTCATTATTTTTTTTCTTTTTTGTAGGAATTTAACCCGGAAAGGTCATTCTTCCTCGAATAAGAAGTTATTTTAGTTATTTAGTACTTCTCGATTGTTGCAATAGTGTCTATGTAAAAAGCTGATTGACAATCTAATTTTCAAGTCGGCTTCTGTTGAGCTAATTCGTTCACACTTTAGAAGACAGGCGACAGGCTGTTTATAGTAACGATGATTTTCAAGATTCTTTCGTGTGTCATAAGGATCTACTTTAGGGCCAAAATTGTTAACCTTGTATATAAACGATTACCAAGTGTTGTGAAACATAGCACTTTACATGCACATTGCCGCCACCGTGGCCTAGAGCATAGCGTTTAAGTATTATAAGCCAAAGGTCATGAGATCGATTCTCGGTCACGGCATAGACAGTACTCTTTCTGTTGGCTGGTGGTGTTAGCATTAATACGATGCTAGCCATTGAACCCTTGGAAGATGTACGCTTTAATTTACGCTGTCTTCGCCCAGAAACCCAATTTTTTTAAATTAGGTGAAAATGAAATCGTTTTGGTGGGAATGGCAACTAGGGTTAGTTGCCCTACTTTGGACCCTTTAAGCGATGGTTTTTAAATAATCATGATTTTCTCATAAATGGACGGGAAATTTATATCTTTCGGGAAATTCATTTATAAGTCATGATTTTATCTGCAAGTTTCAATGAAAATTTTCAACTTAGGTTTTGCCGTTATTGAGAGATTTGCAAAGATATGGATGATCAACATTTCCAACTTTGAACCTACTGTTCCTATTTTGGTACTGGATCGGTTCCTTTCATTGGACCTAGAACAAAAATTCCAATAGAAAGTATGATTTTTCGAAAAAAAATAAACAAATTCATTGAAAATATGATCTTCAATCAATTATTATCATACAAAAGTATAACAGCTTTTTAACATTGGAAAAAAAACAAAAATTTCTGTTATGAATATCACAAACTTGTTTATTGCCCTTCAGCTCTATCAGCAGAACAATAGCTGAAACTTGTTTGTGTTTACTTACTTGTAGTTGTTTTTAAAGCTGACAAAAATATTCAATATTGGTTCTGAATAAGGCCCCAATTGTAAATTCGCACCTTTGTTGATTTGTTGGTATTGATACAAAGTATTGGTGATGTCAGGTCTAAACATGGAACACCAAAGTCGAAAGTTTCCTATAGTTGAACCTTTGCAAATTTTCCGAGTTTTCCATTGATTTTCATTTATTTTCGGAAAAATAGGTAGAATGGTTGATATTCTTCACAGTGAAAGTAATTTTACTTCAAACTTTGGCTTGGATGGTAAAAAATCGTGGTTTTTCCTTAAACACTCCAATTTCTTAATACGCGCCCCACTAATTGAGCTAGCTGATTTACCACTGATGAGAAAGTACATTTTTAAAATCGTTGGAAAATTTATCAGAAAGACTTTCAATGGCAAAAAATAGTATGGTACAGATTCAGGAAGAATAAGGGCTCATTTTGTGCATAGGAATATCTTTATTTTATGCCAGCAAAATAAATTATTTACAATTTTCGGCATTTTAGGACTAAAGTAGGCTCTAGGTCCAAAGTAGGAGCACTCACCCTAGTTTAACACGTTCGTCGCCACGCTCATTTTGGTTAACTAGCCGGGTCCAGAGAAATTTTCGGAGCAAGAAAATATAGAGGGAGTACTACAAGATTTGCAACGTGTGGCTAAACTGAGCGGCTAACTTTTCTGAGAGAGCGTCACACGTTTTTGATGTGACGGGCCTCCCAGGAAATACACTCATCACCCGACAAACCATGGCGACAAACATGTTAAGGTTTGTCGTGAGATAGTCATGTCATGTTTTTCCTGAGTCCGCTTTGTTTTTTTTATTTATTTTTGCCGTTTAGATCGACACATTCATTTACATAATTAGTTACTAGGTTTTTCGTTTGATTGATTTAATGTCCTTCAAATTTTTTTCAAATATTTTTTAGCTCTTTAGTGGCACTAGAGTGAGAAACTATGTAATATCCAAGCACAAGCACAATTGCACATTTTTTGTCTGGGGTGTAGTTCTTTGTAATTCTCTACATGTTCATCAAAAATATTTATGCACCTTTAAGAAGCAATGTTCAGTTTTATTTGTGTTGAAACGCAAGTTTCAGTGGTGGAATAGAGTTATGTGGAGTTTTTTTTTTCCAGAATTTTCATCCTTAAGGATGATTTATCTCTCGATGGCGTTGTACTCCATTTACCCGAAGACCATTGCCCAGAATGAAAAATCCCCAGAATTCCAATCGCCAGAAAGAACCATTCCCCAGAAATTTTTTCCCCAGACGAACCATTCCCCAGAAAAATTTTCGCCAGAATGTACCATTTCCCAGAAATTTTTTCACCAGAATGAACCATGTACCAGAATTTTTTTCGCCAGAAGGACCATTTCCTAGAAATTGAAAACATTTATCCTTACTAGAAATTATTAAAAAAAAAAGGAATTGTTACAAAAAAAATGGGGTTTCATAACTTTATTCTTTTGCGGCAAGGCCGCAACCAACGAGGATGAAGGGGCTGAGGCGGCACAAAGCCGTCGAAGCTCCCAAATCCGAGGAGGCCGCCGACCCGCCGTCGGAAGCGGCGGCCCTAAGACATTGGTCTAGGTCGTCCGGGGGTTTCTAGGTCTGCGTGAAAGCTAGGGGTGATCCCTTAGCCCCGTCCGCCACGCGATAGCGTGAAGGACAAAACGTCTTTCAAGTTCGAACGCGCAGCGTGAGGAGTCGGATACCAAAACGGTTTTTAAAAGGACCATGGTAAACATTGAATCAATTAAAGTACCCAAATCATAAAAAAAGCACAATATTGGTTCTAAAATAAATTTAGTTGGAAAATTTCAAAGTCATAGTTTCATTTAAAAAATCATTTTGAAAAAATTAATTTCTAATCATATGAAATACTCAAGAATTCATTAGAAATAAAAAACAAATAAAAATACTAGGGGAAAAAATCTGGGATTTGTGCCATTCTGGTAAATGTTCCATTCTGGGGAAAAAAATTCTGGGAAATGGTCCATTCTGGGAAAAAACTTTCTGGTAAATGGTGCATTCTGGGGAATTTTTTTCTGGGAAATGGTTCATTCTGGGGCTTGATTTCGGGTATTTGTCATTCTGGGAAAAATTCATTCTGGGCAATGGTTTTCGGGTAAATGGGATACAATCCTCGATGGAGTTATCTTTTATTTGCTATCCCAGGAAGGTCAGTAAGCTACACTCTACACTAGCGATTGCCAATTCCACCAGCGATCGTCAATACTCTAATTACCATTGCTTGATGGGTTTAGACAACTCCCTTCAATTCGAAGATGGAAAATGTTGAAGAGCATCGTTGATGGCGAGCATCCCGCAACACCAAAAACTTCTTTCAGCCATCGAAAATCAGCAAACACATGCTACCGCAGCGTAGCAAGATGAACTCGTTTAACGAGCTTCTTCTTTCAATCCTGATTCTCGGCAGAAGTCGTTGTCCAGCTTGGCTCTGGCGTCGGCAATGGTTTTGCCTCGCAAAAGTGATAACACTATAACTATACGTGTAATAGATGTGCGCGATTTCCATTGGTAAAAATTAATTTTACATACCGCTGATTTTTTTTCCTAATTGTTTATTAATTTAATTGAATATTGAGCTCTTCAAAATAAGCCCCGAATCAAATTTGGAATTTTCAATAAGATATAGTAATGCTTACACACTTTATATTATTGCTTTAAAGTACATAGTTGGCAAAAGTTTATAAGACTTCTTCAAATGCAAATAAATCAATAGAGCAAAAATAAAAACGCGTATTGTCAACCGTGTCATTCAACAAGATGAAACAAAAATCGAAAAAACTGTAAATCTGAAATCAGTTTTTCTGCAAACTCTGTTCTAAGCATGAGAAAAAAATGTTTTATAAGCTTTGGTTACCCAGTTTTTTTGTGAGTAAAGTTGTACGAGAAATGTAAGTTTTCGATTAGAGATGTAGAAATTTATTGTAATTGTTACTTTTTACACTCTCAAGAGAGTGTATAACCCCTTTCAGTTTCTTGTGATGAAAGATGTAACATGAAATGGGCTATAAATTACATTTTTTAAAGAATATTTGGTAATGTTGACAGTACTTTGAATCACTGTTCAAATTATCAACGATTTTCATAAAGAATTTTCATGCTTAATTTTTTTAACAATTATTATTTGAAAAGCTCATAAAATTTCGGTACGTCTGTTATGCCGTTTTATGATTTCTATTCAAATATGAAAAATCTATGAGCATTTGAAATTTGCTCAAATACATCTGATTTTTTTTTTTAAATCTTCAAAAATTATGTGCTTCTATAAAGCAAAAATTAACTTTATTTAAATTTAGGAAAAAATCTAAAAATTTCCGGTGAAATTTTCCAGATATTTTATAAGGAAAATTATGGTATATGTTAATTTTAAAGATTTTCTCATTGGTTATCTTTAATTCCCTTCATTATTGAAATCAGTTTCATAAATATCGTTTGTGATAAAATGTTCTTCAGCGATTTGAGAAACTGCAAATAAGTTGGCTTTACAAATTGTTGTTGTACTTCAAGCATGTTCAATTCGTTTCTCGAAATGAATCAGCAGGAAACGATGCACTTCGACGGCTTTAATAAAATGAAGTAATTAAAATAAACAAGTTTGCAAAGATGTAAGAAACTGCCTGATACCGGTGATTGACCTACTGAACGATGACAAATCCGAACTTGGAAGGTCATTTATAGAGCTCTTAAAATAAAAATATATTGACTCGTTAAACGAATATTCCCTCGCATGAACTAAGTAGGTACTCGCATCAACCTGCTCCTGTCACTCTAATAGCTCGAGCCTAGATAGGTACGCGTTTAATTGCGGCCCATTAAGCAGCTCTAACTCAATGAAATAAAACTTCTCACGCCCCGCCACATTAGACGAAGATGTTACTGGACTACAATTGATGTCGATCAAATTATAGGTATATTTCCTAACATCCCGACGCTTTTGCTAACTAAGCAACTAAATAATAAAAAATCAGCTGCGATGCGTCGACGTCTGCGCCTTGTTTCGTGTTTTTGTTGTTGTCGTTGTTAATATTGTTGTTGTTGTTGCTGTTTCATGTTTTGATATCTGCTGCCTATGGGTTGCATCCGTTATCGTTACCGGCTAATCAACCGGCGGCGCGCAGTTAATTCGACGTTGTTTTTTTTTCTCTATAAAGTGCTTAGTAATTTCTGCTGAATCAACTCCCTATACGTAGCTTTGCGTGCGAGCGTTTATGTGACATGATGGAGATCCTCAACAGATGAGATAGCCCTCTAGAAAAATTCAAAATATTAAAACAAAGAATTTTTGGGAGTGTTTTTGTTTATATCAATAGGAGCGACATTATAATGAGCCTGAGAAGAACAATCTAATGTTTATGAGGTACAGGCTTTCTCATCAAACAATGTTCATTTTACACCTGCAAGTTTTTCGTTTGCCTTAAGGGGGGGGGGGGGGGGGGGGGGGGGGTAGGGTCTAACGATTATAAAAAAAACACCATTTTCACGATTTTTTTCTAGAGCTATCGTTCAAAGAAATTTATTCAAATTTTTTGCATTATACAAAGCATTGTTAAAAGAACATTTAGTAATTTTTTCGTAGAAAAATATTAAAAAATGAGCCGGTGACGGAGCACTTCCGAGGATGCCTTTTAGAAAACAGGATTTGCGGTGGGCACTGTATCTCAGCACAGAATCATCTGAAGTCAAAAAATTAGAGCAAAATATTTTTAATAGATGTTTTTCTGGACCCCAACGTTTTTATTTAACTTAAAAAAATTTTATAAAATTTTTGTGGCTGTTTGAAATAAAAACTATGATTTTTTACGAAAAAATCCGCCATTTTTCACCTGTGAAATCTCCCCAAAGTAAATAAAAAAAAAAAACAAAAAAGAAAAACGTTGGGGTCTGGTATTTTATATGTAGAAAATATGTTCCAAATTTGAAAAGAATCGGATAAGTAGTTTTCAAATGACGATGTCCACGGACTTTAAAAATGTGCTTTCGAGAAAAACGCGTTTAAAGTTTCTGCTCTTGCTTTCTCGCAGTATTAGATAGGAGGAGATAAAGGCCTAGAACTTTTACAGTTTTGCTTTAATTGACTTGAAAATTTGACACAACATTCTTGAAATGTTTTACAATAAGAAAATAAAAAAATAAAAAAATCGATTTTTTGAAAGTGTTAGACCCTACCCCCCCCCCCCCCCCCCCCCCCCCCTTAAGCAATAATCCGTCTATATTTTAAATTACAGTTTTCACGAAAACCTCATATATGGGTTTATGGTTTTTGATTGTTTTTCGAATTTTCATGAACATTTGCATGTGTTTAATATTGTTCGATTATGGTAGCGAAATTAATATTGTTTTAGGTTTTTATTAAAAGAATTTTTTTTGTATTAAAGTTATACAGTTTAAATTTGAAATTTGAAAGTATGTGATTGAAACTCAAATGTTATGAATTCAAAATAGATATGATTCGTGTTGTTATATTCTAAGCAGGTAATTTCCATTTCTAAATGTGCCGCAAATTTGACAATTTACTCAACACAATCGTTTATCGGAATCAAATAGGCTCAATTACAGTTCATTGGCAAATTATTAGTTGGTTTTATTCCTTCTCAACAATCGATTACCGCAAACGCTTTGTCATTATTTCCTCATTTTTTTTCATACCTAAACTGCAACTGAGTGGCTGCACCTGACGAAAAGTTGTAGGTGGAGGAAAATTCTCCCGCATCATCGACAACCGCTATCGTCAGAACAGGTGTAATGGATGCACCTCGTATCTATGTGAATTTTGTTACATTTCACTACCAGCACGTGTCTGTGTTTACTCTAGAGAGCCTCTGGTTGTAAAATAAATCTTCTCCGCTTCAACCCACCTTAACATATTAATGCCGTTTTCTCGAATTAAGTGCTCATTCACAAGTTGAGCTTATTTAGAAGCACCAGCCCAACTTAACAATAAGCAAGTGTAAGAGCTGAAATGCCGCTTTCCAGACGACACACTTTTCATCCTACCGAAACAAAAGCACTGCCGCGGTGCCACAAAAGAGTTGCAAAAATATAATTTACTGCCGTCATAAGAATCAATGAACGGAAAAGGTTCGACCTTTTATTACGAAACGAAAGTTTCGAAATTGGTAAATGGTCAGAACATTGTTTCTCTAGAAATTACATTGATGGAGAAACGAAAAATTAAAAAAAAATCCCAATTGAAAAAGAGTCATTTCCGGATATCCCCTTTGTATGCAAAATATCAGCAACTGTTGCAGCAAGATTTGGATCATATGGCTGTCGATGACGGTTGACGATTCAGCTGCTACGATGTTTATGTCGGGTACGAATCGTTGAACTCAGATCGTTGGCAATTGTTTTTGTTTTTGTGCCGAACGTTTTCCGCATGTTACGAGGGCAATAGAAGTTATATTTCTTAGGGACCGCGAAAAGATCTGAACGCGAAAACACTGTATTCCTTAGTTTTGTATCTTAACTACCACTGAGTAAAGTTTTCCAAAAATAAGAAAAATCCCCATATGTTAATATTAAAGGTTTTCTCATTGGATATCTTTAACTTTCTTCATTATTGAAATCAGTTTCAAACATATCGTTCAAGATCAAATGTTCTTCATCGATTTGAGTTACTGCATATTAGTTGGCTGAAGGGGGGGGGGGGGGGGTAGGGTCTAACACTTTCAAAAAATCGATTTTTTTATTTTTTTATTTTCTTATTGTAAAACATTTCAAGAATATTGTGTCAAATTTTCAAGTCAATTGAAGCAAAACTATAGAAGTTATAGGCCGTTATCTCCCCCTATCTAATACTGCAAGAAAGAAAGAGCAGAAACTTCAAACGCGTTTTTCTCGAAAGCACCTTTTTAAAGTCCGTGGACATCGTCATTTGAAAACTACTCATCCGATTCTTTTCAAATTTGGAACATTTTTTCTACATATAAAATACCAGACCCCAACGTTTTTCTTTTTTGATTTTTTTACTTTGGGGAGATTTTAGAGGTGAAAAATGGCGGATTTTTTCGTGAAAAATTGTAGTTTTTACTTCAAACAGCCACAAAAATTTCATAAAAATATTTTTAAGATAAATAAAAACGTTGGGGTCCAGAAAAACATCTATTAAAAATATTTTGCTCTGATTTTTTGACTTCAGATGATTCTGTGCTGAGATACAGTGTCCACCGCAAATCCTGTTTTCTAAAAGTCATCCTCGAAAGTGCTCCGTCACTGGCTCATTTTTTAATATTTTTCTACGAAAAAATTACTAAATGTTCTTTTAACAATGCTTTGTATAATGCAAAAAATTTGAATACATTTGTTTGAACGATAGCTCTAGAAAAAAATCGTGAAAATGGTGTTTTTTTATACCCGTTAGACCCTACCCCCCCTTTAACAAGCTTTTGTCGTACTTCAAGCATTTTCAATTCGTCTCTAGAATCAGCAGAATATAATGTTGTTATTAAATTTACAACTTCAGAATTATATTTCTAAGCGTAGCCAGCTCGCTGAAATCCAGCTACGTGATATCTCATATTTGGTCATAAAAAAAAGGAAGCTTTACTCAACATTCAAATTATACTTGAACTTCTATACCCATATAAAAGATTATGTATTTTATCCAAACTAATTTAAATTTAAGATTTTTTGCAAATGAGGATTTAGAATAACAAATAAAAAAAAATTACTTAAACAAATGTTTAAAGTTATACCTGCAAAAATCAACATTTCGGAGGCTTAGGTTCAAAATGGCTAAATAAAAACGACTGCTTGAACGTAATTGGTTTTTATTGAAAAGTGGTGTATGAGAAAGATATTACATTTTTTATTCTTATTTTTATCAAGAACGATATAAAAGCCAAGTCAAATGAAACAATGATAAAATAATACGAATGGTAAGATTACGTTCAAACCATAAAAATTCTGTAGATTAAGGTGGATATCTTGAGGCATTAATTGTCGGTTATCTTCATGTGTTTTTCTGCAGATAACGTTAGTCACATATATCAAATCAGTTTGGGATTTTTGTATCCAATTGGATAAAATCTTTATTTTGAATAGGTCAGAAAAGTTGTTCAGTGTGTTCGAGGTTTTAAGATTTTTATGAGAAAACTCAAAAGCTATCGGAGCCAAAACTGTAAACTCCTTCAATTTTTACAAATAATCTTACTATATATGTATATTAGGGTGTCCCAAAATTGCAAAACTTCTGGGAATCTGGGGGCTCACCCTCCAAATGGTAGATTATGATGTGCAGAACAAACTTTTGTATGGGGCCGACTAAAAAAAATCATGTTTAGAGGTTCCGCAAGCGCGATCTTTAAAAAAAGCCCACTTTCAAAAGATTTGATTTTAAATAAATTCTGGGGCCAAAAATTTTCATAAAATTTATATATTTTATATTTTTTTAATTTTGTTTGAGTTAAAAACTACACGTAAAAAATACAAAATGAGCCAAATTTGTACCAAAATGTAAAACTAGCAAGCTATTTTCAAGAAAAAAAAATTTTTTGGTCCAAAATTTTTGAATTCAACTGACCAAAATGTGTACCAAGCGTAGAATATTTTTGATACCAATGCCATCAAAAGATGCGGATTTTTGTGCACTTAAACTTGGCTGAACAAAACATGTGGTTTGTATCAACGTGTGAACAGCTATTCACGATTTAATGCTTAACAAAAATCCCAATTTAGGATATTTTTTATTTAATTTATCAAATTTGTCTTAATAAATACCTACATTAAAATCGAAATACTTGCAAAAAAAGACTATGATGTTTTAAAGGAGTCATCAGAAGGCCATATGCCGAATTTGAGCAGAATCGGACAACAAAAAATATAAAATATATAAATTTTATGAAAATTTTTGGACCCAGAATTTATTTAAAATCAAATCTTTTGAAAGTGGACTTTTTTTTAAAGATCGCGCTTGCGGAACCTCTAAACATGATTTTTTTTAGTCGGCCCAATACAAAAGATTGTTTTGCACATCATAATCTACCATTTGGAGGGTGAGCCCCCAGATTCCCAGAAGTTATGCAATTTTGGGACACCCTAATGTATATACATTTATATTGCAACAATAACAAAATGCATTTTATAGAAACATAAAAAAAAATTCAAACATATGTATGAAAGATCAGAATGTTCATAAAAACTATTTAAAAAAATTTTGAAAAAAAATTTGGCTCCTAAAGAACAACAACATTTTTGTCAAATTGCCAACACGAGTTGGTATTCTTGTTTGCCATTTTTACTGTTGTTAATAATAAGACATTCCTGATAACCCCAATGCATTTGATAAAAAAATAGTGTATTTAAGATTTCCAGCGCTCTGCTTTTAAATGAAGAGGCTTTCTGAAAAAAAAAATCAATATCACAGTTTTTCAATAAAGATCCGCCAACTGCAACGTTGATAAAGTCGTGAATGCCATAATGATGGTAAAACGACTAGGGTAACGGCCTTATTTTGGACCGGGTACATATTTTGGACCACCTTGCAGCTTTTTTCTAATATTTCTCTCATATATCATGATAATCATGAAAATTTTGAACAAATATAGTTAAAGCTACTTCATATGATTCAAATCATATCTAAGATTCCATTCAAATAAGGTGATGAGGGATAGAAAATTGAAAATAAAGTTTTGATTTTTCACAGTTGGGCCAAATCGAGCCCATTTCAGGAGGACGTGCCATTGTTGGAGTCAACTTCCAAGAAATTTTCTGCCTAGCTGTGATGAATTTAACAACTACAAACATGTTCTTAGCTGTGATGAGACATTTGAAAACTAGTTAGCAAGCTCAAAGAACCAAAAAAACTTGTTTTAATAGCAATTTGACCCATGTCGAATATAGGTCCCACTTAATTCCTTAGGGACTTATTTTGGACCACCCAACATAACCTGAGTATTAAACTTGCTGTTAAATGCGTATGAACTTAATAAAACTTTGTACAACGATATAAAAGCAATATTATGCACTCTATTTCGATCGCTTATTATAAATAAAATTTGTAATTTTGGCTTTATTTTATTTAATCAACACTCTGAAGCCCAAATCCGCCTTTAGACGGGGTTCACTTCAATCGGCAATAAATCATGTTAATCATTATTTTAGCTTACTTTTTGTGCACTGGGCTTTAAACTGTGTTAATCTTACAATCTACATTAATGGTAGCTGTTTGATAAGCAGTTGTCAAAAGATACATCTTAAAAAAGCCTTAAAACATGAAATAAACTGGACATGCACCAATTTTCATGAAAAATTATTGACAGTTTGGTCTCATAGTTTCAACCATACAGGGTTGATTTTCGAGAAAAAAACTTATTTAAGAAGAAGAGACAAAATATAAACCACGTCTAAAGTAGGGGTTGGGAAAAACGAACAAATCGGTAAATATGTAACAGAGTTTGATATTTATAACAGTTGAAATACCGCAGATAATAGTAGAACATTTTCAACAAATATTATATTCAACAGAGCTATGAGATAGTCTTAACATGATTCAAAATTTTGAAAAATATTGATGAAATGTGTAAAAATTATAAGCGAAAAAGTACTGAAAATCTAGTTTTTCTGCCCCTGAATGCAACTTAAAAAAACTGTTGGAGAATTTACTCCAACGATAATATTTTTTCATTGAACAAAAGTTGTTTCAATGATAAAACTGAACTTTTGTGAATTTTCAGAGAGAAAAATCTGGCTTGGTTTGAAAAATTTGGATGGTTTAAAAGATCGCGTAATTCTCGTATATTTTATTCTTTTTTGAATCTATATATTCAACAAAGCTGAAGCCAAACCAAATCCACTAAGGTTTTGTAAGTCAAAATGCATCGATTGATGTCACGGAGTTGATGATGCCAGGCATTCCTTACTTATCATTGAGTCGCCTGGAGGAGATTTAAGTTCTAAAATTTCATCCTAAAGATAAGCCAACTGGCCAGTATTTAACACTACAGAACAAATTTCTTCGAGATTGCAGTGTGCTGTCGGAATTTTCAAAACATTTGAAACACACTATATAACGGGGGAGTTGTTCTGTTTTTACTTTATTCTTATTGAAAATAACTGTTTAAAAGTATAAGAAGTTGTTGAAAAAAAAACAGATGATTGTAGGAGGAAATATTCAACATATAAGTGTACCTAAATAGAGGCTGGGAAAAAATTAAGAACGTTAGTTCAGGAATGAATAAACGTGAACAATCAAAACTTGGCTACAAGAATACGAAAGGAAAAAATTAACTGAATTCTTTGTATAATCGCGCATCAATTGCTGTCATAAATATAGCAAAATTTAGAAAAAAAAAAATTATTTAGTTTAAGGGTGGTCCAAAATAGAAACCTGGTTGTCCAAAATACCGACCAGAGTAATGATCGAGGAAACAAGTTTTTAGGCTTAAATCTTGTTATATGGCAACAAACGACGATATATTTCAATAGAAAAAGTCTTGATCTTTGTAATGAATGAATAAGGCAGTCAAAAATTGTAACATGAACATTTTTACTTCAGAAAATAGCATAGCCACTTTCCAAAGCGGTCCAAAATTGGTCCGTTACCCTATACTCGAAAAAAAAAAAAGAATATTTCCAACCAAAAAACAACACGCATCATTATTTCGTGCAAAATTGATAAAAATCGTTTCCATAACTGAAAACATAATAAATTATTGATTGAAGACAATAAAATATGTTTTTCCACTTTAATTTTTAGTTTCGCCAAATTCACGGTTTCACCATACCATATTCACGGTAAAATTTTTTTTGACCGTGATAAAATCGAGAAACTACTGTATTATAAATTTTCAATTTTATGTCAAAAATGGAATATTTTATGGCATATTTTATCAAAATAATCGTAACTGGTGTTTAAGTAGCCTAAAATACGATTTGAAATCTGCTGAGTTTTATGAAAAAAAAAATATCTTTACAATATTTTCAATTTGAATCACTGAAAAGTTCCGTGGTTTTGACCAAAATTCCCGGATCTTGACCGGATTTTTTGTTGAAATTTTTTAAATCAGATGGCCGGATTTTGAAGATTTTAAGCTAAAATTGCCCGGATTGATCCGGTCAGGGAACGCCCGGAAAAATTTTGGAAACCTTAATAATGGTAAATTCTAAAAAATCCCTTAAAGTTTATATTGTACCTTGATAGACAGACAAAATTGACAAACTTTCTAAATTTTGTTTTAGCTGCATACACGAAATTCAACTGTACACCCAAAATTCAGTCTCTGTGCTAATGGCGTGTAATCGATTACATAGCATCATTGGTATAAGAAGATAACTCGACCGGTGCTGATTCAATTTGCGTCCACCGGCATTAGCTTCCCAGCTATTTTTACATCAACAGTGTTAGTATAGCATGAGGAAACCAGTAAAAAGTTTGTAGGTAATATTATCAAGCCAATCCGTCAGAGTGGCTAAAGTTTTTTACGGCATCGAAAAATGTAAAAAATGTACATTTATTGCTCGATTCTTCAATTTTCATATAAAATTGGAAAACTTTAAAAAACTAGCTTAAGATGCGAGAAATTATGTCATCTTCATTTTTTAATCATTAAAAGATAACTTTATTACAATACATTAAATTAAAATTTGATTCTGTGTGGTGTTATATAAATGTTGCATTTAACCCCACTGTTGCATGATGCCCTGTTTGACGGCATTACAGGCCACCAGGCGATAATAATCAGTATTGCTGAATGTCTGAATGATCTATTGAAGATTTTTGGCGAGCTCGGAGTGGCCGGTAAGTTCGTCTGACCTGAACCCTGTAGACTTGGATGTCTAGAGCATATTGACGGTTTGGAAGTTATGAAGCGCCATCTATCTGAAGCCTGGGATAAAATACCATATTAAGCTCCGCGGGCCTCTAAAGACATGTGCCTTTTGCAGCGACAAATCGAATTACCTATACCAATGAATTTGGAAAATATTATTTGCTGTGATGTAAAATTAAATAAATAAAAGAAAAAAAAATGGTTTTGATCAAATTATCTGTTAGTTTCAATATAGCACCTCAATTGCTGATCCCTGTAATAAACATTAAGTATGTGTTATCATCGAATAGCGTTTCAGCCTTCTAAGCCAGAGGTCATAAAATTGAGTCACGGTCACGGCATACATAGTACCTGAGGGAACTCTGATCAGCATGAAATTTTCCCACATAATCATCAACAACTCAGTTAAAAGTTGGAACATTAGAGGACTGTTTTCTGCGTTTGAATGCCCTTAAATTGAGTTTCAAGTAGGCAAAAGTTCGTTTGATTTGGAAAATTTTTGCGGCTAGTAAGATAATAATTTTGAAATCTTAAAATATCTATTTTTTAAAAGGCTCCCAAACACACACCTCTCCTGATGACATCAAGGATTAACAACCAAACGGGTCATTTTATGTGAAAGTTCAACTTTTTTACTATGTAGATATGTGGTTATTTTAGGCAACATTTTTAGTCATTTTGTGATAAATTTTCGATATTTAAAAATAGGGACATTTTTCAAGAGTAAGCCTGTCCAGAACAAATGGATATGAAACCTATCAAATGGCAATGTTTGAAGAAAAAAAGAAATAGGGCATTGCAAAAAGATAAAATGTCATTCGTTTTTGTTGCTTAAAAATATTTTGCAGCGTTTATAATTTTAGCTCCTTAATGTCAGAGATGTTAAAATCGCGAGTTTACATACTCGCACTTTGCCCTTCTTTGCAGAACGATTTTATTTCGTTAAACTCAATCTGCAATGATGCTATCTAAAGTTCAACTCGGAAAGCATCAGGAAGTAAGCTTCGGGTAAACTCGGCAGGAGTAAACAGCAATCGGGGGGGAAACATCAGCGAAGCAAACGAACAGTTCTGCGAATTAAAAAAAATCGTTTTCGTTCGGCAGCCGAACACATCAATCGGACAACGCATGGGGGCGTGGCTTAAATTGATAGATACAAGGGAACGGGAAACGAGCGAGAGAAGGGTGCGAGGAATGTTAACTCGGTCCGTCGGGCAACGATCGCTCGAGAGCATTCGTATACGGTAAGCTTCGTTCTGTTGTTTCGTTGGTATGATTTTATTCCTGCGAGGCATGGAAAACATCAATTCGGAAATGTTCTCTTCGTTTTGTGTGCAATCGCGTCATGATTGGAACGCAGATAAAATCAATCTGCACACAACAAGTTAAACTCGGAAAAAATCAGCCGAATGATTCTTTCCGAAGCGAGTCTACACACCGCTGCTTAATGTATGTAACATTAATGTACTTTTTCGGTAATGAATGTTTTTGAAAAAATCGTAAAAAAGCTCTTTTTTTTTTTCTTGTAGGGGAGAGCCCACTGCGACCAGTAGTTGATCTATTGTGGTAATTACCCCGCGTTAATATATGCTATCAGGCTCACCTGCACTATGGGTTGAAGTGACAGTTGATTGCTGACTAAGCATTTTATCCCAATCGGGTATGATATCAAAGATGTATGATATAATCTTCTTAGGGCTGATATGCAACCATATTTCTCGTGCGCTTATTAACTTTGCCCCAAGTACACGCTCTCTCCTATTAAGGAGGGCGCAGCAGTTGCATAGAAGATGCTCTGCAGTTTCTTTTTCGAACCCGCAGAACCGACAATCATCGTTTTGAATAATGTTTATCCGTTTGAGATGTTGTTTTGTTGGACAAAGCTCTTAAATCTTAACAAAAAAAAATACTGGAATTGATGTATTTACACCTTCATTGCCAAATGGGAACGAAATAATACTTTTGAAGACGTTGGGATACGTTAAAACCATGCTGATCAAAGTTACCCTGAAACAAGGAATCTGGTTATGTGATAAGCAACAAATTGTGGCCAATATTGTTATTTAAATAAAGGGTGTCCACGATGAAATTGCAACAGACAAAATTGACTCGCAAAATTCGAGTTTTCATCCGATTGCCACCAAATTTTCAGGGATTTAAAAATAACTATTAAACTTAATTTTAAAATTTTCTCAAATTTTATTTACAGTCCATACGTAAATGTCCGCACTTTGGCTTTAATCCCGGCCAAAAAATTCTGCACAACCTGTGAATCAACCTTTCTTCAGTTTCTCAACTGTCTTCACTACCTTAGGTCGTTTAAGAAGGTGCTGCTTCATAATCATTTAGTTACGGAAAGCCAAAACTAAGGCTGTGCTTCAAAAGTTCAAGGTACAAAAGGCCCTTGATCGCGACGAGAAGCAGAACAAGTCCGCCAAAACCCGTGCCAGGAAATTGTACTTCAACATGCTGACGAAAGTTGAATGCTGCATTATGGAAGACGAAAGATATGTGAAGGCCGACTTCAAAAAGATCCCCGATAACCTATTTTTCACGGCCAAGGATAAGATCAGCGTTTTGGAGAATGTCCGCCCTCAGAAGTTGTCCAAATTTGCGAAGAAACTCCTCGTTTGGCGGACTTGTTCTGCTTCTCGTCGCGATCAGGGGTCTTTTGTACCTTATACTTTTGAAGCACAGCCTTAGTGTTGGCTTTCTGGAACTGAATGATTATGAAGCAGCACCTTCTTAAACGACCTAAGGTGTGAAGACAGTTGAGAAACTGAAAAAAGGTTTACATGCAAAAAACGATTGATTCACAGGTTGTGCAGAATTTTATGGCCGGGATTAAGGCCAAAGTGTGGACATTCGCGTATGAACTGTAAATAAAATACGAGGAAATTTTAAAATGAAGTTTAATAGTTATTTTTCAATCCCTGAAAATTTGGTGGCAATCGGATGAAAAATCGAATTTCGCGAATCAATTTTGTGTGTTGCAATTTCATCGTGGACACCCTTTATTCTGCAATCAATGATCATGTTTTATACTCTTTTCCTCAGTAAGTGTTTTAAAACTAGGTGTTACGGTACTATTTCTGTGGGCTGGTGGTTCTAGCTTTTGTAAGAAACATGAAGCCTCACTGAGATCCTACATGTGTATGTTCATTTTCAAGCTGGTTCGATGGATTTTATCCTGTTCAATTTTATTTTCAGATTTGAATTTTCAAATGAAAGTGCTATATTTTTCTAGTGTTCAATATTAGTTCGTTTTAAGAAGATTAAAAAAAAAAAAATACTCACCTGCCGCCTTGATGACGGTCACAACGGGATTTAAAACCATTTTGCTAAGATTTTTTTGCTATCAACAATGCTTCACTGAATATATCGATGCTGGCGAATCTTTTCGCGAAGGATTTCGTTCTTTCGTAAAAACAACATTAAAATAAATAAATACACAGATATCACAAAAAAAAAACGGAACTGTTGAATCGTTTGCACTTGGCCGTCGTCGTCAGTTTGCGCCAAACACTACGGGCATCGATCGGTTCTCACCGGTTTCTTAGCCTTGGGCGAGGTTTCTTCACCCGTATTTTTTTCTCTCTTGCACTGCTCTTCGCCTAAACACCTACGCATATGCGCAATGCTGCTGCTTTGGCTAGCGGGAGGATTCGTTATCACTGCTGTAAGTACTTTTAATGGAGAATCCCGCTAGCAGTTAGCACACTGGAACTGGGGGACGCATTCACATATTTAGGAATGAAATAACTTGCAGCTCGTTTACTTCCGAATGGCGTCGTTGAAGCCGACGACGTCTAAGCTTGTTGTAATTTTTAACGCTTTTTTTCGTAGCGCCCGTCGATGTCGTCGATCGTTGCTAGAATTAGCGGATCGCGGTGTCCATCAAGGAATCCTACCTGGTTGCTGGCTGGTGCTAATCAGTCTGCAAAACAGAAGAGGAAATTGATAGGACCAGTGAGAGATGAATCAATATTTCGCGTCGCGTGACCAGAGACAAGGTCTGCGCTTAGAGAGAATGCGTGTCACTAACATGCATGCTCGAAGTGGTTGTTCCGATTTGGGACCTGGGTGTTAATCAAATTTATCCTCCTTTGTTATCAATGAAAAAGGCTTTTTTGTTTTTGGTTTGTTTGGTAGTAAAATTACTCATTTGTCTGATTTACTATGTATTTTCCTTTATGAATCACGTTTTGTCGATCAATGTCATCAATCAACGGTTGAGAGAAAATTGTTAGTCGAAAATGATTTAATTTACATGTTTTGAAACTATATACTTATATAGTTATCATTTATAGAAAAATTGTCACTCATCAATTACTTGACTTTGGAAAATTTTGACAAATAGGATTCTGGTTGTCAACTTTAAAAGAAACTTTAATTGATACAGATCCCGTTCGATTTAAGCAGCACGCCCGAACATTTTGAGCGGCCAAAATCGAATGTTGGAAAAATCGTACGGTTTTTTTCAACTTTTTTCACTTATTGCTACAGAAATAATACTATGAACATCGTTAACGTAATTTTTAGTCAATTTCCGTTAATTTTAATAAATTTTTTATCATGTTTTCGATGCATTTAACTCTTTTCTAGTGTTGTTTAAAATTTTTTTTTTTTAATATTTGATATTTTTGGCATTTTTCATAAGTTTTTAGTATTTTTGTCATTTTTTCGTTTGAATTTGTTTAATAATTTTATTAAATGTTCATCTTTTTGTTATTTTTGGATACTTTATTATTTTTTTAAATTTTGTTTTTGATGTTGTATTTAATCACCATGAAAGAATTTAAAACATATCATGGTGTTTGTTTAAATTATATTGGTTCTGTTTTAGAAAAAAAAAACTATTAGGCAATGTTGTTTATAAACCGGCTCATGTGCCAAAATTGGATGTTGCCAAAATCAAATGTCGCCAACATCGAAAATTGCCAGAAGCGAACGGGGCTATGTTCGAAAAATATCGGAATAAAATTTTTACTTGATGCCAAATACAAAGACTTAAGTTTCCAAAATTTAATAAGTTTATTCAACATCCAAAGCTTTTTGATAATTTATTTTTTAATTCAATTATCTATCTACTAAATACACGAAAGAACAATAATGTTAGATAATTGATTGTAAGATCCCTCTCAACCATTCAGAGTCATCTTCCTCTCGTCTAAGTTGTTGAAGAACAGAAAAAAACTATTCACCCAAAAATGGCACAATCGTTGTGACCTTTGTCAAACAGGTATTATAGATGACGTCAATGAGAGTGAAATAATGGCTTTTACGCTGTTGTTTTGGGGAAGAAGGGATAACAAGCCCGAAATCTCGAATCTCTTGTTTCATATGCATCCGGTTTTACGAGACATCTAAGTGACTCCAGTCGGTAATAAGTGATTATATCTTTTAGAGGTTTCAGAGTTAGAAGGAAAATCATGTTCAATTTTTAGGATTTAATTTAAATTTTAACAAAATTAAAATTTCAGTTGAAATTTACTAATGTCAACTTTACTTTTTACTTCTGAAAAAAAAATTTGGATGAGTTTTGAACCAAAAAGAAACTTTTTAACCTCAGGGTTTGATAAATTCGAAAATAACCTAAATCAACTCAGTCTGCTGTATTAAGAAAAATAATGTTTTTCTTTAAAGAATACTAAAGGTTTTTGTATTCATTTTCTGACAGTTTGCTCTGGAAGTCTACAGTTCTTCCAAATTTAGAATTCGGTTGATTTTTTCAGGTTAAAAAAAATATTTCAAAGGATATTCGAGGTAAGATATCTTTGTGAAAAAATTTGACCATATTTCACAGCCACATAACTTAGTCATTCCTCAAAGGATAACAAAAAATTGCTTTATATAGATGCATAGAAATTTTATCAGCATTTTAAACAAAATATCCAAAAAAAGTCTGTAGTTATCTTCAACTGAAAAATCTTATATAGTCTTTAAAAAGTGTTTAAAAGTACCATCTCTTTCATGGAATATTCTGTAAAAATTGCAATTGAGTATCCCATTTTACGTTGCAACTTTCATCTGGAGACACCAAAGTCGGTCATAAAACACTTATAAGAGTTTATTTGATTATTTGTATAATAAATCATCAGATCGAATGTTGATCCAAATGATTATTTAATCATGAATAGCTTTTTGAAATTAAACTCCACTCGACACAGTTCTGGACACATCTAAAATTTTCTTTCGGAACACATTTCTCGGAACGTCAAAGTCGAAATACTCAGAAAAACGATTAATGAATTTCTCAAATTCTGAGGTCTAAACAGTTATCCATCCTCATCCATGATTTTTTTTTCAGATTTTTTAGTAATGTTTGCAGAGTAAATTTGGGTATCTAGGTTTGTATGGGAAGATATTTTATACTGAAAAATCAACATCATTTACGGTGTCTCTGATGGAACGATTTTATTTATCGAAAATTAGCATCGCTGACTTATGCACCATTCGAAAGCTGAGTCTTTCCCCTTTCATTTTAGCTCAAATTTGAAATAATCCATCGGGGGTCTAAAACAATTTATTTTTTTGAAGATTTCTTAACATTTTTTTGACAAAATCATACCAATCACTATGAAAACGCTCGTCTTGCCTTCAGCGTTAATCCAACTCCATATGTCAAAAAAAAGATTTAATTAATTTGGAAAATCTTATCAAACTTCTCATCATGGATAGTACTTAGACCAGAAATAGTATTCTACGAGCTTAGTTATTGATTGTAGAGTGTATTAATGTTCAAAATGGCTTATTTACATTTAAAAATCAATCTTTTACATAAATTTGATCAGGATTATATGAAGTAATGAGCATTTGAAGGGTTTTATTATTTCGGAACAAATATCAAAATACTTTTTTTTGTCACTCGGATTTTTCCAAAATCCCTAAGTGTAGAATATGTAAATAAAGTTTTTTTCGAAAATTCACACAGTTGAAAGAGCGAAAGCCAAACTGTAAAAGATGGGAGTAATATCACCTGTTGTTTAAGAATTGTTTTCAAATGTTTGATCTAATTTTTCTCGATTGTTTTATTGAAAATTTGAATTAGTTTATATTTTAAATTCCCCTCCCCCTCCTCATGATGTTTCAACTCCAAATGACAAAAGATATATTTCAAATTTGTTTTGGCCATATATAAAAAAGATGGCCCCTCATAAAAGTCTCAAAATGCAAAATGATTTTTTTTGCTAAGCATGAAATGTAAAGTTTCTAATCAAATTTTGATGAACATCTAAAATGATTCAAGAGTAACAATAGTGTAACAATCTCAGCTCCAAAACCTCGAAATCTCATTCCAGGACCACAATTCTACAACAGTTTTTCAAAAAAAATTCTCACATGTTGATCGTAATTGAGTCCCAAATATCGAATCCCAACAAAGTTAGACTAAGCTTACCAGATTGACCGGATTTTGACCAGCTTTTCTCGCTCTATTTGCTATTCAGTTGAGTCATTATCCAGCGTCCAAATATTTTTTAAACAAATTTATAAACATCATAAAATTTTTGGTAGTCCTAATATGATTCTGTATCGGCTGATGTGTTTCGACACAATTAAAAACAGTTTTCCACGTGTTTTTCATCTTGATTTTTATGGAATAATTTCAAATTTGCCTGCATTATGGCTTGATTTTGGGGAAAAATTCAAATTTGCCCTTATTTGCCTGGCTTTGCCCAGCCCGGAAACTTACGAAAAATTATCTTGTAACTATCCAGTTTATTGTTCTTGATTATAAGGTTGGATAAGACTCAATATTTAAAATTCAAACCATTTTTAAGATTTAGATCTGAAATTTTTATCCTCAGTTTATATGCGGAGTTGAAACTTCAGAAAAATTCATGAGTCCAGAATTGAAAAATGTGTATGAAATTCATCATTCACAATTTTATTTTAATTCACAAGTTCATTTACGCATTATTTATTGAAAAAAATCATTTTGAAATCCACCCATTCAGAATCAAATAAGAGATTTCAGGTTAACGATTCTGATACAAATTTCGCTTTTTTGTTTTACATTCATAGGATTTCTTATCTGGAATTTACATTCAGGTTTTGAATTTGGGATCATAAAGCAGAATTCAGACTTGGTACAAAAATTTAAGAAAGGCATTCAATTTAGCTCAAATTTAAGTTTTAAAATCAATATTAAAATATCAATGTTAGAATTTGATTAAGGATTTAAATTGAAGGAAATTATTAAATTATAAATACAGTAGTTTTTCGATTTTATCACTATTCGATTTTATCAATACTCGCCGAATTCACGCTCGATTTTATCACGGTTATGGTTTCGATTTTTTCACGCTTTTTTATAAATCATTCGGAAACCATTTTTAGGACCTTAATTTTCGTTCAAAAGCCTGGAGCGTTTTTGTTCATGATATTTTTTATGGTTTATGTTATGGTATAAGTATTCAATAATATGAAAATGACATTGAACTGCTTACTTTAGCTCTATAGTGTTTAAAATCATCATTTGGATTTTAAAAACACTTGTAATAATCGTCATAAGTATTTCAACGTCACACTAATGCCAGTGTTTTTATTTGTGCTTGGTTAGGAGCTCTAAAACAGTAAACGTTTTTGGTTATGGGAATCATATAAAGATGTGGGTGAATTTAAGCGTTTTTGACAAGAGATAAGTGTCTCTGATTTCTTTTTTTAATTTGTTTATTTGAAAGGGTGGCGTGCTGATGGGACAGATTTAAGTAATGTCTGAATGGATAATTTAAGAAGATCAAAATGATATTCTGCTAGCTTTGCCTTAAAATATGTTAAAAAGACTAAGATTTCTGTTTTAATACATCATATGTATCATCGAAGAAGAGGCAGACCCAGAAACTCGTGGCGACGAAGCCTATCTTGACTGGGACCAAGTGAAGACGCTGGCTCCGGATCGTCAACAGTGGAGGTCTTTTACCACGGCCCTATGCCCCGGAGGATCGGCGCGGGATCATTAAGTAAGTAAGTAAGGGACAAGTCACTGGGCTCATACTTAGGTTCATGGGCTTAAGAGCTCTCGATTATGGTATCTCCTATAGCTCCAAAAATTGTTAACTTCTCTTAATCAAAGCTTCTATTTTCCTTAAAAATATTAAATAAAATATTGGTGAAAATAACTTTTCCGGTTTTTTGCCACCTCATCTCCCGTACTGGAATGGTTCTCCAGCAGAAGGGTTGGCTTCAGGCAGAGTTTTATTTTTAATCAAAGTTTTTTTTATCCTTTTTCTAGGATTTTAACGCTGTCGCGTTATTCATCCCCTTTTTAATCAAAGTATCGCCTTAAAGGGTATTGGAAGAGCCGGCAAAGAGGATGACTATCACAGGATTTATTCGATTTAAGCTTTTTCACAAATGCATGTAAATACGTTAAGAAGTCATTTAAGAATGGATATCACAAAGATGACACACCTGCATTTTTTTTGAATATGGACTTAAATTGCTTTTTATAACTCTGGAAAAAAACACACCCTAAGCCCAGAGTTTTTTAGAGGTTTGAAAGCAGCGTTCCAGAACATAACTTAAGGTCAAATCTTGTCAAAAAAAAACATTATATGCTTTCAACACATACTGGATTTATTTTTCAATAAAATTGGAAACCTTTAAGCTCAGCTGTCAGTTATCTAGATTTCTCAGTTCTTTTTTTTTTTTTTTTATTTACAAATGGTTTTATTAAGGCATTTTACTTATAAAGTTTTTATGTGCCGGGAGTATTTTTCCTAACTTTGGGTTAGTAAGAGGGGGGCCGTAATCGTCGCGGCTACTCAACTGTTAATTTCTAAGTTCTAATCTTAATAAATTTGTATTGAACTTTTCATTTGAGTAAGTTTGCACTTTTAAAAATAGTTAGAAGGTACCATCTGTTTTAAATTGAAGTTGCATAAAAATTGTACTAAATTTACCTTTTCTATGTCTTAGAATATAAAGCGATATGTCGGCAAGAATAACTAAACTCTCTTAATGAAAAGGTATTATTACAAACTCACATCGGTAAATGAAAACAACCACGATATTCATGAATGATTAGATATTTTTAATCTAGGGGGGATAAGGGCATAATGATTACCCGGGACGATCTGTGCACCACTCTTTTCTAAAAAATACTAATTTCTTCGAATACATTTTTACGAGGAACTTTTTTGTAGTTCCTACAGTTACTTCTTTAAGTTTCAGCCAGATAGGAAGTAGACTTCTTTAGGGTCTTAACACGAAACATTTATGTAACTCACATATTACAGCTGTTTCCTATGGTTAAATAAGCGGCCTTCTTTAGGTAGCCATTATGCCCTTAACTCCCCTACTGACTTTCTTTCAAGAGAATGGAACTTATTTTTTTAACCATTCCAATTAAACTTAATACACGGGATTTGAAAAAAATATTAGGCTTGTAGCAGGGGTCTACAAAAAAATCCTGGATTTTGTGTTTTACTGATTTTTACAATATTTTACAACAAAACACTCCTGTTTCAAGATACATGTACAGTTTTAGAAATTTAACTTAAAATGTGGAAACATATGAAGTTTTTTTTTTCTATTTTCTATAACGCAATACCTTTTCAAGCAGGTTTTTTATCACAAGTTTAAGCAAATGATTTTTTTTTACTCTGAACAAAAAATTTGATTTCTAAAGTCAGTTATGACATGTTTTGAGAATTTATGTGATTGCCATCAATATCTAAACTAGAACTTAATTATTTAAAAAAAAAAATCTGATACTCAATCTATAGTATTTCTTATTTAATTCAATCAAAAAACTTTAATCAGCGTCAATGATGTGAATTTAAATTTCAACTAGCAGAAAGCATCACATTTCTCGTGTAGAGAGTTTTTCGTTTTCATTAAAAACGTGCAATTATTCACATTGTATCGTATTTGGAAGCTCATTTCTTATTTCGTACAAACCCCCATTCAATTAGCATTTGGTTGTTTCTCTTTCAATGAAAGCTGTCGCTATAAGGTGCAGTGTATTTATATTAATTTTCGTTCTCAAAAGTCCCACTAACTGCACAGTCTTCTATTACACAAATTTAGTCGAGAGCAACGGAAAATACACCGCAAATGATGGAACTCACTTCAAAATTTTTGCCAATCTCAAGTGTTTAGTTGTAGAAACCTAATTTCTTAATTTGACGCTGGGATTAACGTCGCATGTAATGAAGTGATTAAAATGGAAGATTCGAATTGAATGTTGATAATTTTGGACAACGAATTAAAATCTTCACTATGTTTTCCTATTGAGTTCAAATTATGTAATTATGACGTCAGAATTTTAAATCGTTCAGTTTGATGAAAAAATTATTAAACTTCTATAAGATGTATGCTGCGAAGTAAGATACTCTTTTAAGGGAGATATTTCGAATATGGCGCACAAATTTTGAAACAAAAAGTAATTTTGATTTTTTGTCCTACTTTTTAACTTTGAAACTGATTGATTACATAAATCATATTCGTATTGTATTAAAAAAAAAAGATTGTATTTAATGAGTCTGTCACAATTAAAAAAAAAGTGATGTGTTCTCACAAACAAAACGAGATATTTCACTCATTTTCAAATAATTATGTCTAGATTACTACCTATGTTACTAATTTAACCCTGTGAAAAACAATGTTCAAAATTTCCACATTATTTTTCAAAAAAATCAAGTTCCATTACTTTAACCAAGGCAAACTCTGTTTTACGTATCACTTTTGCATGAAAATAGTGTCCATGATTCAATATTGTTTACTTCACGTCCAAAGGCACTTGAAACTGCCCCAAATCACTTCCGACGAAAATCACACCATCAAAGCAGTTCAGAGCAACAGTTTTCAAAATCATTAGCACCCCACTGAGTAATCCAATTTTTCGTTTACCACCTCATTTGCTGTTGATATCATCTATTAGCGCCGGAGTTTGAATCGACCACAAACACACATTCGTTATTTGTTATCCTTATAATCAGAAACCGAAACTCACTTGAATTTTTCCACAAGAGGTCACAAGAACGGCAAACTTTGAACGGAACAAAAACCCCACACGCGTGTCCAGCCGATTGATTTTTTTGTCCCCCAACACGACGGATTCAACTGACTTTTTTCCTTCTTAATCCAAACTTTTCGCTTTTGGTTTGGACAGTTCGAGGTTGACTACATACTCATCCGACGGATAACTTTTGCGAACTGATAGCGCGAATAACTTCGTGTGCTAAATTTATAACGAAAGTTTGCGCGCGCCAGTAGTCGGAGGTAGGACTTTGCGCACCACCCGTACGCCTGGCGCATCGGAAACCCCACGACGACGACGACGACGACGAGCATGGCGAGCCTCCAATGGACGACAGCATGGCGCGAAGCGCAAAGCTCTCCCCACCGGGACGCGCCGGTTCGCGAAAAGCTTTCACGGATTAAGTGCCTACCTGTACCTACTTACTCGTGCCAATCAACGTTTGTTTTTGTTTGGAAGCGGCATACCGGTTTTCGGTGGGTGTTTGAACAGCTGATTTTCAGCTGATTTTCAGCTGAGTTCTCAGTTTATTAAGCATAATTGTATGAGTATGACCATGTCGGTTAAAATCCTCTCTAAATAAACAAATTAGAATTAGAATTAGAATTGTATGAGTTTTATTCATTGTGGGTGAATCCTTCATAAACAAACTTCAGTATTTTTTTTAAATTTTGTCTGTTCACCTGGATTAGACTAATCTTTTACATTCACACTCTAAGACTGGAAAAAATATCAATTTCTTCTATTGTCACCCTCCCCCCACCCTCCCCTTCGAAACTTTAAAAAAAAAACCCGAAGGGGAGAATAAATAAAGTTTTATGTAAATTTTGAAAAAAATTTCAAATATCCGATAGATGACAAGACAAATATTTGAATATGGGAGTTATTTCGCCTTGATTTTATTGAACTTTTCGATTTAAAATTACTTGATTTATAGGTTTTGTGTAATGATACAGTATTCAATTTTGTTGCATACAAGCTTTCTGGCAATTTGTTCCGGTTAATATGTTTTTCGCAGTATTTTTTATCATCGCGATGTTCCAACTTCGAGTAACACAAGAAGGATTTGAAATTTTTTTCGGCCTAATATACATATCTCACCACTACCCTTAACAACGCTTCATAGTAACTTGTATCATATTACAGTAACAAAAAAAGTGTGGGGAAACGTATAAGCAGTTATTGATGGATGTGCATTAAAGTTAGAACCAACATTATCATTTTGCAGTTTAGCAAGAAGCATGATGTTGAGATTTTGTAATATTTTTTTTTGAATTTTGATTGAATTCCTTTTTTCCAATTCTGAATTCAAATTTAGCTAGAAATACTATCGATACCAAAAATGCACAGTAAACAAAAAATTGAATTCTCACACCATTTTCTTACTTATGGCCATCACACAAACTTGAAAAAATAACTAGAATCAAAGATTCGAATTTATAATGTTTCCAGCAAGTCATCAATAAATCATTGGAAATGAAGTAACTTATTCTGAACGAGACATATGGTTGAAGAAAAAATTCAAGCAGCCAACTATACAAATTAAAAATCAATATTTCCGAAACCCCATGTAACAAAATCGAATTAAAATTTCTAATAAGGCCAGAAATTAAAGCTTGGGACATAAGAATATCAGATATAAAATACATAAATAATAACTCGAATAAATTAAAGAAACTAAATCCGAATTCTAAAATGAATATCAGATCAGGTAAGAAATTAATCATAAATTTATAAAAAATATTTTAACACGATTTGAATTGTGAATTCTTGATTAGGAGAAAAAATCCATCATGAACTTGAGAGAATTTATTCAAATCATTTACTTGAAGATTTAATTTAGTTTGATACAAAGAAGAAAATCAATTTTATTTCTAGAGTGATTATTGCAATGCAATTTCAAGATTTGTTAAAAACTTTGATAGCACGAAGCAAATAATAATAATTAAAAATTGCTACTTTGAACTTGTCATGGATAGAAAAAAAATTAACAATCTAAAAAGCTTATTTAAAGCAATAAATATAAGTGAAATGATTATTAATTTTTAAGCGCACGTTGAATAATTTTAAACTTTAATCTCTGAATATTTGGTCGCCATCGAAAGAATGGGTCCTGGAATGGACAAAAGATAGAAAATATTTGATTCATAGGCTTCCAAGAAGTTTACGTTTTCAAAACATAAAAGTTCAAAATTGGAAAAAATAAGAAACTTTAAAAAATTATTAAAAAAAATTAAATAAGTTTGAACTCCAAAAATCAGTAAATTCATTTGAAAATATATAAACACTTTAAACACTATAAACTTCGGTAAATTTATTTGGACATTGAAACAAAATGAGATGGTTTAAAATATTCATTCCTAATTATGGTGATACTAGCTGACCCGGTAAACTTCGTTTTACCTTCTTATGTAATCGTAATAAATGTTTGATTTCATCTACACGTCCTTAACTCCATCGTGCTCGTGAATCGATTCTTATGGAAATCGTAACAAATAAAGTAGAATTTGTATTAAGACCACTTTCCATTAAAACTATTATACAAACCATCTCTGACCCAAAAAACCCTCGAATACCAAATTTCACTTCATACCGACCGACCATTCATACGTGATGTTGTTACAAAGAAAACGCCTCCATTTTTATATATAAGATAGAGTTTAAAAATCAAGCATTGTAGCTCTATGAAATCTACAAGAAAGTTATAAAAAAATTGATTCTTAATTTGTGGAAAAAAATATATTTAATTAAGGAATAATAATGATGAGGATGATGAATGATCTCAAAAAGTTAACTTGTGCAGTTTAAAAAAAATGGAAAGATACCATTACAAGCATCTAAAAAAATTTTTATTTCAGTTAATTATTTGTGTAAGCTTTACTTCGATTTTCGCTTTTAAAATATCATTCTATTTGGTTTAAGTAGGGTAAAGTTAACAAGTAGAAGACTTCTATAGCTTCATTCGCTAAAATCAAAATTACTTTTGATCTTGAGGAAAGTTGATAATTGATTTGAAACCTTCATTTGTTTTTTTTTTATGTTTTAAAGTTTTGTCAAAAACGTAAAAAAAAATCATTAATGATTTTTACCTATTTTCAAAAGTGATCACTAATCGCACGAATCCAAATTCAGGGCACCCAAATTGATTTAAAACCAGCTCTTACATTATTTGCACCTAGGAAAAATGTGAATTTTGTGGCCTTGAGACATTTACTAAAACGCTTTTAAATATGGACTTAAGCATTCAGAATAGTGAGAAACACAAAATGCAATTGAGGCTTAAAATGATTTCTTGAGGAATATTTCAAATCAGCATAAAATTTGGAATGCCGTTTAACTTTCTTTATGTTAGTTCTGCTGACTATCTTGAGTATCCAACACATCTTACTAATTTGTGATGCGTTAAATTTGTATTCGATGAATGAACTTTTAAGTTCAAATGGTTGGTTTCAAATTTTGAACTTGTTTAGTTACACTTCTAAGTAAAAACCCATTTTGGGTCAACATTTGAGTTTCAATACAAAGGATTGACTGAATTGTAAATCGAAATCTACAATTCAAAATTAATTTCAATTCGTGAACATCATAAAGAGTCGTAAAATTAAACGTCTAAGGTCTAGAGTGATTCAAAACGAATTGCGCCGGAGCCGAGCAAAAATTTCTGATATGTTTGTTTACATTTATTTTTAAACACCTTTTGGGATCAAGTGATTTCTCTTCCTGTACTTAAAATTTTACTTGGAAAAATTTTCCATGGGGGGGTTAACCCCTAAACCTTTCGCACGGCCTTGGTTAGAAGTGAAAAATATGAAAACCTTCAGAAATCACAAAACAGAATGAAAATTTTTGAACCAAGGTATTTCTATTTTATATCCAGAAAGATTATTAAAAATTTGGACTTAAATGTAAGAAGAAAATCCAAATTTGTTTCCTAGTCCAAAATATTTTTTCATGAAGTTATCATACTAACTTAGCTCAAAATATGAATAACTAAATTTTAAAGAAAAGCGGGAGACATAATAAAACCCCACAAATTTTATTTTACTTCAGATCTCCTGAATAAATGTATGTAATGATAGATTTTTTTGATGTAAATGAACCATTCTGAATACTCAAACACTATACAATCAATAACTAAGTTGGTTGAATACTTTTTCTGTTCTTGGTATAACCAGTGATGAGAAGGCATTTTCCATTGAAAATGAATTGACTCTATTGAAAACGAATGTTTTTAAGAAAAATTTCATGTAAATTCTCGACAGCCGTTAGGAAAAAAACCATGCTAATGACCATTTTTTACATATCCAAAATATTATGTTGAAAAATCTCAAAGTGTTAAAACATATTGCTGGTTTTTCTTTTCGTACTTGATTCTAAAATCTTCATAAGGTATTTACATCATATAAATCATAAAAAAGGTAAAAAATAAAGTTTAATATAGTGCAGAAAATGTTTTTTTACAAATGCATAAGAGATGAACGTGATAGATATTATCTGAGAAAAATTATCCTGTAAATCGATATGAACTGCTCCTGGGGAGTTTCTCCTTCAATATTGTACGATTTAGGTTTTTCTTAATAAAATTGGTTATTTTGACAACTTTAGAACAGATGTTTTTAAGACTCATAAGTAAGAAATTTTCAATCGGAAAAAATATAAAAAAGTAGATCAAAAAGCTTGTACAATAAATTGAATCTTTCAAAAAGATCAAGTTGCAAATTACTGCAAGGAAAATCATGGAAAGCTTTGTGAGTTGTTTATAGAAATTCAAATAAATAACATTTGAAAAATCTAAAAAATAACTCAAGTTTTCAGAAAAATCTGAAGACCCCGGAGAAAAAGGTACGATGATTTATTATAAATCCCCTAGTGTCTTCACTTAGGGGGAAGTGCTCCCAAATGCGTATATTGGGTAATATGCTCATACAGCCGATTGACGAAATGGCTGATAAATCATCATATATAATCAGTGCAGTTTGAAGGTAATCCACTTTTGACACATGGCATGAATTTTTTTTATTGTTATATACAGTTAATTTTTTTTAAAAATTCAAAAAAGATTATAAACAGTTTTGTTTAAATGTATTGAACTTTTTTACTCGTGCGTACAAAATCTGTAAACAAAAATGTTAATAGTTTTTCTTTCTAGTTCATCTAGAAATCAAAAACCTTACAATTTGAAACTTTTAGCAAAGTTATAAACAATAGATAAGATATTGGAAAAAGAGACAGGTATTGAATACCAATATCAGGCAGGTTGAATGCATCTAACATGAAAAAATAGATTAGCCAAATATATTTTTTACTTTTTTTTCATTGAAATATTAAGTCTACGCTCAAATTACAATTCTACAATGAAAATAGAAGAGCTGATAGCTGATCTGATGAAAATATGATATAAAAAAAATATTTCTATGAAATATGGCCATATGGCATCCCTGACTATGTTATATTAAAAAAAGTCAGTGATATCTGAAATTTCGCCAAAATGTCAACTTTGACGTATGCTTGACATCTACCATTTTCAATTAAATTTTTCGAAAATATTGCAAGAGGGACTGAAATACAGCTAAAAACATCAATATGCGCATTTAGTCCGCCTGGTTTCGGAAATCGACTATTTTGACTACTTTCATTATAAAATCATTTTCTCAAAAACTGTTAGAGATTTTCGTATAATTGCCTCAATGTATAGAAAACAGATGTCCGCTCATGTGCGTATAGTTTTCAGACTTCTATCTATTGTAATATGAAAGAAAATGAGTATTCTTCTTAGTATTCGCGTTTATTCCGCCTCTCCCTTACCCAGTTTCATTTCGATGTCAACATCCGTTATTATCGAAATTGTATCTTTCTTACAGTTATTGGATGGATTAGATATAGCATAAAGCATTTCGTAATTCGGGGTGTGGAATAATAATGCACAGTATTGTTTAAAAACCTTCATTTTCACTAACGATATACCTTACTTAAAGGTATTTACTTTATTTAAATTCTAGTTTGTGTTTGAATGGTAAAAAATGAGACGCATTTCCACGACATTACTGCTTAAAATATTTAATGACCTATTTGCTTGTCTACCAATCTGAAATTCAAAATATGAAACTTATTCAAAAAGAACACCCGGGTTAAAATTTTTGTCTTGTTTGGATGCATAATAACAAAATTATTTCTAAAACATACTAAAGGTAAAGTTAATATGAACGACCTTTTTTTGTCGTCTGATACTAAATTTGAATTCAGGAATATTTAGATCATTTGTCCTGCTATACTCCCATGTATGGATTAGATCCAACGCATAGTAACATAATTGCAGTAGTTTTTCGATTTTATCATTGTTCGATTTTTCAATACTCGATTAATTCAAGCTCGATTTGATCACGGTTATTGTTTCGATTTTATCACTTTGATTTTGGAAATAATTCTGAAATTATTTGTCGTTTTTCCATTTTTATTTCCAGTTTCGCCAAATTCACTGTTTTGCCATTATCACGGTGAACTAAGCGTGAAAAAATCGAAAAACTACTGTATTGTGAAAATATTAAAAAGTTCGTATAGATGACCCCTTCTATCGTCTATTCTATCGTCTTATGGAAAGTTTGTCCTGTGTCTCGTCCTGTAGAACTCTCGTGTATGAATTTTTGTCTCAACGTGATGCCTAATAACGACATCATTGCCAAAACATTGGAAAATTATTATGAACGACCCCTTTTGCTGACCCTTTGTCGAAATTTGACAACTGAAATCAATAACCTGTGCTTTAAAACTCCCTTTTAAACATTTTCATTACAATCCGATACATAATCAATACCATATCGCAAAAAGAGTGAACATATCGTAGGAACGACCCCTTTTGTCGTCCCTGACCTAAAATTTGTCCCCTGAAATCCATTATCCGCCTCGTAAAACTTCCATGTTTCCATCGCTAAAACAAAACTTGAGTTGTATGCACGACCCCCTTTGAAACGAGTCATCTGAAATCTGAAAACATTTTTTATCATTCGTGGTCATAATGAGCATCTATGTTAAATTTTAGCTCTCTAGGCAGCTGATATGCTTTTCATCTTTCGCATTAGTGATCTCGATTCCCTGCAGTTTGAATTATATGTAATATTGCTGCATATGTGGTTTCAATCAATATTTTCCATTCCATTGATTTTTTGCATTTTTTTAGTATCCCTCCCCCCTCGTGATGTCTCATCTTCAAGTGACAAAAGGAGGATTTCAAATAAGTTCTATCTGGCCTAATTTACCTACCTGGCTACTTTCCATGTCAATGACAGAAAATTTTTAATCAAGAACTTCATGAATAATATATTTGCAAGTAATAAGTCAGTATCGAAAAGTAAACTTTTCAGCAGGGTATTGCTTAAATAATAATAATTGTATGGGAGAGTGGGGAATCATGGGCCACTTTTTCTCGTTGTTCCATAACTTCTTTATTATAAAAGATAAAATAAAAATAAAAAATGGTATGGTTTTCTACATTTTCAAGGTATCATAAGGTATTTTTTGAGTTTTTTAATAAGTTATTTTCCCCAAGTTCTGACTGTTTGAAAAAAAGCAATATTTTTTGGATTTTGAAAAATGGTGGGGAATCGTGGGCCACCGAATCCAAATTGACCAAATAACATGCAAAGTTTATGAGTTGTCCCAAAACTGTGATTTTCTAATTCATTTCGTTATTTTAAAGCAATTTCAGGTGATGAAATAAAAAAGAGAGCTGTGTATGATCGCAAAGATTCCAAAACCTGGCTCGAGAACGTTATGACAAAATTTCTTTTTTAGGATGGACAAAATTTTTTTCATATCTCTTCATTTGGCATAAAAAAAACTTTACAGATAGGTAAAAAGTATTTTAAGTTCTGAATGTGTATAAAAACATAAAAATATAGGTGATTCAAGATGTGTGGCCCAAGATTCCCCACAAGCTATGATTTGCAAATTGCTTGGGTTTGTGTGACTTATTGATGTTTCATCAAAAATTCCTTTTCCATGTGAAAGATCATGACAAAAATAAGATCATAAGCGTATGAGCATATTTTTGTTATGCACTTTAGGTTCCCCATCGATGAAATTAGCGGGTGTTTTTATAATTATGTAAGTAAATTTTACTAACTTTTTTTTAGCTTGATAAATAAAAGAAACATATGATGCGTATTTCAGTCAGCAACAATATATGCCCACGCAAAGCGACGACGATTACAGTTGGTTTGAGATTTTTATTTCAACACACATCTGAGATATTAAAAGTGGCCCACGTTTCCCCATGGCCCACGATACCCCACTCTCCCCTACTTATTTAGAAAATTTGCCGCAAATTTTATTACAAACTCGTGAGAATATAAAACGTGGTAAAACTTTCTGCAATTTCAGTAGCTTTCACTTCGACAAAGAAATATCCTAATTGCAGCTAATTTATTGATCTGGAAACGTGGTTTATTTTACCGAGCTGCTTGGTGAGTATTCTAACGTTTGATTGTCAATAAAATGAGCTCGATATCTTAACGTATCATCTCAGGACGTCAACTTTATTCCTTAAAAAACTTTATTTATTTTTATTGTGGATGGTTTGTCCTTTCGTGAATCTTACGCTTGCGAATCGATTCCATCCACGCGAACTTCGCCACCTGTCGTGAAAAAAAAAATCTTCAAACAGGGTAATGCTCAATCTCTATTTTCCCCGATTCTTCCCATGGGAGTGATTTAAGACCACTTGTTTTTACTGTTAAGGGTTTAGTTAACGCTCTGTTTTCGAGTGAATGCCCAGAATATGAATGCCAGAATATCAAAGCAACACTTCTTTATTCATGAAGTGATTGATGTTTCCAAGAACGAATGAAAGCAATACCCCCTTTCAATGGCCATTAAATTTAGTTTGTAATCTGGCATTAACAACGATTTGAACGTGAATTTACTGACTGCTTTCCCTTCAAGCGTTTGTTTGGCTGAGTACTGTACACAGATACTGGCTGCGTTCGAAACGTTGCGTTGTTCGATTATATGTGCCCAGCAAATTCTTTCAACGAGCATTCGCTCGAACGGTTCAAAAGTTTATTTTTGTTTTGATGCTCTCTGAAATAATGACAGCTGCGCTCTCAAAGTAGAGAGCCATCAAAACAACTCTGAAATCGGTCGTGGGTAGACGTTGTTTTGCACCGGGTGAAGTGAAAGTGATATCAGTCCAATCGGTGGTGTTGCTTGAGCTGTGCGCTGTCGTTTTTCGTGATTGCGTGTGATAACAAACATTTGACGCTGCAATAATCGCGGAGTTTGATTTTTATTACATTGATACATTGTGACAGCGTGACTTCGGTGGATTGGTTTTGGGAAAATGGAAGTCGATGGAAATACTGTGTTGGCCAGGGCTTTGAAAGAACAGGTAAATTCAATCTTTTTTTGTTAGTGAAATAATAACATTATCTAAGCATTCAATGAGATAAAGGACTTTATTTTTAATTTTAGGTACGAGAAGCGATAGTGTGTTTCGTTTTATTGCCACTTGGCGATAAAGCAAGATTGTTGGTCGTTGGCACCGGCAAATATTGTTTATCTACTGATAGCATTATACAATTTTTTTTACAATCGTGTTTGTATAAACTGGATTAGTTAATTGAAAAATGCCTCTTTTTTAATTCTAGGGAATTGAATATGTATTCGGCATCGTTGGAATCCCGGTGATAGAGCTATCGATGGCAATGCAGGCAGAAGGATTGAAGTATATTGGCATGCGAAACGAACAATCTGCATGCTATGCAGCACAGGTAAGTTACGATGCGGTACAAAAACCGACAGATGGAGGTTGACATTTAACATACATACAAAGTACTCGTGTGGGTTTATTTACAATGTTGAGCAAAGAAAATTATTCATCATTTCATATATTCGATCTTAAGGAAGAATGACCCTGGTTGTTAAACTCCCTTGAAAAAAAGAGCAATTACGCCAAAACCAATTTATGGCTTAGAACTTAATGTTTCACCCAGTTTATAACTTGTATTTGTTTGACTCTGTTGCATTTTTTTAAATACCTTTCTAGAGTTTGTTTTGATTAGGTCGTATGAGCCACCTGAAATGTTTAGAGAAAATCGTTGTTAAAGTTTTATTATCATTTTTCAAATCTACTATTTAAAAATAACTCGGTATGCAATGCGAAAATAGATATGAATTAGGCTAATGTATTCGATCCAGGCATAAGTTTAGTTTTTCAAGAATACATGCACTTTCGACCTTAGGCATTGCGTAGGCCAAGTCGAACCGTCCGTATTTCAATGTGGTTAGGAATGCGATGAGTTTTTTCATCCCTTCCTATCAACATTGAATGGCGCAGGGGCAAAGAATCACGCAAGTAGTTCAAAAGCTGGTCATAAAACAAAAGCCCTGCTCACATTTTCACCAACTATTCAATTTCTTCTACCCAAAGCGCTCAAGCTTTGATCTTTCCACCTATCAATACTTTCATTTCTGTCTAAACATTATTCTACTTTGAATTTCTACCTCGCCTTAATGAATTAAATAAGAAAATTTTATTTCATGTGTCTTAAACTTGCTTATTTGGACTAATTTGCCTCACGTACTAAGGTTCACGGTATGGCTCTTTTGAGAATGATGCAATTATTAGCATATATTTCGCAAAAAATTCTTGTGCCAAGCCACCTTAAAACAGAGCTTAAAAAAATGAACTAACGTTTGAATCCCTGGAAAGTTGTCTGGTTCCGTGCGAGTGGTATGCGCCCTACAGAACCTCCGATTTCAACTTAACGGGTTTAGTGTTGTAGACGGCCACTGTGATGAAAAAATATGAGCTATTTATTTATCCAGCTAAATATTTATTATTATAGATCTTGCCTAGCAACAAATTGAGACGACTTTAAGCACCCTTACGAACGAATTTCTTCAAGTTTTTTTTTAATTTTCAAAAACTCCCCGAAGCATTTTCTGAGAAAAACCAACAGGCTGAACAGTTATTATGCGACCTTTGTTTTGCACGCCAATCCAGTGTGGTGCAAAACGTCGAACAAACCAAATTACACTTAAAAATATAAAAGACATCCTACGTCCTAAATTCAAATCATTTTGTAAAATTTATCCATTGATCAAATGAAACCAAGTTTTTACCTCACATGGAATACATGTTTATTAATTGTTTGCAGGCAATAACAAAATTTTTTTATATTGGTTCTTACGGCGAAATCAAAGAAACTCCAGATATATCAAAGAAACCCTCTTTTGTAACTGAATCAAAGCAATCAAAAGATTCCTTTTTATTCTACCACGGTAAATGAAAAGTTCATACACCGGTATTTCGATAGCAACTTACTACCTTCTTCAGTGAACGTTTCCGATTGATGAATGTGTATCGTTTCCCTCCCTTATATTGTCCGGGTTAGGTAAGCTACTACTAGGTAGCAGAAACCTCCGAATGCTCGGCAGTTGTGCCGTTGTCTGTATTTTGGGTCTACCTACCCTATTCTGGGTGTTTTCTGGTAGTGCTAAATTATTTTCTACCCGTTTTTGGGCATTGTCAGGTAAATTATTGTACTTCTTTTTACCTAAGAATTTGAACAACCAAGTGTGCCCTAGACCGGTGTCTCCGTTTAAGAGATGAACTGATTTTTCATTGAAGATTTCAATGCTTTCAGCAACATCCAATTTAAGCGAATTACTATTCAAAGACCGGATCAGCGAGACATTTCCTCGATCAATAGAGTGACCAGATTCACACATGTGTAAAGCTACTGCAGATCTAGGATTCTGTGAAGGAAGAATTTTCTTCTTTGAGTCAGATCTAGCTATAGCCATGTGTTCCTCGAATCTATCAATCAACTTCCTTTTGGTTTGTCCAATGTACACCTTATCACAGTCGGAACAACTGATTTTGTACACACCAGATCTATGAAGGAGCTCCACTGGATCTTTTGTCGATCCTAAGATGGATTTCAGTTGATTATTAGAGCTAGTGAACACTAGTTCAATATCGAACTTTGTCAACTTGTGTCGCAATTCGACTGCATTCGGAGGTTTCTGCTACCTAATAGTAGCTTACCTAACCCGGACAATATAAGGGAGGGACACGATACACATTCATCAATCGAAAACGTTCACTGAAGAAGGTAGTAAGTTGCTATCGAAATACTGGTATATGAACGTTTTATTTACCGTGGTTGAATTAAAAGGAATCTTTCGATTGCTTTGATTCAGTTGAATCATTCAACCAAGTAGGCTCATACCACAACAGAGCTCTTTTGTAAGCAAATTTGGAACACACTGCAAATAATTTTCTCATGAACTGTAAGTGACCTCTGGAGTGAATTTTGCCCATTTGGTAATTCATGTTAATTTTAAGTGTCCGTAATGAATGTAATGTGAGTGACTAAGGGATTTCCAAGTGGGCAGGTACTAAATTTGAAATATGTGTATTTAGTTGTTGAGAAACTAATATATTGCTATTTTTCTGCACCTGCCGGTTCAAACACAACTCTGTTAAGTTTCTATAATAAAATGAATCTTTCAAAAGATAGCTGACATTTGCCACCGATACATTCATTTAAATTTCAAACGACCAGTCAAGTAAAATGTACAATTAAGTGACCGGTCAAGTGAATTTCCATTGAGCATCTAATGAAATTGAAGTAAGCGACGAAATAAGTGGACATTCAGAGGAATTTCAAGTGCCAGTCACTCAAAACTTAAGTGATGAGTTTGATTTGGTCACTTGAAACTTGAGTGAGGGGTAGGTAAAATATACATGAGCCACTTGAAATTTAAAAATACACTGAACTTCCTCATTTCACTGAAAGTGAATTTTAAGTGTTTTTGGGTTCAGTGTCGATCACCCCTCTTCCCTAGCAAAAAACCTGTTATATATTTTAATAAGGTTTTTTTTTACGCGGAATAAAATCTGTTTTTAACGTATAGGACGAGACATATTTTCGCTCAAAAAATTTGTTAATTCACGAGAGCCGTGTAGAAGAAAAACCTTTTTTTCTGTATTTTAAGAGACTTTCAGCCAGGGACGGGATTATGTCATAGTCATGAGCCAAAAATTGCGACAAGTGACCCATTTTTTTTCCTCACATGTCGTTAGTTTAAGATTTTTTCGAAATGAAAGCATGCTATGAATGTTTATTTTGGTAAAGAAAGATTTTTCCATTATGTCATTGATCATTGAGATCTCCAATATTTCAGTCATGACATGATGGTTAAAACTGGTCATAACATAGATCGCCAGTGCAATTTTTGGCTGCTTCGTTTGCCAAGCAAATTTTCAATATGCTGTAGTATAACAAATGCTAACTAGCAATAGTATTTAAAAGATGAAAATAGAGATAACTGTTTGCTGCGTCTTTTTTTAAAGATTCCATTTAATTCCCAAATTTCATTCATTGCTCACTCTTCTCATACGTGACATTTATTTACCTCACGTGAATATGAATGGTATTTTCATTCACATGATAGGAATATTTCTGTCATGACATGAACCATGACTGATCATATTTTCTTGGGTATAGTGATCCAAAAATATATTTCGCCGTCCATATGAATGAATGAAAATTTTCAAGCCTGCTTTCAGCCTTGTTATAAGAAGCCGTGTTAAAAAAACTGAGCAAACCACCTAAAAAATCTTTACTTATTTCTTTGGATACTTATTTCAGTTTCACTTCTAGTATGTACTCTGAATAACATTTGGGAAAATCATTGAGGGAACCAAGCAAGGTTCCATTCGGCATTCAGTCGGAATTCATCCTTCAGCAATGCGGTTCGGTATTACTCACAAATATGTTCAGAGTAGGCGTTGAAATTCGATAATCTGATCGCGGATACAGAACATGCTTTTGACGGTTGCTCATCAACTATTACTTTGCGTTATTTCTTCTGCAATCGGGCATGGAAATACCATGGCTTTCCAGCGTGCCTTCGAACATACAAAAAACTTCAGAAAGTTTTTTTGTGCAGTCACTCCACCACCAGGAGTAATCCGTTATCGGGAATCTTTGAGATTCAAATATTCGGCTTTCATCATTCGGTAACATTTCAGAGTTGCGTTGGATTTCGGTTTTCGGATAGTCTGATCGACGGGATCATTTAGCGGTTGTTCACCAAGCATCATACTGGATTATTTCTCATGCAATCGGGCATGAAAAAACCAGGACTCTGTAACGCAACTCTGCATCACACACACACATACACTCACAAACACAATCATTCAATCGGAATGAAGTAATCGGAGTACAAATCAAAAGTAATACGGTTTGACTATTGGTCCGAAATTATGATGAGGTAGGTTTTGGTGTTGGATTTTATGTCAGAGAGCTGAGACTGCTATGTTAAGCTCATTCGTAGGTGTTGTCAGAGAATCATTCGGTATATTGGCGATGGGCGCGCACGCAATCCCGGTATACGATTTCTCATGAGTGAAACAGAGAAAGCAATAGCCTTCACTCCAATTTCACTCCGATTAGCTGTCATTCTTATGGAAATTTGTGTAAGAGTAAAGAGCAAGCTTTATTCTTTTTAGCAGGCCCAAGCCCAATTGTCAGAAATCCATTCAGCTACCCAATCCGAAACTCATACAGCTATTCAGTCGGAAACCCATTCAGCAAAACAGCCAGAAACTCCTTTGGTAAAACGGTCGGAATCCTATTCAGAAAAATATTCAGAAATACGGTCGGAAAAACAGTCAGAAATCTGGTTAGAAAAAAGGTCTGAAAACTGTCGGAAAAACATTCAGAATTGGTTGTCGAACAAATATTCAGAAAACAAGTCAGTAGCTCAGTCAGAAAACTTGTCAGAATTGAGTTGGTTTTTTGTTTTGTAATTTCTTTATAACAATTGATTCGATATGAAATGTATGTTTGAGTCAGCTTTTATGTTTCATTGTCAGTTTGTTGGTCTGTATTTTATACCCTCTCTCCCTTAAACGGGTAACATTTGGTTTGAAAAATCTCAATGTCTTGTTTTTTAGATTTATTTAAAATCCCACCTTTGTTCACTTTCATTTAAATTTAAACCTTTTAGACGAACGCTAGTTCATTGGGGGTTTTAACTGACTATTTTTCTTGAAATAATTATAATCTGTGAAAATTGTAATGAAAGTTCTAAAAATATTCCTCATTTCTGTTTTTTATGAACAAATATTTCATTTTTTTTGTCCCCAGAATTTATTGTTTCTTTTTTAAAAAGTAAATTTCAAATGAAGCACTTACTTATAAACTTTTCTTCATCAACAGGCCATTGGATACCTCACCGGAAAGCCTGGTGTATGCTTGGTCGTATCCGGTCCGGGCTTGCTGCACGTAACCGGTGGAATGGCAAACGCCCAGGTCAACTGCTGGCCTCTGCTAGTCATCGGAGGATCTACCTTCCAGGACCACGAAGGTATTGGTGGTTTTCAGGAATGTCCTCAAGTCGAGCTGAGCAGACCTTACTGCAAGTACGCTGCCCGACCACCAGGTGTCGCCCTCATTCCTTTGCACGTGGAGAAAGCTGTGCGGTTGGCATGTTACGGAAGACCTGGAGCAGCTTATCTGGACTTCCCGGGCAATTTGCTACTGGCTAGAGTTCCTGAAGATAGCATTCCTAAGCAGTACGCTCATCCAGAACCACCAATCATTTTCCCGAATGTAAAATGCGTCAAAAAAGCTGCACATTTATTGGCTGCCGCTAAAAGGCCTCTGGTAATAATCGGAAAAGGGGCTGCTTACGCTAGGGCAGAACTTCATTTAAGGCAACTGGTTCATCAGACAAACTTACCGTTTTTGCCTACTCCGATGGGTAAAGGAGTGGTCCCTGATTTGGATCCACAATGTGTGGCCCCAGCCAGAACTTTGGCATTGCAAAAGGCAGATGTCATATTGCTTCTGGGAGCACGTTTGAACTGGATGCTGCACTTTGGCCGACACCCTCGCTTCGCACCCGATGTTAAAGTCATTCAGGTTGATCTCAATGCTGAAGAAATGCACAACAGCGTACTGAGTACCGTTGCCGTTCAATCGGACATTGTTCCATTTACGGAGCAGTTGATTGACGAAATGGCTCGAATGCATTACTACTTCGACAAAAATAACGATTGGTGGGTGGACCTTAAAGCCAAGTGCGATAAGAACCGTAAGATTGTTCAGGAAATGGCTTCCAATACGCAGGTTCCATTGAATTATCACGCTGTGTTCCACCATCTTCAAGAGTTGATTCCGAAAGATGCCATCATCGTTAGCGAAGGCGCAAATACTATGGATATAGGACGTTCATTCTTGCACAACAAATGGCCCCGGCATCGTTTGGATGCCGGAACATTTGGAACCATGGGAGTAGGTCCAGGCTTTGCCATTGCCGCAGCGTTGGTTTGTCGAGATCGTTTTCCAGGAGAGAAGGTGATTTGTGTTGAAGGAGACTCGGCGTTTGGATTTTCGGGAATGGAAATAGAAACCATGGTTCGCTATCAACTTCCGGTAGTCATTGTTATCGTCAACAACGGCGGAATCTACTCCGGGTTCGATAAAGCCACTTACGATGATATTCGTTCGGCTGGCGATTTGACCAAATTGTAAGTTTAGGATTTTCTGCCTTTTATCTTGTTAGTGATAAATTATTTTTGATTCCAGAACTCCTCCAACGTCTCTGAATGTGGAAACGCGGTACGAAAACATGATGAACATGTTCGGATCCCAGGGATATTTCGTTCGTTCTATTCCGGAGCTGCAGAGTGCTGTTAAGGAGGCGCTTATTTTGACCGACAAACCGACCATTGTAAATGTGATCATAAGCCCCCAGGCCGACCGAAAACCACAGGATTTCCAATGGTTGACCGAATCGAAGTTGTAGGTTAAGCGAATGAGATGCTACCGTTTGAGTAACACGCTGGGCTTTAATATATCCAATTCCGTACTAAATATACAAGCTTAAAATGTTGGTGCATGGCATATAGAGTTGTAGTATTCAGTTATGATAGTCAAATCAATAAAGTTATGTATTTTTAACCCGTTTTCTTGATTTCAGTCTACTCAGGTTGTATTTTACTTGGAAGTTTAAGAATAGAGACTTGGAATCTCTGAAAATTTGCCACATAATAGAGAAGATTCTCCTCTATCTATTACGCTGTTCAAGAAAAAAATCCATCGGAACATTAGGTCAAATTTTTTGTTAGAAGTTCTGCGTACGTAATTTTTTAAATGTTCACTCAAAGGTATTCCATAAAATTTTAAATTTAACATTTTAAAGCTATATTAGATTGAAATTCTTTAGAAAAAAAAATCATTCTTCGAATAAATAACAAATATTCAGGCTAAAAAGTACAAATTTCGAAGCAAATTTCAAGATTAACAAAAAAAGATACAAACAGTTGGAATTGTAACTGGCAACTAAAATTTTCTTTCCAATGGAAGACAGAACGCAGCTTAAAGTTGAGAAAAGAAAATTATAAGTCCTACACTCCCCCTATTCGCATATGAGTCCCATGTGTAAAAACTGCAAACCGAGAAAAACGCTTGTAAAGTTTGAAACTTGTTTTCATAAAAACAATCGTATGCATCATTTGTTGGCAAAACCTATCAATAGTTCGGATAGAAAACACTTCAAAGAATACTTTTGTTTACTTTTGGGCTAATACTAACTAATAATTACGGAGAAATTTCAATAAAACACTGATGAGACTCATATGCGAATATTCTTAACCCACGAACAGAGATTATTCGCAAATGAGTCTTTGGTGGTAAAGTTATCGGCAAGAAGCAAGTACTTTTCTAAATTTTTTTTTCATTTGTTTAACATTCTTTTTGATGACAGATGAAAGTTATCGAAAGATCTTGATTCCAAACTGATTTCAATAAAGGATTTTTCGCTAAGTGGGATGGGTTTTCCAGTGTTTTTCCAAAACTTTGTTTTCATTCGAGTGAAACTGCGGCGAATTTATCAGATATCATATCATCATTTAATTCAATGTGTGCTACGGATACGTATAGATAACATCGACCAAAAGTCTGCTGGATTCAAGTCAAAGAAGGAGATTTCTTCCGGGATCATCTTTCAAGGTAATAAACGAAAACAGTGGTATTGATATTGTTGTGCATATAGAAAAAAGTAATGAAAAATGTTTGTTATTTTGTTACCGAAACAACACTTCAAGTACCACCCACCCGATCACACATTAGATCGTCGAAATTACCCACGAAGGAACCATCCTGACCGAATACTGATCTATTGAGCGAAGTTCATTGGTTGATTTTTGTCTAAAAAATAATTTTGATTACCAGTTACTTATTAATGTTTTTTGTGACTAAGAACCAGATTTCATCGGAATCATTTTACTACTATACGTTCAATTTTTATTTAAATTATGTTTTAAGCATTGAATTATAGATTTACTTCATTTTCTATCTATCCTTTCCTTCAATGGCAAGCTCTGGCGCTGAATTTCGGTCATGGGACTCATATGCGAATATTTTTCACATGGGACACATCAGGGGTCATATTTTTTTCAAAATTTTGGGAACAAACTTCGAACAAAAACTTGTTTTATAGGTAAATTGGAGCAAAAAGAAGCGTTTTCCACCAATAACTCAAAAACGATGAAAATGCACATGGGACTCATATGCGAATAGGGGCAGTACAATACACTAAGGTTTTTTTTACACTGATAAACGTAACGCGTAAAAAAAAACCGTGTTGATTCCCGAAAACCTTGTAAATAAAACAGTGAAACATGAGACATGAAATCTGAGATAAGAGACATACATTAGAAATTAGAAATGAGACCTGAGATATGAGACATGAGACCTGAGACCTTAGACCTGAAACTTGAGACCTGAGACCTGAGACCTGAGACATGAGACATGAGACCTGAGGCATGAGACAAGAGCCATGAAACATTAGACCTGTGACATGGGACTTTAGACCTGAGAAAAGCTATTAATTAGTGTTAGTACCGCGAGAAATAAGTTAAGCTCCGATTTTTACTTGCGTGAAAGGGATTGACTCGTAGGTGGCGAAAAATACTGTCGCGAGTTCGCTACTACAAGCTGCTAGTGTTAGTACCACGAGAAATTAGTTCAGCTCTGATTGCATAATTTCCTTCTTGCTCAGGTCTCAAATCTAATATATCTTTTCTCAGGTCCCAGGTCTCAGGTCTCAGGTCTCATGTCTCATATCTCGTGTCTATATCTCAGGTCTCAAGTCTCAGGTCTCAGGTCTTAGGTCTAAGGTCACATGTCTCAGGTCTCAGGTCTCATGTATCATGTTCTTAGTCTCAGAGCTAAGATTTTCCCAACTTCAAAACGATTTAAACTGTTTTCCTTTGAATATTTTCTCTCAAATCCGTGTTAATTCGCGAGATCCGTGTAAAAAACGGTGAAAAAAAGGTGATTTTCGTCAAATTAAAAGGGGAGGAGTTTCCGAAATACCAATATTTTTTTTACCAGAAAGCTGTACCAGTTTGGTAACATTTTCCTAACAACTGGTAGATTTTACCGAGGTATCAGTTATGTTTACTGAAATACGGGTAGGATTTACCGAAACATTCCGATAATATTTACCGAATAATCGGTTATTTTTACCTAACAACCAGTAACCTTTACCGAATATTCGGTATTTTTATGTAAGTTCTCGCCAAAATATCTGCAGTTGTTACCGAAATGCCGATAATATTTACAGAAAACTGCAACATTTTATTTCATTTTTATCGAAAATCGAAATTCGAATCATCTCGCATAATACATTGTACATTATACACAGTAAAAAGCTTTTCAAGCTTGGGAATTTTTGGCAGAAACCTACATGAAAAAATTACCGAAATACCTGTAATTATTCTCAAATAACTGTTTTTATTACCGAAATACAGATTAGATTTTACCAAAATACCTGTAACCATGGCCGTAGGAAGAGGGGGGGAGGGGGTTGAGGGTTAAACCCCCCCCCCCCATGGCAGTCCAGAAAAAACAAGAGAGGTATTCTACTCTGCTCTCAAAATTTCAAAATCTCAATCAAATTTTTATGATTGAATGTTATTATTCAAGAGTAACAATTTGAAATCTGAACTGATGCCAAATCCTTGAAAACTAACCCCAAGGTTTAGTATTCTGTTATAGTTTTTCAAAATTTTCTCCCTTGTGGATAGAAACTCAATTCTGAATATTAAATGTTAAATGAGATAGATCTCATTGGAGGTTCTGATTCCATATTATCAAAATCCAAAATATAATTCTGATTTCATTTTCGGATTCTGTATTCAGTTAAGTCTTTTTATTTTTCAATAAGAAATCCTGGTTCCAATCCGGTTTTTAATTTCATTTCAAATTTCAATTTTGCTTTTCGAACTTATCATATGATCCCTTGGAGCCTAAGGGGTATAAATGTATAAAAGCCTATTTCGTGTAAACACGAAAAGTTTAAAGTGTTTTGTTTGGTCATTTTCCATATTCTTTTTAAAAAAATGCTTTTTTCATTCGAATCTAAAAGTATTAAAAAAATCAAAAAATCTGAAAGAACCATCATATACAATTTGAAATATGAAGAATCATTTGACATTATTAACTCAAAATCGACTATTTTGCACTTATACCCCATTGCATTGGGTCTGAGGGCCACATGTGCATTTTTAATATCAAGGTTGAATATTTCTTAATGTTGAAAACGCAGGTTTCAGTGGTGGAATAGAGTTATCTTTATTCATGTTTCGTCTATTAGGTCATTAGATTACAACTATATTAATTAGCGATAGCTAATTGTCACTTCCACATCTTATATTCCCTAACCGGGAAAGTACTCATTTCTCAATGAGTACTTTGATATTCTTACCCAGAATATCTGGCAACACTGTTGTATTACCACAAACCCAATTTGAGTTGTTTGGCTTCACAGTGTGATGATGTAAACATTTGTACCGTGTTTACCATCATCAGCTGTCATCATCAATCATCACCGCTATTGTTTCAATTGCGAATTGACTCAAAGCACGCGGAACCAAAACAAACTGTTTTGGTTCTGCTCGTGGCAGCAGAAGTTGCTGCTTGCTGCTACCGAGGAAAACCGTAAGTTTCAACACCTCCCCTCAATTCGCAGATTGAGAATGCTGAACAGCTTCACGTGCCTCGCCCTTGGTAACGCCTTCGTGAACGCATCAGCTGGCTGATCCTCAGTAGAGATAAGTCGCAAAGATAGCTGGCCGCTTCTTATGATGTCTCTGATGAAAGCATTCTTCACATCCAGATGCTTCATCCGCTGATGAGTCCGCGCCTCTTCCAGATACTGGATGCAAGGGATGTTGTCCTCCATTAACGTGAAAGGAGTGCTAACCACACCCAATTCACCAAGGAAGTTTGTTAACCACAAACCTTCCTTGACCACATGGCAAAAGACTCCTATCTCAGCTTCGGTCGACGACAGACTGACCGTCTGCTGACGTTTCGTTGGCCACGAAACTAGATTCCCGAAGATCATGTAAGCGTAAACTGATAGGTACAGATCTTCAATCATCGGAGTCGTTGACAAAATCTGCATCAGCATGTCCGACGAGTGGTTCCAATTTCGCGTTTCTGCGGTATACCAACGCCATATCGGTCATACGTCGATGGTATCGCAGAATACGCTGCAGGCCTCGCCAGTGGCTATCCGCCGGGCTGGCCTGGTATTTACTTAGTGCGCTAACCGCTGCACAAATATCTGGCCTCGATGATATCGCCAGATACTGCAAACAACCGATAAATTCTTTGAACGGCTGTTCGGTGATAACCTCAGAATCATTCATCTTCGTCCAGTGAACGTTCATGCCACGAAACCTGTGACCTAGAGTTCACTGGACCTAGAGCCAACCACCTCCCATGCCGCGTATTTCTCCAGGGCTTTTTCGATAGCTGTCTTACAGAAGACCCATGTGTACGAAACATAGAATGGGTTTCCTGTAACATGGGTTAAGCTAACCGCTTCCCATATCTCGCTCTCATCCAGGGCTGCTTGATAGTTGCTTAGTACGCCAACCGCAGCACTGATGTTCGGCCTCGAAAACAGCATACAACCGATCAAATCGTTGAACGGCTGCTCAGTGATAACCTCACTTCGTTCAGCCCGAATCTCGTGCTCTTTCATGGCAGCGGTGGTCTTCCTGAAAAACAGTTCCTTTTGGCCCTAGAGCTTGCTGGCGATTCGAAGTAGCTCTATATACCTCATCATCAGCGGCTACGTTAGCCACGTAGCGTTGATTAGCTTCTCCAGTTCGCTGATGGCGTCTCTGGGCCGGCTCGGGATTTACGGAATCTTGATCATCATCGTCATCTTCGCCATCGCTACTCTCGTAGTCGCTCTCGTCTCGCGCCTTACGCTGACTGGCACCGGAATTGATGATTCGTAGATTCTGGTGGCTGATAACCTCAGCACGCGAACGACGAGAGTTTCTTGCATGTTGCTTTCTGGTAACCCCAGAGAAGCAACCTCTTGTCGCTTTGTTCGCGTTCCCTCTCAAAGCCTTCATTTCGCGATGACTTCGAGAATCTGCACTCTCGGCAGGGATCCGCAGAAAGAACTGGTTGACTGCGCTAGCGACTAACCGTCGCTGAAACCACCTCCTTCGAAGCACCCGAAACATTAACCATCCGCCGGAAACAAGCTTGCGCATACTAACCGCAGCGCAGCTACTAAGCACGAGAATAGTCGTCTCGACTTGCAGCTTTATGGCTTTCCGCTCCGTTGCTTTAACGCTTCGAGCGCTCCATAAAACCGGAAGGCAACGTTCAGCTGCATGCGACCCATCTGGATCGAATATAGTGCTGAAGTATTTGGCAACTAACCGTCGCCCAAAACATCTCCGCAAAAGCCACAGAAAAATCCTTCTGTAAGCTTGGATAAGCTCACGCGTACTGATCGCAGCGTAGCTCCACATCACGAGAGTAACCCTCTCGGCAAACAGCTTCTTCCAATCTCCGATACGGGCTAATCCTCCATCTGGAGCATTCGGACCTGACCAATCCTGGTTACAGATCCCGAGAGTCCTCCTCCCGGCCGTCGGAAATAAACTCACGCTGCTTACCGCAGCGCGGTTTGTGTCGGCATCGAGAGTAACCCTCTCGGAACCCGACTTCCATGCCTCGAACTCCATTGGCACCTTCTGGCTGACCTGGAGTATCTCCTGGCCTCTGCACTGCCGATTCTCTACGCTGGTGATCCTCTGCGCTTGGATCAGTTCAAAACTTCTGACCACAGCGCACAACAAGAGCACGAGAGTAACCCTCTCGGCTATTAGCACCACCCAATTAATCCGGCGTGTTGCTGCAGCTGGACCTTTCCTCCCCTGCGCAGCCCAATTGCGGATCCTGAAACTCCTCATTGCCGTCGGAAATGAAACCATGCTGCTAACCGCAGCGCGGTTCGTGTCTGCATCGAGAGTTACCCTCTCGGAACCCGACTTCCCGGCCTCGAACTTCAGTGGCACCTTCTGGCTGACCTGAAGCATCTCGTGGCCTCTGCGCTGACGATCCTCTGCGCTGGTGGTTTTCTGCGATTGGATCAGCTCATAACTGCTGACCACAGCGCACAACCACAGCACGAGAGTAACCCTCTCGGCTATCGGCTCCACCCAATGTTTCCGGGGTGGATATACCGACCTTCGCGCTGTACCATCTCGGTTGCGGATTCTGGGACTCCTCCCGGCCGTCGACCGTGAGCTCACGCTTGCTAACCGCAACGTGGCTCGTGACGGCATCGAGAGTAACCCTCTCAATCCGCGAACCTCCCCGGGCTCTGGCGATACCTCCTGGCTGGCCGTGGACTCTTGGCTGCCTGGCCTCTGCCCTGGCTGGTCCATCTCCGTTGGCTCGGGGACCCTAGGTTGGCTCGTCTCGGCGCTGGTTGGTCCAACATCAGCTGGCTGGCCCTCTTCGGTGGTCCTCTGGCTGGTGGCTGGCTCCTCGACCTGGCTGGTCCTACTGCGCTGGCTGCTGAAGCACTTGCTAACCGCAAGTCTGGTAAACTTGAGAGTACCCCTCTCACTAACTCGTATTTCCGAAAATCCAGACGTATCTGGGCATATAACCTGTTGAAAACGCAGGTTTCATTGGTGAAATAGAGTTATCTTTATTCATGTTTCGTCTATGAGGTCATTAGATTACAACTATATTAATTAGCGATAGCTAATTGTCATTTCCACATCTTATATTCCCTAACCGGGAAAGTACTCATTTCTCAATGAGTACTTTGATATTCTTACCCAGAATATCTAGCAACACTGTTGTGTTACCACAAACCCAATTTGAGTTGTTTGGCTTCACAGTGTGATGATGTAAACATTTGTACCGTGTTTACCATCATCAGCTGTCATCATCAATCATCACCGCTATTGTTTCAATTGCGAATTGACTCAAAGCACGCGGAACCAAAACAAACTGTTTTGGTTCTGCTCGTGGCAGCAGAAGTTGCTGCTTGCTGCTACCGAGGAAAACCGTAAGTTTCAACACTTAATATTCATATTCAGATTCAAAGTTCTTAAGCTGAATTCTTATGCACATTTCAAACATAACATAGGTTCCAAATGGCGATTCAGAACTGAAAACTCAGAATCAGATTCATTATTCGAAATTCATCAAATGTTATTTTCCCAAATGATAAATCTGATTGAGATTCACATGACAGATCGAATGAATTAAGTCAAATTGAAATCCAATACATCAGAATTTAAATTGATTTATGGTTGAGGGCCCTGAATCAAATTTCACTTCTTGGCTCATATTTTAAATTGTGATCTGGAATTTAGATTCAGAAATCGTATTGAAATTCAAATGAACAGATTCAAAATACAAGTATTAAATTCAGTTTCAGAAATTTTATTAAAAATTAATATTCAAAAACTCAGATTCCGATTACTATTTTGTTGAGGAATTAACACATTGCGGGCATACTACGAAATGTCTCGGTTTTTCGCATGACGCGTGTGCGCATTGCTGAGAAACATAACTCAAATGTGATACATTTTATATTGAAACTTCATTCTACAAAATTGTAATCAACACTTTTGATAACTCAGAGACATCAAATTTGTTGAATTTGATCCAGTGGTTTTTGAGAAAGAAAATTCCAATTTTTGGGCTAAGATGTTTTGCGGTCCTCAATGTGTTAAAATCGCACAGACCTAAAATTTTCAATCAAAGTCAATTTGTTTTCAAAATTCAGCTGAAAATCACGAATAAAAAGAAGATGGAAGTTTAGTTTGCATGTTTTGTTTGATGAAAAGGTTTGATTTTTTTTTAATGCTAGATAGAAATGTTATTATGGAATTGATTTTTAATGAACAATATGTGTTGATAAAGAAACATGTAGATATCTCATATTCACGAATTTTTTTTTTAGGAAATACCATATTTTCTTGGTGAATTGTACAACATTAAGTTTATTGCAAATTTTCAAGAGCCAACTTACAAACTAAAAACTTAACTTAGGATTGAGTTAAGCCTCGATCTTTGAATTTGTTCAAGATTTTGGTAGATTTAACTTATTTGATTTGACCAGAGAATTTTTTTTTTACAGAATTTGAATGCTTACTTGGAAAAAACAAATTATTCTATGCTGAAATCAAATAAGCTAAATCTACCAGACTCTTGAACAAATTCCAAGCTTGTAACCGCTGATAAAACTAAGTTCCGTAAAACGGGGTAAGATTAATTACTTTTTTCAATGTTTTTCGATTATTTTTTCTGTTCAAAAGGAATGTGGCATGTTTAATACTTTTAAAACCAGTACTGGACTCCTATGAACGTAAAACATGGTTGCATAAATTTATTAGACTATTTTAAATTTGATTAAAAAATCGATTTCGTCTTTGTTTAGAATTTGATACTTTGGGATAACATTGATCAGTCTCTTTTTTTGACGGTTTTTACGAGCTTTCTCGATCATAAAAAATACAAAACACAAAACATAATAATTTCAAATGCTAGTGATTGATAAATTAAGGCAGTTTGTGTGTTATGGCCAAACGACAATTAAAATCGAAAGATGGACCAAGATGCTGCATAAATTAAGGGACAAAAAATTTTAACGTTGCATTCCAAATTTTAACTACAAAAAAAAAAAAAAAATATTGTCATCATTCAATTTTCTAGGCCCTCGCTCTATACCCCCTTTATTTTTTCCTTCAAACTTAACCATTTGATAGGGTTTCTAGCCGTTTGTACTTGACCGCCTTACTCTTGGAAAACGTCCCTATTTTTAAATTTCATAAATTTTCCTTAAAAGACAACAACAACTAGACCAAGACTATAAAATTTCTAAGAATAAAAGTTTAACTGTCACATTAATCAACCTGCTGCTTCTAAGTGCATTGATTTTATCAGGAAGGGTGTTTGTTTGCGATCTTTCGAAAAGACAGATATTTCAATATTTTGAATTAATATTTTTACTTACAGTAGTATTTTTCAAAATAAGACCAAGTTTTTACATATTTGAAACTTAACATGTAGGTTTTTAAACGTAGAAAAAAGTTTTAAGATATTTTAACTTTAGGCTTAGTTATTGATGATTATGTGAACAAATGTCATGTTGATCAAAGCTAAACCGGTAATCAATGGTACCTCGTTTTACGGTTCCATGTTTGTTACTTAAGACTTCATTTAGAAATTCTGCTTCCCATTTTCAAGATTTTTGGACGTGTTTTCAAAAGTTACAATTTCATACAAAATACTACACCCATAGAAGAGGTTGCAAAAATCCAATGCCTATTTAGCATATCTCTGTGCCGATAATGCGCTGAAATGTGCACTGTGCCGAAGACGGTATGTTTGAAAAACCGTAACTGGCATAAGGACTCGGCTCCCAACCAAAATAATGACCACTACATTCAAGCAAAACAAGAAAAACATTTTATGGGATTTCTTTCCTATTGGATAATTCATCCCAGAAACAAGAAAATAAAAATTAAAATCACAGTGCCGTAGTGCGAATCGAACTCAAGTTACCAAATCTATCGTCATGCCAGTCCGACACCTTAACCAGTGCACTATTCGAACTTCATGCAGGACGAGGGATATTTGTCATAGGCTTTATGTCACCGATCAATCACAAAAAAAACGCACAACGGCGGCTTCCCGGCGTTTGGTCTCCTTTCAATTCATTCCTTTGTCTCGTGAAGGAAACGGGAAAGGGAACGGGAATGAAGGAACGGGAAACCCATTGAATGAGAACTGTGCTTTGCTTACTGCCTGGTATTACATACACACGCTACATATACACAGCTGCCAAAGCCGGGCAGCTTGGCCAGTGGAAGAAATATTTCTGTTGTTGCTTTTGCTACACATGCGCAGCTTAGCCAGTGGCTGTTTGCCAGTGATTGAATTGAAGCAATGTTGTTGTTGTTGCTTTTACTACATACACACACACAGCTCTACCGTGGTTGTTTGCCGGCGTGGCGGATTGAATTGAAGGAATATTTTTGTTGTTGCTTTTGCTACATTCACACGCACAGTGCTCGGTTCGCTGGCTGCCTGGTGTTGGCCGGTATTTATTTCTATCCTTCTTCGTCTTGTGATGCGATATGGAGGGACGTGAATTCGTTTTTATTTTGTTTCTTTCAGACATACGCAATTCGGTTAACTTGGGAGGTTAATGCCGGTGGGAGCAAATCAAATTAGCACCGGTCGCGTTATCTTCTTGTACCAATAATGCCTTTTACCAATGATGCCGTCATTGGCACAGAGGCTGAATTGTGGGTGTAGTATGTTAAAAATCATTTAAAATGAATAAGCAAATAGTACTTGTCTATATTGTTTTTCAAATTTTTTTTTTCATTCACACATTTTTGAGATAAAAATAATCTAGAAAAAAAACCAGACACCCCCCCCCCCCCCCCATGAGGCGATTCTTTCTACGGACCTGCCTGTAACTTTTACCGAAATATCGGTAAGTTTTACCGAATAATTTGGAAAATAAATATTTACCAAATAATCTGTGATTTTTACAGAACAATCGGTGGTTTTCACCGAAATACCCTAATTTTTGCCTAAATATCGGCAGCTCTCGCCAAAATATCTGCAGTCATTACCAAAGTTCCTATAATATTCACCGAAAACTGCAAAATTGTATTTTTCGATTATTAACTATTTTTTTTATTGAGCTTCTATCCAAATCGAAAGAAAATCATGTACATACATGTACATACTTTCACACACATAAACGATTCTCGTCCCAATTTTCAGTCGTCTGGCATAATTCATCATCACCCGATCCCATATCAATTCGATCCCAATGGACGCAATTATGTTATACTTTCGAGAGCAGTTGGTTCAAAAGGTTAAGTTTTTTTTATTGAAAAAGTTATTTTTGATTTTTTCTCTATTTGAAGGAAATGGCCAGTTATATTTAGAAATATTCTGAAAGATAGAAGACCATAAAAAGTGTCCTTTGAACCACTGTGTTGATGAACAGGAAAAAAAGCATTAATGAACACATCATTGTATCACTGGATCCGATTTCATGAGCTCAGTTTATTATGGTGGGGCGTTTGGTGCTTTTATAATCTGATACTGCGTGGTGATAGAAGTATCCCTGTCGGGTTGCCGGAAAATGACGATATGTATAGAATTTCAGGCAATTGATGTCATTTATTTTAACATTCAGGTTTCTTTCCGGTTCGAAGCCATATTTCTGGGTGCGTGTTCGATGCCAATTACGGCTAATGTACTGCTTTGTACTCGCGATTGATTCAGATTGTTACTTAGGGGGACGTGTTCCTAAATGCGTATACCAAGGAGAGTACCTTAAACTGGGGAAACTTTGATCACCGGGGTAACTTTGATCAACATGAATTTTTTGCCTTTAATCATCATTAACTAGGTCTGATGTTAGAATATCTGAAAACTGGGGCGGGATTATGGAACTCGAAACAATCGAGTTTCGTTCGATTCGACCGATTTTGGCATTACCGATCTTGAACGAGCTCGATTCGAATGGAACTTTTCGAGATGATCTACTACCCGGTTTACTCGAAATGAAGTACGTTAAAATTTAGAACTCGAACGAGATACGAAATACCGATTCTAACTCGATTCGAGTAAAACTCGAAACGAGTATCTTGAATCGAATAGGATTCATAATTCCACCCCTGATTTCTACGTTTGAAAGCCTATAAATTGAGTTCCAAATAGGCTAAATTTGGTTTGTAGTTGATGATTTTTTATGTTACTTAGAATGTAGTTTAAAGTTTTCAAATATCTATTTTTTCGAAGCCTCACAAACAAACACCTATCTTGATAAAATGATAGCATTTAGAAGCAAATGGGATATTCTGAATGAAAGTTAAACTATTTTTCCTTTGTATAGGTATAGTTTTAGAGTTATTTTTACGATCATTCTATGACAATCTTTGGATATTTAAAAACGGACATTTTCTATGAGAAAGCCTGTATAGAACAAATGGCTTAAAACCATTCAAGTGGTTAAGTTCGAAAAAAAAAGATAATGGGAACAGTGGGAGGACCTAAGGAATTGCATGAAGGGAAAATTTCATTTGAGTTTTTTTTTTGAGACCAAAATATATATTGAGAAACCATAGTGATCAAAGTTACCCCGGGATATGAAATCTGGTATTGTATCAAACATTTAGTTATAGCCACTAATTTCGTTTGAATATTCTGCTATCGATGATCATGCTTTATACTCCTTACCTCAGTAAGTATTTTAGAACTTTTTAGAGTTACAAAAAAGCAACCCCATTCAAAATATTCCAAAATGAATTAAAAAAGTGTTCCCTAGTTTACGGCACTAACTTTCTGTAATATTTCATTAGATAGGTGTCTGAAAAAGGTTCATGAGAAAACGATTTTATAATAGAAGTAGTCAAAAAAGCCGATTTCTAAAATCAGGCGGGCCAAATGCGCATATTCATGCATTGAGCGATATCTTAGTTCTTTTTGAAATATTTTCGTACAAATAAATTGAAATCGGTAGAAGCTGATGATAGAATACGCTAAAGCTGAAATTTTGGCAACATTTTAGAAATCACAAGTATTTTTTTGCAAAAAAAAAACATAGTTTCACACTAAACGAAAATTACCGAGTTCTGTAATGTTTTAAATGAATTCCTAACATGTGGAGACAGATTAACGTGTCCAGCATTTTTTCCATTGCAGAGATGTGACAGCTAATAATCATTTGTCAAAATGTTAACAGTAGTCAACGTGACAGCTTGTTGTATTGCCAAACAACTCGGAAGTGTTTATCGAAATGCCTATGTTATTATCGAATAACCGGTATATATTAACCGAAAAACTATAAAAGCTCGATAATTTATACCGAACAGCTGGTAGAGTTGACCGAAATACCAGAAATACCGTCAACTGGGGCAACATGCAAAAAATTTCAACTTCAATGGCTTCTAAAAAACTTATGTTCACAGTTAATCTTACCCCTTATGCATCAAAAGATTTAAGGATGATAGGATATCAAATTGGGATAGTCAGAAAAATTATTGGTTTCTTTAGTTATTTTTAATTTTCTAAAAACATGCGATTTTCACCCTCCTTAGAAAACGGGGTAACTTTCAACAAACTTAGTTTCTACTGAAAAATCTTATGAACACGTATGAACATTTTTAGTTTTTAATATATTTGCTATGTCGTAAAGACCATTACGCATGAAAACACCAATTGCAATCATTTTTCGGTCTGTAAAAACTGATTTTCACATTTTTCTGAAAATAAGGATGCTGCATACATTTGGGGGTTAAATAATACTACGAAAAATTCTATAAGCTGAAATCATAAAATAAATGTTTGGATGAATGTAATTTCAATGTTAACAAACGCGTGATGCAAAACATTCATATTCCAGCACATAGAAACGAGATTTACATGGTGTTTCTTTGATTTGTATTTTGTTGCATTTTACCCCAGACACCTAACTGAATGTCACGGAGGAAAAAGGATGAATAACACGAGCGTGTTCAAATACTAGAAAAACAAACAAAAAAAACCTTGCTAAATTATAAAATTATTTATTTAAAAAAAATTGGATGATTGTTCGAAAAATATTTTTACACCAATAGTGTTGGTATAGCATGAGGAAACTAATGAAAAGTTTGTATGTACCGTATTCCGGGGTAATATTGATCACTTTTTCCAATATTTTTCTATTATTTTTTCTGTTAAGGGAAATGTGGCATGTTTCATATTTTTAAAACCAGTACTGGACTCCTATGAACGTAAAACATGGTTGGAGAAATTTATTAGACTATTTTAAATTTGATTTAAAAATCGATTTCGTCTCTGTTCAGAATTTTATGCTTTGAGGTAATGTTGATCAGTCTTCGTTTTGTTTCAAAAATATTTATAATCGAAAAAAGAACAATGATGCTGCATACATTTAGGGGCAAAAATTATAACAATAACAAAATAGTTTTAGCTTCAAAATACAAACGAAATTTTACCTTCACACATTCCCCCAGGCCCTCCCATCATTTCCGTTTTCATTTTTTCTTTAAAGTTTACCATTTGATAGTGTTCCTATCCATTTGTGCAATACGGGCTTACTGTATGAAAATGTCCTTATTTTTGAAATATCAAAAATTTATCATTAAATGACTATAAATGAAGCACTCTAACTATACATATACAAAGAATAAAAGTTTTTCTATCACATTCATTGCATTCGTTGTTTCTAAATGCAATTTAGTTTCATCAGGAGAGCTGTTTGTTTGCGAGCTTTGGAAAAAATAGATATTTTAAGATTTTGAAATAACATTTTTACTAACAGAAAAAAATTTTCAAATACAAACCAAATTTTGTCTATTTGATACTCAATTAATAGGCTTTCAAACATAGAAAAAAGTTTTCAAAAAATCAAACTATAGACTGAGTTATTGATGATAATGTGCAATTTTTTTTGTTTCGTTCAAAGTTATCTCGGTGATCAAAGTAACCCCATTTTACAGTAATGTTAGAAAATTTAGCCCCTTAATTTATGCAGCATCATTGTTCATCTTTCGATTTAAATTGTTGTTTTGCCTTAACACACGAACTGTCTTAGTTTATCAACTGCTAGGATTTGTGAATATTATGAAAGTGTTTTATATTCTTTATGATCAAGAAAGCACGTTAAAGCTTTCAAAATAGAGATTAATCAATGTTACCTCGAAGCATCAAATTCTAACAAAGACGAAATCAATTTTTAAATCAAATTTTAAGCAGTTAAATAAATTTCTGCAACCATGTTCTACGTTCATCGGAGTCCAGTTCTGGTTTAAAAAATATGAAACATGCCACATTCCCCTTAACAGAAAAAATAATAGAAAAATATTGAAAAAAGTGATCAATCTTACCCCAGATTACGGTATTGATAATGTTATAAATATTATCCAAACAAGTGCTCAAATTTGTAAGATGAGTTTTTATTTGATTTTATCTATTTTCAGAAGGTGTCTCGAAACTAAGAACTGGTAAACTAAATGAAAAGTTGGTATCAACTCCCCAAAATAAGTCAAATGTTTTGTTTTTTCAACTAACCATTTTCTCGCTGTGTAGTAATCTTTTCTAGTAAGTTAATGAAATCCTGGAATAGTTATTAAAATGATTGTTAACTGGTTCTGTCAAAAAGAATATTCGTAGTATGAATTTTAAGATGTTAGATTGTATTAAACTCAAACTCATGCAATTTTTCTAATAAAATGGGTTTTTTTTAAATAGTTAAAGAGTGTCTGGAATGAAAGTGCATCGTTTTGAATTTGCACTCACAACGGTGCGGCTCATAGTTAATATGGGTCACTTGTTTTTCTTTAAAGAGGCATTTAATCTGTCTGATTCGGGAATTCAAAACCCGTGTTTTTTCAACATCTTGTCGTTTATAGCTTTTCCAAAAGCCTCAATTTGTTGATTTTCTGAATTTCAACTGATTAAGAAAGAAAAACCACAAAAGTTTTTGTTCAGAGATGATTTTTAAAATTCAATTTGTATTCAACGTTTGAATTTTGAAATTTTTTGGTCTTTGTATTTTGTGAAATTGAGATCATGCCATGTGATCAAAGCCTATTTCCCTAAAACTGGACTTATCAGATATGTTAATTTATCAGCCTTTTCGTCAATCCATGGTCATATAACCCGCTATGTGCATTTAGGAACACTTCCCCATACGCAGATGAGTAAGACTACCTAAACAGCTCGGTGATCAATATCTGAAAGAATCGTTGATACTTAAACGAAGTCTGGGTTTTAGATAAATGAATCTAATGAATCTCATTTGTGCGATGTTTTATAATACGCAAATGAACTTAGTGCTAGGATTGCAGCGGTGAAATAGATTTTCATAGAGGTAACACGATTTTTTTTTACTCACAATGATGCATACAAAAAACCCGTATAAAATCCTTAATTTGTTATTAAAAATTCAACTTTAACCTCCAGATTATTTTGAAAATTTTTGTAGCTTTCATAGTTTTTAAAGGTAAGTATTGGTGAACAAAACCAACTCTTTAAAGAGCGATTGCTTTAAGGAACTGACCACGGATGTGGTTCAGCTCACAAACCATCTTCCGGTACGACTGTTATCTTGTGCCATTTACTCGACTTTTTTGGCCACATAAAATCATATCACCAGGCTACTGGACAAGCATGTTGCATTCCCAAGTAGGGGCTTTACCATTAAACATAATTTTCCTCGCAAGGCAGACAACAGTAGCGGCATTATGACTGCAAGTTGAATAAACTTCCTTGGGTAAAGGATCCAATTTTTGGTCATAGCTAGAAAAGTGGTCCTTCAGTTGGCCTAGGACGACTTTTTGTGCGCCCATCCTATCAAAGCTCGATGGCAATTTCTTGTTCAGCTTCCACTTGAACAAATCTGGTCGACCGATGATCGCCAGCCGTCCTGTCGTCCAAAAACACTGACCAACCAACGACGGAACAGGGCCATTTTTCTTCCCATCAGGACCTGCCATCCGGACTGCCAAAAATTAGCAGGGATAGCTTCTGCAGACAAAAATGTTCCCCATTCGTAGTAGAAGCGCCGTGCATGGGTAAGATATTTGTGACGGGTAGCCTACATCGAATCAACAACATGTGTGTTGTTGGTAGGTGAGTGAATAAATATTCCCATTCATAATAGGATTCATTTCTTTGCCTGCGAGTGGCCCATTAGGACTTCAGATAGGAATGAAAGACGTCACCATAATCAGGGATCGGATAGCGGACGTTCTGTCTTTCTTGTCCCGTCGAGTCCTGTCTGGCTGGATGAGTTGCTCACACGGAAACACAAGGAATTAATTTGCATGCCATTAGTTGGAATGCGTCATGTGCAATTGAGCGCTGATTGTTATGAGCTTTGTTGTCGTTTTAAGAGTTTTAAAGGTTTTTTTTTCGATCATAGACATGCCATTTGAAGAAACAAATTTCCTTAGAATGTTTAAAAGTTTTACCTCTGGAAGAATATTATGAATTCTATTATGAATGAAAATTTTTCATCTCTTAAAAACAAGTGGCATACTCCAGAAATGTTCTTTCCAATGTGGAGATAGGAAGGGAGGAGGGGCCTCCCATACATTTTTTCTGCAAAATTCGAGAACTAATCAAGCAAATAGAACTAAATTTGATATGGGTGATTATTTGGGTACGAGAAAGGTTACTATGATTATTTGAAACTCCACCCTCTTCGATTGAGGATCTTACATACAATTTAATGTACCTATTATTCGATAATCAATCATGCAAATGAATCCAAATTTCACATAGGCTACGAGTCAAGTTTCTACGATGTTTGAGATCCATCTGTACTTGAACTGGGGGGAAAAGTAGGGGGAAGGGGTCTTCCTATTATGCACTATTGGAAAACTAATTGAACAAAAAATCAAATTTATCAGGTAAGTATCCCTTTCCACTTTAATGGGAAGAGAAGAAGGAGAAGGGAGGTTTTCATACAATAGTTTTGGATTACTGTAGAACTTATGATTCAAATTTAAAAGCAGAGGGTATTTTTTCTATGATTGTTTAAGGCTTCTTCCTCCTTTCACTAATTCGATAGGAAATTTTTTGAAATAACTCGAGTGCTAATCAAGCAGATGATTTCAACTTGGGAAGAGTATTTAAATACAAGAAATATTTCTAAGTAGATCTCCTCACGGGATAGGAAAGAGAAGAAAGGTGTCATACGTTTGTTTTGATAAATTTAAGAGCTCATCAAATAAATTTATCCAAATTTTACAGCGAAGAGTGTAAAAGTACAAGAAATGATTCTATGGTTATTAAAAAACCATTTTTACCTTCCAGTGGGTAATAAGAGATGGGAATAGGAGTTCCTCACAATTTTTGTGTAACTTGAAAACTTATCCATCGTATTCGAGTACGAATAATGTTTCTTTTTTTTTAAGTAGAGATTCCATACAGTTCAGAGCCGGGAAGAGGGAAAGTTTTATCGCATAGTTTTGTAAATTTTTCAAGTGGAGAAACCGTATTTTACATGAAAGGATGTTTTTTAGGATTCAAGACATCTCTTTCTTCCAGAGAAGAAACGGGAAGAAGGAAAGAATGTATAGCTTGATCATTTATCAAGCAAATGGAGCAATACGTGAAATGTGATATTTATTTGGTTACGAAAAATGTTGTTATGGCAGTTCGTGGTCCCTCCCCACACTGCAAGGGAGAAAGGGAAATAAAAACGAGCTCCTAATATCATTTTTTTAAACGAATAAAAACACATACAGGATCTCAATGAAACTTGATGTTTCCTCGAAGAGATTCCTTTTATTTAACTCTAAGCGTACATCTCCCTAAGATATGATGGCTTGTAGAAATATTCGGCGCAGAATACCGCCAAAACCCGTTAAGCCGAAAATTCGGCTCATCGAATAGTTGAGCTAAGTATTCGGCCGAATAGGCCGAATAGGCCGAATATTTATTTTTAAAATCTATAAAATAACATAAATGTCAAATTATTCAAATGAATTTGGATAATTTATAGAATAGCCAAACGTAATGTTGAAAAAGCTACTCCATCATCAGATATTTATGGTTTCAGTTAAGCATCTTAGGTGTATCCGTGTATACTGCAGATCGTACAGGAGAATGCTGATAAATATTGCTTTGTACTTTGATTATAGTTTATTCCACATTTTTTGGAAATACCCAGGCATGCCCATAAATCCAATAAAGAATTCAAGATTAGTCAAATCTGGCCAGATTACTCAGATATTGTTCAAAACTTCCCGGATTTTGCCCGGATTTATTAAAATAATTTGCTAAATCAAATAAAGAATTCTGATTTTTCTTTATTTTCAATAACAATTTTCAAACAATTTCACAATGAACTTCAATTTTTGTTTAATCCATACGATACGATTTTAATACTACTCCTGCTATTGAATGAAAATATTAAATTTCAAGTTATTTCCTTTCATTTTCCTATGGCGTGTTTTTGGCCTTGATTTTGTCACACTTGCCGTTTTTAAGAAAAAAATTCCTAAAATTGTCCTGATTTGCCCAAGGTTAAAGCACAGACTGCTAAAAATCATCGTACTTTTTAACAACTATTTTGAAGATCTCTTGCTCAAAATCGTCTTTCATCTAAATCGATATCAAATATCCAATTTCAAATTGCTTGGCATCAGTTTCGACGTGTTTTTTTTTCAGATTTCAGAAGAACCCATCTCTTTGGTGATAAAACCCCATGAAGCGACAAGTCATCTGATGTCATTATATTTTTTGGTGATTTTTTTTTAATCAGAGAGAACCCTACTTGAAAAAGATTTCGTAATACATCATCTGGTTGAAAGTAATCGACTCAAAAACATGAAAAGGATTAAGATGAAAGAAATAGATGGAAATTGAAAAAATCGCTTTAATAGTTTCATAAAAAACCCAATAGTATATTCGACCGAATATTCTGCCGAATATTGTTTGTTCGACTAGTTGAAAAGGTCAATATTCGGTACTCGGCCGTTCGCCTACTCGCCTTACTCAAACCACCAATCCAAAGAAAGTGAACTATGTATGTATGTCGTGACCGGGATTCGATCTCATATTCGGTGGCATAGAAAACTTGAAGGCTATTCTCTACAACACGGGTTGCGGCCGGGCATATTTGTTCTTAAAAATAGAAGCTTCAACTTACTTTTAGATTTGCATCAAGAAGAATAAATAAAATTTACTGTATGTTTTTGTTTCTGTTTTCAAAACCTTATTTAAAATTTGTTTGCCTCAAAAGTACTCTAGTTTTGCTAAAATGTATGTTTAACTTGTATGAAGTTCTATTCATTTTCCCCGTCAAATCAATTAATCATCTCATGAAGACAAACGCTTATGATTATCAAATTTTATTGAAAATATTTCAAGAATTGTTTGAATTTACCATATTTTTATTTATTTTGATTTGGAGCTTCCCTTAACAAAAATGAAAAGATAATGCTTCAAATCTCATGTAGACAAAACGCTTATGTTTATCAAATTTTATAGAATTTACCATATTTCTATTTATTTTATTTAGGAGCTGCTCTTTTCAAAATTGATAAGATAATACTTTCATATTTCATGACACAAACGTTATTTTGTGCTTTTGTGTAAAATTCGATCATATTCGTTTAAAAATGGTTAGAGTTCCGTAACATTTACAATGAATATGTACGGTACCACCCCCCCCCCCCCCCTTCCAACGAATGAGATTTATTAATGCAATAACAAATCCAAATATAACAAAAACTGTGAACCAGCATAATGAATCATGTAATTTTGTTAATATATGTTTATATTGTGTCATATATTGTGTTATTTTTGTATGGAAGCCACCCTCCACCCCTAGAGGACTCAGAAACTGTTATAGAAACCATCTCCGGCCCCAAGAACCCTCAGATGCCAAATTCCCCGATGATCGGTTCAATAGTTTCTGAGTCTATAAGAAACAGACAGACAGAGGGACAAACATTCTATATGTATAGAAGATGAAAAATCCTGCGATATAAAGAAAAAGACGTATTTGGAAGATTTTCCGTTCATAACAGAATTCAAATTGAGACTAAAGTTTGATTTCTTCCAGTGTTAGTCTGTTAACTTTGTAAAAGTTTTCCAAGACAAACAGCGGGACGTTTTGAAGAAAAAGCGGGACAGCGAGACATGTTCCGCTTTTGCGAGACGGATGGCAACCCTAGGCTAAGGAAAAATCATTATTTTTCGAATGGCACGGTCCAAACTACTGGAAGGAAATGCTCGTTTTGAATTCTTTTGATCATTTGTGGTAAATTTTTGGACATCAATGTGGACGAAGCTGACTTTACGAACGAAAAAGTGGTATTTTACTGCGTTGGGGTCTTCCTGGTCACCCTATTCCCCCTACTTACTCAACTACTTAATGGTCCCACCTCGATTTTCCGGCGTATAGGGCCGGGAGCGTCTTCTTTTGGTCTCAGTCAAGATTCTTGTCGACAGTTCGGATTTTCGATGTCCTTCTGGATTCCATTCATGCGTCTCACTGCAAATCTCGTTCTCATCTTTTCCTAGCGTGTGCCTAATCCATCTCCACTTACGTTCCCGAATCTCGATTTCTAGCGCCTGATGTTATCTGGCTACCAAGGTACTAGAAACACTCCACTTTCTCCAGTATGCTACTCTGGGTCCATGGGTGCAATTGGACGACTCATAAAGTCATAAAGTCCACCTAGGGCCTCTGCTCATAATTCCCATCCGGACCTGCATCGAAGGATGTATGGCGAGATGAGAGACTAAGTCCGCGCTTAAGCGCTTATCGGCTCACTCAGTTTCAAGTCAAAACTCTCACTTGTTACGATTAAAGATAAGGGACCTCTCCTCTGATGACTCGGGGTTCGGCCTTTATTCGTAACTCGAGGCGCTTGGTTTTCACGACTATCGAGGCGGAGCTCTGTTCGAGACCACTGCAAGAGATCAAAGACCTCTCCTCTAACGACTCGAGATCTTGGCTGCGCTTCCGCAGGCGGTTTGCGGTTGATCGGAGACCTTTGGTCTTTCACGGATTATCAAAAACACAAACTGAGAACAAATCAACGAGGAAAAAAAGTATTGAGATCTATAAACTTCACATATTTAGTTGCATTGTTAAGTACGAACTAACGCCTGAGGATTTAACGATTTTTTGAAGTTGTTTTTCAACTATTTTTATTATACTTTTGAATAACCCTGTGATCATAACTCATTTCTCGTTGGCTTCTTAGCAAAACCAAACCAAAAGTCAAAATTAAATTTAAGCAGCAGGAGCAGGAGCAGGAGTGGTTGTAGCATAAGCGGCAGCTGTGCACAAACCGGCTGAAACGTCAAAGGCCTTTCCTTCCGCACATTTCTGCAGCGAAGCCACCTTGGTCACTCCAGAAGTGTAGCACAGATAGTAACTGGCAAAGGTGGGGTCCATCGGGTTGGCGAAGTTACCATCCTTGGGGCAGGTGAATTTGCATCCACTTCCATTGACCGTATCGAAGAGGGTGTTGTTGGGACATTTCGCCATATCGACCGACGACAGGACGCCTTTATCGTCGTAGGTGCAAATGGCGAAGAAGGTCTTAGAAGTGCCATAGGTTCCGAAGCCCTTGGTGGGGTCACATTTGGCGGTCATGCAGTCCGCTACGTAGACCTGCAGTTTGCACAGTCCAGTGTCGGCGTTATACACGTATTTGGGTGGGCATGCATACACAGATGAATCTTCTCCGGCTGCCTCACAGTAGTGGTATTGGGTGCAGTTGTAGGGATCTGGGGGTAAAAATGAGGTATGAAGTACTTAATTCAGAAAAAGAGTGTTTGTTGTCCAACTTACCAGGGAACTTGCCAGCATCGGTGCAGGAAAGAGGTTCTGGAGGGCAAGCGGGCGTCGCTGAGCAAATTCCAGCCGAGCAGTACGGTTTGGTAGGGGAATTCACACGGCAATTCTGCTGGGTACTTGGAAGCTTACCGGAACAAACCAAGATTTGATTGCAATCGTAACAGGTGCTGTAGTAGTTGACACCGTCGCAAGTCGGGGGAATTACTTCAGCAAGTCCCACAATTGAAAGCCCCGATGGTTTTTCCCGAATCAACGTCCCAGGAACTTCTAGCTCAGCCGAGGACACTCCGAGGAGTGCGATGAGAACCAAAGATACTATTGCAATCATTATGCCTTGCCACCTGTTACTGATGCCAATCTTGGATTTTCTGCTTCGTTTATATACTAACTGTTTCCATAATCTCAAATCCTATCAGAGCAATAATTTCCTGGAATTCTTATTTTGGCAGTCACATTCGGCGCTGCAAAATTTTCACGGGAATGCGAGTCCATTGTTCCAAAGAAATGTAAATATGCTTATCAGTTTGAGAAAAAAGTTATAGAGAATAAAAATGCAATGGTAATTTGAAAATGTTTGTCTATCATAGGATATAAAAGATGATGATGGAGCAGTTGAAATAAAATTGGAAACGAAACAGAAAACACGAGACATTATTTCTCAGAAAGATAACAAAACCAAGAAATGATGGACATGTTTATATCCTGCAACGCATCTTTGCATTCGTTTATCTTAAGGAATTTAGAATTATGTCGGACCGCGCAGATGCCGTGGAAAAAATATCGAATATTCTCTCAACAGAAATCGGAAAATTATTATATAAAAAAGTGTTTTCAGAGAATAAGTATTTTATCATTAAATAAAATTCGCAAAATATAAATGGTTTTATGCAATTCAGTACTGGAAAGTGAACTGTAAGGTGAAGTGCTTTTTTCAATACTGGTTTGTTTTTCTGCAAAAGTACACCCAGATAAATTTTTATTTTAATTTTCAAAGGATGCGTCTTATGAACCACAATTTAGAGTGTAAAATTGTTTTTTATAAGAGTCTTATGAAATTCTTACAATGAACACATTCATTCATTCCATTTGTTTTTTCCTCGTCAACCGAAGAAATGATAGTTAAGTTCTATGTTTTTCTAAATACATATCCTTAATTTGAACTATAGTTTATAACTGACAGGCTCACGTACTCCTAACAAAAAATATTAAACATTAAACATTAAACATTAAACATTAAACATTAAACATTGAACATTAAACATTAAACATTAAACATTAAACATTAAACATTAAACATTAAACATTAAACATTAAACATTAAACATTAAACATTAAACATTAAACATTAAACATTAAACATTAAACATTAAACATTAAACATTAAACATTAAACATTAAACATTAAACATTAAACATTAAACATTAAACATTAAACATTAAACATTAAACATTAAACATTAAACATTAAACATTAAACATTAAACATTAAACATTAAACATTAAACATTAAACATTAAACATTAAACATTAAACATTAAACATTAAACATTAAACATTAAACATTAAACATTAAACATTAAACATTAAACATTAAACATTAAACATTAAACATTAAACATTAAACATTAAACATTAAACATTAAACATTAAACATTAAACATTAAACATTAAACATTAAACATTAAACATTAAACATTAAACATTAAACATTAAACATTAAACATTAAACATTAAACATTAAACATTAAACATTAAACATTAAACATTAAACATTAAACATTAAATATTAAACATTAAACATTAAACATTAAACATTAAACATTAAACATTAAACATTAAACATTAAACATTAAACATTAAACATTAAACATTAAACATTAAACATTAAACATTAAACATTAAACATTAAACATTAAACATTAAACATTAAACATTAAACATTAAACATTAAACATTAAACATTAAACATTAAACATTAAACATTAAACATTAAACATTAAACATTAAACATTAAACATTAAACATTAAACATTAAACATTAAACATTAAACATTAAGCATTAAACATTAAACATTAAACATTAAACATTAAACATTAAACATTAAACATTAAACATTAAACATTAAACATTAAACATTAAACATTAAACATTAAACATTAAACATTAAACATTAAACATTAAACATTAAACATTAAACATTAAACATTAAACATTAAACATTAAACATTAAACATTAAACATTAAACATTAAACATTAAACATTAAACATTAAACATTAAACATTAAACATTAAACATTAAACATTAAACATTAAACATTAAACATTAAACGTTAAACATTAAACATTAAACATTAAACATTAAACATTAAACATTAAACATTAAACATTAAACATTAAACATTAAACATTAAACATTAAACATTAAACATTAAACATTAAACATTAAACATTAAACATTAAACATTAAACATTAAACATTAAACATTAAACATTAAACATTAAACATTAAACATTAAACATTAAACATTAAACATTAAACATTAAACATTAAACATTAAACATTAAACATTAAACATTAAACATTAAACATTAAACATTAAACATTAAACATTAAACATTAAACATTAAACATTAAACATTAAACATTAAACATTAAACATTAAACATTAAACATTAAACATTAAACATTAAACATTAAACATTAAACATTAAACATTAAACATTAAACATTAAACATTAAACATTAAACATTAAACATTAAACATTAAACATTAAACATTAAACATTAAACATTAAACATTAAACATTAAACATTAAACATTAAACATTAAACATTAAACATTAAACATTAAACATTAAACATTAAACATTAAACATTAAACATTAAACATTAAACATTAAACATTAAACATTAAACATTAAACATTAAACATTAAACATTAAACATTAAACATTAAACATTAAACATTAAACATTAAACATTAAACATTAAACATTAAACATTAAACATTAAACATTAAACATTAAACATTAAACATTAAACATTAAACATTAAACATTAAACATTAAACATTAAACATTAAACATTAAACATTAAACATTAAACATTAAACATTAAACATTAAACATTAAACATTAAACATTAAACATTAAACATTAAACATTAAACATTAAACATTAAACATTAAACATTAAACATTAAACATTAAACATTAAACATTAAACATTAAACATTAAACATTAAACATTAAACATTAAACATTAAACATTAAACATTAAACATTAAACATTAAACATTAAACATTAAACATTAAACATTAAACATTAAACATTAAACATTAAACATTAAACATTAAACATTAAACATTAAACATTAAACATTAAACATTAAACATTAAACATTAAACATTAAACATTAAACATTAAACATTAAACATTAAACATTAAACATTAAACATTAAACATTAAACATTAAACATTAAACATTAAACATTAAACATTAAACATTAAACATTAAACATTAAACATTAAACATTAAACATTAAACATTAAACATTAAACATTAAACATTAAACATTAAACATTAAACATTAAACATTAAACATTAAACATTAAACATTAAACATTAAACATTAAACATTAAACATTAAACATTAAACATTAAACATTAAACATTAAACATTAAACATTAAACATTAAACATTAAACATTAAACATTAAACATTGTTTAATGTGATTGTGATCTTTTGAATGGTAAGTTAAGTATGAGCTGAAGTTTCTGTTTTTGCTAACGTTGAATATATTTGTGAACTTAAAATATGTTTTTGATTTACTTTTCAGCATACTGACCGGTAAAAGGCGCGAGGCCAAAGATCCGGAAGAGGCATAATTGCTAATTGAATTTTCAAGGCATTGCAATACTTGTACATAGAATTAAAAAAAAAACTGTACAGATTAGATATCGTATGTAGTACAGCAGGGGTGAGCAGCATTTTAAAGCAACGGGCCACTTCTAATTTGAAATTCTTTCGGCGGGCCGCAATAAATTCAAATTTTGGTAATAATAGTTAGCAGAGCTTTACGTAATTTTTTATAACGACAAATTTTTGACAAAAAATGAAAAAAAAGTCAAATAAAAGAAATTTCTGTACTTGCATAATTTTGTTTTTAAATTATGGTGATTAAAGCAGCTGATATTGAACAGGTTCATCACTAAATCTAGATTTGATTTGAAATGTTTAGCTAATATTCTTTTCTTTCAAAAAGGATACATCATTTGCTTTCCTTTTATTTACTAAAAACAAACAATTTTGATAGTCTTTCTATGGTTCGTAAAAGATTCAAACCGTTTTCTAAGAAAACCGCTTTTTTATTCGCACTGTTGCGATGGTATTTTTCGTCATCAATTCTATTTAATTTCTAAAAATAGCATCACATATAACACAAGACAACAAAATTCACATTTTTTCGAGGTGCAAGGAATCTTAGAACTGATTTTGTCTTACTCAGGGATGCTGAATCTACATATTCAATTTGTTTTTTTTTTATCAGCTCTAGTATTCGAGATAACTTTTGAAGATAGGTGACAAATCAGTTATTCAATTCGTATACTTTTTTGACAAAACTGTAAAGTACAAATACTTATTGACTCAATGATGTACTTTCCCAAAGACCACGAATAGTTTTGAATTCTGAGAAAAAAAAGTTATGAAAGTTTTCTTTTTGAATTAAAATTTTTAATCTCCAATATTGAATAAATTTATTTTATGATGTCAGAAGAAGTCGTAATCATATTTTTAGAATTTCTATAAATATTAGAATTAAATTTTTCAAAGCGTTGTACCACTGATACAAGAATGTTTTGGCAATATTTGAGTCCTTGATTTAATGAAGGGTAATAAATTGGTTGATTCTTATGCAGGTTTTTTTGGATTATCAGTTATGAAAGATCGTTTTTACCCAAAACTGATGAATTTAAAAATTTCCACACGCCATATCACCGAAACTATAAGTGATAGACGTAATCTGTGGAATGTTTTGAATTCAGGACAACAATATCTTACAAAATCTCAGATTTACAAATATTGTTTTGTCGAGATATGAATTTCGCTGGGTCATATCGATAAGAATTCTATAATCGTTCACCCAGTCTTTAATATAAAACCTTTCTTATTTCTGTCATTAATCGAGAACTAAAATATTTCACATCATCATACAATTTTAACTTAGCTTGAAACGCAAAATAATTACTAAACTGACTCTTATATTTTTTTTTCCAATAAATAATATTGTATCTATGCCTTTGAAATAGCTCAATAAAAAGCTTGAATTCTAAAAAAAAGTCAACAATTTGAATGATTTTGGGACAAATGCAGCTGCAAACAAGTGACGTGCGTATCAAGTTGTTGATAAATCTTTTTTTTTTTTTTTGGTTTAGAAGGGGTTTCTATTTCATGATAAATAACAATCTATCGTGAAAAAAATTTAATTTGAGATAAGCTTCGCGGGCCACACAAATACGTCTCGAGGGCCGCAGCGGGCCGCGGGTTGCTCACCCCTGTAGTACAGTATGTAGTACAGTGTTTCCGCCCGCCGTCTGTAAGGCGCAACTACAAGGACAACTCAATATACCCTAGGGGAAGTGCTAGTGGCCAGATTTGTAAGCACAAGATAGGGAAATAAAGTTTGGATTTCTTTAACTTTTAAGGTGTTTCCTTGTGCCGACCCTGATGCTTAGAGGAGAGCTTCTTGCTCGGCTGAGCAGTCTGGGGAACCGTTGGTTACTGATCCGAGCAAAGCCAATCTCGTCCTTGCCACCATAGCTCACAGGAAATCAACGTTTGAGCATCGATACCTCTCCAGATATGATCAGCTGGGTTTTGCTGACCAGAGACGTGATTCCAGGATGTAACCTACGTCGAAAGCTGGATTTTGGAAACCCGGTGCACAAGTACCATAAGCGTGTCCCGAAGCGTCAGAAAACAGATGCAGTTGTATCGTATCGACGAGGAACTCGAAGCTGCTCCAGAAGAGGTAACTGCGAGTAGTAGTTTTGCCAATACGTTGTAAGTGAGGGTGGTAAGGGTTGATCCCATCCCCAGGCTTTGCCGTCGTCTGCTTTGAGAATCCACAGAGTCTGCATGGACACCTTCGCTGTAACGATAACTGGACGCACCAATCCTAACGGGTCGAAGAGCTGAGCAATCTGAGAAAGGGCCATTCTTTTGCTCATTAGTGTGGACTGGAATTGTTCGGGTAGATTAATTTGGAAACGAAAGTGGTCCGAAGTTGGTTCCCAATGCAATCTTTTGATACATTGATCGGTAGCGAGTTCGACAGAAGATTGGAGCGCACGTCGTTCAGCAGGAACCCCTTCCAATACTGAATCCAAATTCGAAGCAAATTTGCGAAATTCGAATCCACCTCGTCTGCACATCTGGTCGAGCTGCTTCCGTACCTCCAGCAATTCTTCGGCCGTCCTTCCGCTGGTCACAAGATCGTCTACATACACATCACGTTTAAGAACATTTGAGCCCAGCGGGAAATCTGCTTGTTCGTCTTAGTCGAGTTGTTAAAGTGTTCGAGAGGCTAGAAAAGATGCGCTAGCCGTACCGTAAGTGACGGTTCTCAACTCGAATGTGCTGATGGGTTCATCGGGTGAGTTTCGCCAGAGAATTCTTTGAAGAGATGTGTCATTTTCGTCTACTAGTATCTGACGATACATCTGTTTGATGTCGGCGATTATCAAAATTGCGTTGATTCGGGTTCGCAAGATGATGGCTCGAAGATCGTCTTGGATGACTGCGCCGACTATGAGTACGTCGTTCAACGATTTCCCAGTTACCGATTTGCAGGAGGCGTCAAAGACGAATCGCACTTTGGTCGTAGAACTTTCTTCTCTAATGACTGCGTGATGTGGAAGATAGTACTGCGGGCTGGAGTGCGTTGTGTGATCTACTCGTTGCATGTGACCTAGGGCAGCTTATTGAGACATGAACTCCTGGTATTCAGCTCGTAGATCCTTGTTTCGTTGCAAACGGGACTCGATCATGTGGAATCGTCGTAGGGCGATGCTGCGGTTGTCACCAAAGGGGGCAGTCAGGGCAGTTCAGGGGCAGTCGATCTACGTATCGACCTTCCGAGTTGCGTTGAACAGTACGAACACAGTGTTGCTCACAGGCTGCTTCTTCCAACGACACACAGGGAGTAGAATCTTCTTCTTCAATTACCCAAAAACGTTGCATAAGTTGGTAAATGTCAGCTACTGTTGCAAGATTAGAAATTACTGGGCTGACTGCATTGAAGCTTGTAACCTTGCCAGACACTACCCATCCCAGGACGGAATTTATCAGAACAGGCAGTGATTCACCCAGAGATATTCTTCCAGAAGGCTTGAACAGGTCGAAGAACACTTCTGCACCTAAGATGATGTCGATGGGGTAGTTTTGATAAAAAGTGGGATCTGCTAGCTCTATTTCCTTCGGTAGATTCCATTTTGAGATATCTAGTGTTTGCGGACGGCAAATTGAGTGTGAGTTTCGGCAGCACTAGAAACTCTACGATGGTGGAAAATTGCGAACTCGAGACTGTAAGGTGGCGCGAAGTTTACAACGAGCGTGAGTGGAAGACGGCCGATTCCAGAGATTAATAAGTGAACCTTGGTTCGACAAGACTTCAACTGTTGCGAAAATGACTCGGTAACGAAACTGCACTCACTGCCCGAGCCGAGAAGTGCTCTCGCGAGTTGAGTGTTGCCATGATCGTCGATAAGTTTGATCACGGCCGTTGCAAGGAGCATGATCTTTGGGAACCATCGCATCCGCTCTAGTTGGTTGGATTCGGCAGAAGAGGTTTCTTGACTGTACAGTGGAGCACATATAGAGTGGATGATGTTCACAACAGACATAACATTGACGGGACGAATATTACGTAGCACCATTACTTATGATCGATGTACGTTGAACCTGCCTTTTGGGAACCGGAGCCGAAGAAGTTTCCAGATGCATGTTGCTGACGCTCTGCAAAACGGTGACCCGTCGTTGGAAAAAGCTGGCCAAATCTTGAAAGGTGGTGGCTTCATGTGATGATGAAAATTCTTCCCAGTCTCTTCGTGTAGTAGAATCGAGACGAATACTGAGCATTCGAATGAGCAAGACATCCCAGAATTCCTTTTTTTTTCTCCCAGCTACTTCAAGATACGGACATTGGCTTCAAAACGTTCAACTAGCGAATGAAGATCAGCTGCGGATTCTTTCTTCAATGGAGCAAACTCAAACAGAGGGTCAACGTTAGGTTGCTTTAGTCGTGCCGTATTTTGAAAGTGATCGATGAATAAGTTCCTAGCCACGGGGTAGTTGTTGGCGCTGATCGCAATCGTTTGTATAAGTTTCAACGCATCCCCTGCCAACAACGATCGTAGGTAATAGAACTTTTGAATATTGGACAATTCACTGGAGGAATGAAATGAACAGATCATGAAAGTTTAGCCAGTGCTCGAGCGTTACGGGAAGTTTCACATCTGGAAGTCGAATCTGGGAAGAAGCAGGGAAATGCGAACTGGACTGACAAAATTGTGAACTTGTTGTTGTTATTTTATTCACGGACAGCAGGAAACCCTTGACACGATGATAATCCATCTCGAATTGTGCTCGCTGTTTGAGTTGTGATCGATTACTGCGGGATCTTCGATATCAGCAGCTTCAAGCTCGGCTTGAGTTTTGCCGAAGTCTGCCCATAGGACACCAAGATTCTCCAGTCACCCAGGGATTTCCATCGACTGGGTTTCTTCATCAAAATTGTCCACAGACACTTTGATGAGGTTGAACGACGTCTCAATGCTACACAATTGCAGTTTCAGCGACTTGATTCGGCGTTCTGAAGCCATCACCCGGTTGGTTATCTAGAAAACTTAGTCCCAGCGGAGCTCAAAACGATCACACGATAAAGTAATTGGAAACCTAATTACCTTCTTAAGGCAATAAGAATGCCTTCAAAAGGAATCCACACCAACGATGAAGTTTAAAGACGTAGGGTTCCGGACATTCGGAGTACGACGGGCATCCGGTTCGAAGGGCCATATCGTAAGTACCTTAAACCTTTCGGTAAAGTCGGTAAAGAATTTCGATGTTCCAGAGTTGCGGGATCCAGTTGCAGGTAAGTTCTCCAGATGGGTAAGTTTTCAGACAGCTAGGTATGCAGGTAAGTATTAAAAGCGGCCAGGTAAGTTCTTCCACTTTCTTTAATTTCCAATTTGTTCTACTAATCACTTTTACAAACTACAATATTTATTCCTAATTCACTAAATGATCTCATAACCAAGGTGGGTATATATAGGAGGTGTAACGATATGAGAAACTCCCGATTCAGCCTATTTTGATTTGGCTTCTATGGAGCTCGTGGAGTTTGTTTACTAACAATGCCCTCAGCTCGAACAAATTTCTCGATGTTTACTATCAAACTCACAGAACCTCACCGCGCTCTCCTCGCCTACTTACTGACAAAGTCAGAGAACCTTACTGTCGTAACCGATCCATTTCCACTACCACATTTTTCAACTTTTTCTTCCTAATTCTCAAAATCTATAAATTTTTTTACAAAACTATCCTTCTTTCTCAAGCTCTCTCTATCAACTGCCTCTGTGAATCTCCTCATCGATTTCCCAGCTTTCTAAAGCCCTTTCCTTCTCTCCTCGAGGAGTCATGTTTATTATAAGCTCTCACTCTCTCGTTTACGCATTTTCTTTTCTGAACGGACCCTACGGCAATCCTTCAACTGTGATCGAATCAAATAATTATTGCTACAGTGTTGCTAGAATAGTAATCTTTACTTGTACTCACAATATTCTCTACATTCGCCTTCACCTCTATACCTTTTCCAATAAACCAAGACTAAAAACTCAAAAAACTTCCTATATATAATTCGATTGGCATTAATCTTTTTCTCAAACTCCAAGTTCTACCATTTGATACATATCAATAAAAGGCATCCTGATTTGAAAATCAGTTACTATAATATTTATAACAAGATAAGTAAACAAATTTGAAATATTAAATAATATTCCGCACATTCTATAGTCCATACAAAGTTTGATAAAAAATCGAGTAATTTGCATACGATACAATTGAACTCAACAATAACACTTCAGCTAGACTTGATTACTTATATATATTTTTCACATGCCCTCGACATTCTAAACATATAGAAATTGAAATTATAATTTTAATGATATCAATGAAAACCTGTTTGTTATTAATCTGCCTAATTTTATCTTTTTTTACGTAATTCAATAACCAATTGAAAATTCTGCTTAACTGCAAACACTGAAACAAACTAATGAAAATAATTGCAAACAGAATGTCAAGTCATATACATAATATTTCATGAAAATGATTCAATCTGTTTTTTTTGTGAGCCACAGTCTCTAGCACAAGTATTTGTAAACAAAATGTGTTCACACACATGTATTAGCACATTTCAAATTTAATTTACAACATTGCCTTCCGACACTTACTTATAAAATTAATATCTACTTAATAAGTCCTTCGTAATTTTAATAATAAATCATGATCATTTAGTTTTGTTTTTGCTTTATAGTTTCTAAGATTGAACTGAACGAATCAAATTACTCATTTATTTCTCATCGACGACATGGTTTTGTTCAATTTCAATTGTTTGCGTATAATCGTGTATTCAGAAGCGTAACGCCCGTAACGCCCGTAACGCCGGTGACGTATTTTTGTGTACCCAAAAATCATGGCCGAAATTCTACCTCAGGAAAATTCTACAATTAAGCATCAATGAACCATCATTGATTGGCATCAGAACCTGGAGAAACTAGCCACCTTGGAACGCTTGGAAAACAGAGAAGGTCTTATTGTTGCTGTTACCACGAATCAACGGAAGGTGCTTCGCTCGATTCCCAATTGATCCTTGATCCCAGCGAGTGAATAATCGAAGTAATTCCTTTATCCTCACAATTTAAATACCACCGAAATACAGTTATGAGGAAGCTCAATACCATAATTTGTAAAAGAACACTGCTAGACTGGGTTTGACTCACATAGCGCAATTCCAATCGATTATTCAAGATTGGTGCATTGTAACTACCGATAATTAGCATTAGATACCTTGTAGAATTTCTTCGAAATCGTGAATTGCGGTGCCGAGCAACCTATTACCTGTTACAAGACTTCACATTTCATCCAAATTGTTCTGTATACGTAGCTATATTATCATAATTAAGACAATCTTTTACCCACAACCCAGAGGAAACCAACTAGCTTGCCATGTCATGTGATACACCAACTAAAGATTTATCTCCACATTTCCATATCAGTTTCAGATTGCGATTCAATTTTTTTTTGTAAGTTAAGTTCAAAGTAAAACTTTAGGACAACATTTAATTTGAATGATAAGCATGAGTTTTACTCATTTTTGTTGTTGTTAAATCCAGTTGTAGATTAGACGGTAACTCTTATTTTCCATGACTATGTTGAATTCTATCAAACTTGAAATTCAGTACTCTAATTAGCATTTCAATTTCTGATCAAAGAAACAACTCTGGACTAGTTATATTTTCTGATGCTGCAGAATATAATGAATTCATCTTCGTACCGAGCAACGTATTCAAAATTCCTGATTTTTGTTTTACGAAACCTAAATGAACAACAATTTTGGTAGCTACATCTTATAATAATTAAACGAATAATAGGGTAATAACTTGCTCAGAGGAACCACCTAGCTCTGCGATGTCTTGTATAAAGCCAATTTAATACCCAATACTACCTTAAAGTCGTAAGTAACGTTCTCATTTCAGGATGTTTCATTTCAATTTCAAATTGCGATCTGGACTTTTGAAATAAGTTCAAATCACTATTTCAGGGTAATATTCCATTTAAATGACTATAAAAAGATTTGGGATTCAATTTTTCACCCAGTTTTATATTGAAAGATGGCCCTAATTTTACATGAGTATTCACATTGATTACAGACTTGAAAATCAGTCTTCTTATTGATATTTAGGTTTCTGATCAGAGAGATTTACAGGTTCCAATTCACTCGGACTCACATTAATTTTTTTTTTAAAGTTTGTTTCTTTAAATTCTTTAATTTGAACCTTTGGGGACTTCGATTAACCTCAGAATTCTTTTTCGTTTTACCTATTAGTGACTATTATTAACTGTCATAAGACATACTTTTCTTTGTATTTCATCATTTCAACTTTTGAAGACTTTGATTAACCCCAGAGAGACTTCTTTTTGTTTTTGTTTTGCCTATTAGAAACTTCTATTGAACCAAATTATACATCTTGAAATTTTATGAATTGAACCTTAGAGGACTTTGATTAACCCCAGAAGGTTTTTTTTTGTTTTGTGTATTAGGGACTTTTAACAACCCTTATTGGAAACGTTTCCTTATTTGAACCTTTGGGAAACCATTTTTAACATAATATTCATTTATTGATTTTCATTAACGCTATTTAATTAATGTAAATTTTCTTTACATCTTTTAATTTACAACCCTTTTGGGGACTTTTGTCTTACCACAATGGGACTTATATTTTCAAACAAATCTGTAATGTATAATCGCATTTCATTTACCTTTTAGGGACTTTCACTACCCTAGAAGGACTATTTATTATCTTAAACATTGTAACCCTTTTTGAGGACTTTAAACACCTCAATGAAACTTTTACGCACTATGATGCCTTGATATATTTCATCCACCCTCTAGGGATTGTAATTACCCTAAAGGGACTCTGATTCAAAATTCATTCTTTGATGGCTTGAAGTATTTTATATACCCTCTAGGGACTGTCATTACCCTGAAGGGACTTTTAACTAGATAAACCCTTTCGAGGACTGTAACACCTCAATGGGACTTAGTATATTAAAAATAGTAATTTTCCATTTCGTATTTTTCTTTTAAACAGTGTGCTTTATTGTCTCCACTCCATTAATGCTTAACACACTTTCATTTTTAATTTGGTTTTGTTTTCATAGAAATATATTTACATATATAACCCACATATTTGACTTTCGTTTCTAATTTTTTTTCGCTATGAATTGTTCTACAAAATTTACAGTATAGCTAGTGACCCTCGTTTTGCCAACCCTTTAAATTCTTTGATATCCTTGAGCAGTTCAAATCAAGCATCTAACCAACAGCGATTTCAATTTTAATATCTAATCATCATTTAGAAGGATTCTACCGAATTTTTTTTTTTTTATAATGTAACGTTTATGAGATGGCGATTTTAGCCTATGATTGGTCTGGATTGCTACCATATTCACAGAATTTTATCATTCTGTCAACACATGAGCCCTATGAGATATAGGCACTACAATACATATCTTTTTATTCTGGAATTAAAATTCATATCCTTAATCAGAACCACCTTAAAATCTAAACCCGAGACATATCCTCCTTTTTTTAATAAATAGACTTCTAATTATCAGTTAACATATGATATTTATCACTTTATGAAAAAAATATCACAATTAAATAAAATCATCGAACCAAAATTTATGCCAACGAGAATAAAATTATGGGTGCAGTTGTGACTTGTTTTGTCTTGTTATAAGACGCCATCTTGGACCGAGCAGAACTTTCTTAGACCAATTTATGCAGTTGCAATGAACAATTATTTCGTTCAAAAAACACCAAAAAATCATATGAAATATACCTGTTTGAAGCAGGGAGCGGTTACTAAGCTGACCGACTCCGCCATTGTCGAAACCGATCCATTTCCACTACCACATTTTTCAACTTTTTCTTCCTAATTCTCAAAATCTATAAACTTTTTTACAAAACTATCCTTCTTTCTCAAGCTCTCTCTATCAACTGCCTCTGTGAATCTCCTCATCGATTTCCCAGCTTTCTAAAGCCCTTTCCTTCTCTCCTCGAGGAGTCATGTTTATTATAAGCTCTCACTCTCTCGTTTACGCATTTTCTTTTCTGAACGGACCCTACGGCAATCCTTCAACTGTGATCGAATCCAGAGTATTTGAATTATAGGGTACCGTCACGGTGTACAATATAATAAGGTGATATCTTCCCGATAGTGTCATCATTACTATCCATCTTGTGATCCTCGGTGTATGCAGCATTATCTTACGCGCGTAAAACTTTTTTCCTGGCACGCTATAGGCAGATAGTAATGACGTCAGTTGTTTACATTCAAACGAGTTGTTTACTCGTGTTAGTAGCCTACCTTATATATTTATACCGTGGGGTACCGTAATCATGCGTGAACGTACCCCCACGCCGGGCATGATGACGTAATTGTTATGAGATTCTTCATACATTCCATAGGGAAAAAAATTAAATCTACGTTTTTCGTCATTTGCATTGAAAAGTTCAGTGATTAGTGTTAAGGAACAAATTAGTGTTGAATCCATTGATTTCAGTATGAAATATTTTAAATAAAGAGCTTGGAATCATTCCAAAACTCGAATAAAAAAATAGTTACGAGAAAAGATGATTTATCAATTAATTTTTTTACTGCTTATAAACTCAAAATTTGCGCGTTAAATGGTTTATTGGGACTGTTAGATGTGTTTTCTTGCAATATTTTCCATTTTTAAGCTTACAATATGCTTGGAAATAGTTTCCAATAATTATAATTTCTTCCAAAATTTAGATATTTCCGAGGTTAATTCGCATTTTATGCAGAACCACAAACCAAATTGTATTGTTTTAAGAAGCTCATAAATTTGGGAAGTCGAATTTATACATTTGAGGACAGTGGCGTACAAATTACTGTCATCAAAAATATTTTTTATGGAAAAACTGTAGAATTCAATACAATGCTCGTCATTTTTCATAACAACTACGTCATCATTCTAGAAATCTGCCAACCAATATGGCGGATGAGGTAACCTGTTATTTCGAAGAACTTTGGATCGAATCAAATAATTATTGCTACAGTGTTGCTTGTATAGTAATCTTTACTTGTACTCACAATATTCTCTACACTTACCTTGCTAATATCAACAGCTTTAAACACTCTATCACAGGTTGTTTTGCTCGGTTGACGTCTTCCACTGCCAGCAAATAAAAAAGCAACTCGTTTTTCCCGAAGGGCCTTTATATCGGGGCCTGGCGGAAACTGCATTTCGCAGCTTTGGATAATATTTGAAGTATCAAGCGGATTCGATACTGATATCGACTTTGTTGTATTATAAGAAAGCTCAAAAATCACTGCTGGGTGATTGAACTGGCCAAAAATTATTTTCATGACCTTTTAAAATATTCCAATAGTCTTATTGCATGATTTTCAAATGTATGACAGAGTATAAATATCAAAAAAACACTTTTGGCCAACATTTTGTTCTTTTCACTCCTATGTGCGTCGGTTATCCGTTGTAAGTTATCCAAAAAAATCATGGTATTCACGGGTTATGTTCATTCTTTCTATGATATCTCATGTTTCTCATATACTTTCCATCACCTTTGAAAATGTGATGATTTTCAGCTCCGATGATGTATCAAGGCCAAATCAGAACATTATATCTAATTTCGATTTTTTGTGTACTCAACGTTATTATCCAGATCGGCAAGCCTCGTTGGATAAATTTATGACTTGGGCTCAAAAACTCATCTTTTTGCACTTGTTGCATAAATAACCATTGTCAAATTGAACGGAACATTTTAGCTGTTGTTTCAAGAAAAAAAAATCAATCAACAATAAAAACTGAGCTGAAGATTTGTATCTATCTTCAATAAGTGCATGGTTATGGATCTTCTACTTTAATGTATCGACTATCAAAAAAGGGTAATGTGTTATTTAGAGATAGTCAAACATTATGCAGAATCGTCTTCATTTTTGAATTAGGCTTTATAGTATCTTTTCCATGGTTGCAACAAATACCTACATTTTTTTTTTCATAAACTACGCTTAAAATAACATCAAATAATTCGTACTTAACAGTGTCATTTATTTGCCCAAACCATCGTTAGCCTTGATACCACTTTACTTCTAGTGAATTCTGTTTTGATTGTAGGCATCGGAGTTCATCTCGACTTTCATCGGTTTTCCCCGAATTGTGTTTGAAATCTCTTTCAGGACAATGGTCATCAGTTTTGACATCTCTTCCAGGAAGTAAACCTCGTTCTCCTTGATCAAACAGGTGGATTCAGGTTTTTGCATTTCCAGTTTTCCGGCTTTTCCATGAACCGAATCAATGCTGCGGTGCATTTCAACCTTCTGATAGTCGGTTTTGTTGGCTTTGGTTATACTGACGATGGAATGGATGGCTCGTTTTTCTCGCTTGCGACCACCACCGATGACCCCCTTGATGAGATCGCCAACCTCTGATGGAAGAAATTATTTTTATGAATAGTACTTATAGGAAAGAAATCCATTAAAACTTACGTTTCACTTTCTCTCCGGCTCCCGGTCCACCGATCATTTCAGCGGCCCCAGCAAAAGCATTCGTAAACTTGTCCACTATTTTATCCATGATGGCTTCCGTGGGATCCTACAGGATGAAATAACAAAAAATATAGTAAACTTTTTAACCCAATAAACTTCCTCTACATACCGACAAAAGGATCACCCCGAGGGCCAGCAGAAGAAAAAGAGATACTTTCGCCATAGTGAAACACTTTTTGCAAGGCAGATCGTGGTTTGGTGCGCACTATAAATGCAACGTTGGTTTTTATAGCGCATCGAATGATCTGATTGCGTCGTTTGAGGAAATGGAATCAAGCGAACGGCAGAACTATAATTAAATCATTCAAACTGGGCTTTTAAAGTAAATGGTGGATTCACAATCATAAACTTAGATTTCGATTTGAATGGATTGACGTGTGCCTAGGATTACTGTTCATTCAACTTTTTTTTATCTTCATATTTTGTCATTTGGGTACTAACAATTTAAATACTGTTTTCGAGTCTCAATGTTTATAACGGATCAATTAGGCCGGAACAAATATCAAATTCTTTTTTTGTAAACGCCCACCTCCTCACCCCCTAGATTTTTCCGAAAATCCAGAAGGAGGGAATCAAGTTTGAAGTACCGTAATCCGGGGTAAGATTGATAACTTTTTTCAATATTTTTCGATTATTTTTTCTGTTAAGGGGAATGTGGAATGTTTCATTTTTTTGAAACCAGTACTGGACTCCTATGATCGTAAAACATGGTTGCAGAAATTTATTAGACTACTTTAAAATTGATTTAAAAATCGATCTCGTCTCTGTTCAGAATTTGATGCTTTGGGGTAACATTGATCAGACTGTATTTTGAAGGTTTTAACGAGATTTTTTGATCATAAAGGATACAAAGCCCCTCCTATATTAAGAAATTCAAAAAAAAAAATTAGATCCAATTTAATTGATTTGGTTTGAAATCTATCACATCAAGCATTCATATAATGGATGACCTTAGAACGATTCAAGTACATACATACTACCAAATAGAAATTGAATAAGAAAATTATAAACTTAAACAGTTAGAGTTTAAGTTTTAAAAACCTTCCAATAATTTCTAAATTTAAGTTAATGGGTTAAGGGGGGAGTTGGGTCTAACGGGTAAAAAAACAACATTTTCACGAATTTATTTTAGAGCTATCGTTCAAACAAATGTATTCAAATTTTTAGCATTATACAAAACATTGTTAAAAGAACATTTATTAATTTTTTCGTAGAAAAATATTGAAAAATGAGCCGGTGACGGAGCACTTTCGAGGATGCCTTTTAGAAAACATGATTTGCGGTGGACACTGTATCTCAGCACTGAATCATCTGAAGTCAAAAAATCAGAGCAAAATATTTTTAATTGATGTTTTTGTGGACCCCAACGATTTAATTTAACTTTAAATTTTTTTTATGAAATTTTTGTGGCTGTTTGAAGTAAAAACTACGATTTTTCACGAAAAAATCCGCCATTTTTTATCTGCAAAGTCTCTCCAAAGTAAAAAAAAGAAAATCGTTGGGATTTGGTATTGTATATGATAAAAATATGTTCCAAATTTGAAAAGAATCGGTGAAGTAGTTTTCAAATGACGATGTCCACTGACTTTAAAAATGTGCTTTCGAGAAAAACGCTTTTGAAGTTTCTGTTCTAGAATTCTTGCAGTATTAGATTAGAAGAGATGAAGGCCTATAATTTTTACAGTTTTGCTTCGATTGACTTGAAAATTTGAGACAACATTCTTGAAATAATTTACAATAAGAAAATGAAAAATAAAAAAAAATCGATTTTCTGAAAGTGTCAGACTCTACTCCCCCCTTAAATATGCAATAAGATTCTCTTACGAACTGGCGCTATTAGAAAAATCATTCAAATTCATAAGATTGTCTTATGACGCGAATGAATTTTTCAGATGAACACCTTCTTCAATGAGAGATTGTTGTTTTTCATAATAAGGTCTTATGGAAACAGGAAATTTCATGTTTAATGTAAATAATTTAAATTATTGATGGTAAATTCTTTCATTTTATTTTTTCGGCATATTTGTTCGAAATTACACCAAAGTCACACATAAGCACATGAACACCCGGTTCAATCCAATAAAATTATTCTCTTCTCCTCATCCGGTCCTTTTACCGTGTGCATTTTGTCGGTGATTTGATGACAAGTAAACAAATGGAAAGTTATTTTAATTCACACATTTTTTCAGCGTCACAAAAAATATACATTTACTCAAGCTTACCATTGAGATAATCACTTATAACTATTAGGGAAAACTCAACTTCTCCGTACGACGATGAAAAAAATTACTGATGGAGTGAATGAATGTGTTCATTATTTTTTTTTCACAATGCCCTTTCTTCTATTGTTCATAAGATATTCTTATGAAAAATGAAAGAATTTCATAAGTCTCTTATGAAACCAATTTTGCACTCTAAAAACCGGCTCATAAGGCTCATCTTATGAAAATTGCAATAAGAATTTGCTTAGTGTACACTCAGAAAAATACTATTATGTATGCCATAAGATTCTCTTATGAAGTGGCGCCATAAGAAAAATTAATGAAATCCATAAGATTGTCTTATGACGCGAATGAATTCTGAAGATGAACGCCTACTTCAATGAGAGGTTGTTGCTTTTCATAAGAGATTCTTATGGAAACAGTGAATCACTTTCTAATAAGAAAAATTCTCGATATTTCATGCTGAAAACATTCACTTTATTGTTTGCCAAATTTGTTTAAAATTAAGTCCTTCATGGTCACTATCAGCATCGCTTCAACAGACGGCTCCATCAAAGTTTTTTTTGCCGCTTCTTAATCTTCGACCTTTCGTTTTTTGCAGATCAGCTTGCTGAAAAGTAAACAAATAATGTATTTTAGTTCAACGTTCACACCAAAAAAAATCAAATCGAACTTACCATTCCGGAGATAACAATAACATTTAACATTGAAGGAAAACTATAATAACCATGAACTGGCGATTGCTTCGTACTGTTAGATGATAAAAAAAAACTGATGCTATGAATGAATGTGTTCATCATTTTTTCACAATGCCGTTTCTTCTATTTTTCATAAGAACATCGTATGAAAATTGAAAGAATTTCATAAGACTCTTATGAAAAATTAGTTTGGACGCAAAAAAGTGGTTCATAAGATGTATCTTATGAAATTTATAATAAGATTTTCTCTGAGTGTAGCATTATCAAACATGGAGACTTGTGATATAGCTCAGTTGGCGAGTCAGTTGCCTCCTGTACTAAGGTCATTAAGTTCGAGTCCAAGAGTAAACATCGAACATAGGATAAATAAGGATAATTTCCTTTTCTTGTGAACTAAAATAAAATTTAATATTTTAATTTGTTTCTTTTTTAACGGGTTTCAATATAAATGATGTAAAATAAAACTTCCAGCTGAAAATTAAATACAAGTTCTTTTATCAACAAAAATTATCAATAATAATTTTATATTTCATAATCAATTCCCTGTGAATGTTTATTTTATGTGTTAAGTTTTAATTTTTTTTATAATACTAATTCTTTGCAATGGATCCAGATCTTATTTTAAATTTATGATTTTCACGAGGTTTCTGTTTTTAAACTAATTCTGATAGCATTTAAAAAATAGGGTTGAATCAACCTATATTCAAAATCTGAATTAAAATTCCAGATAAGAACTCCTTTGAATTTAAAACCAAAAAGCGATATTTGATCAGAACCCTCGACCAGAAATATTTTACTTCATTTTGAATTTGGATATCAATTTTTTTTTTCAATTATAAATTCGTCATTGAACTTGTAAATTTGTTATAATATATATATAATAAAACTCTAGTAGAATGAAGTTGAAAGATAGGAAATGATTGGTGGATTGTTAAAGCTAGGGCGCTTTTGGAGAATAAACATTGAAAGGTGATTTTAAAAATGTAAGTCTAGGGCATGGGGAGAAAGCTCAAACTAATCGGTTGAATCTTTGCTCGGCAACGGTTAATTCTTTATGGGAGGCGAAGCAATCGCAGCTCTTATACAGAATCAACCCGATGGATTAGAGTTCATCTCGCCGAAATGCCATTAAAATATTATAACATAGTTATGACGGCGATAAAAATCTGAAAACAACTTGTAAATTTGTAAATTTTCTTTTCATATTCCGAAATAATGGGTTTCGAATATGAAAAATGCATCTCATTTAAGTTTGAATGGTGATGATCCAAACAGAAAATCAAGAACAATAAGCTGGGTACTTCCTAGAAATTTCCCGATTTCTTCTACAAAGTTGTTCATCTAAACAAAATACACAAATATTCTACTCCTTAATCATTTTTTAATAAGAAAATTGACAGCATCATCCACGTCGTTGGTCAATTTGAATAGTTTGGTTCTCATAAAGTAGGGAGAAAAAGTCATATCAAGTGAAGGACAGCATTAACAAATTGTTTTCAATTTCAATCGTGTAGAGGAATTAACATGCTGATGCTAACTACCTTCAAATCTATGTGATTTGTACAATTTATTGTAAGTTTTTATTCCTTTCTTATGAGAAATTTGAAGCAAAAAAAAAGAATTCAACCTTATTTAAGCAGATTTTTAGCAAAACCATCGCATCACATGATCAAGATTGCTGAAATCACAGGAAAATCTTTTTAAAAAAATTGCACAGAATGTTGGCAAAATTTTTAAATCAGAATATGTGTGCCAGATCATAGATTTTTTTTTTAAATCATAGATTTCACAGATTTTTCAAGACCCTTACCATGTGTTGTTATTGTCAGTTACTGAAATTATATGTCAGGTAAATCAAATCTTACACCAATTCAATATTCAACACAAATGAAGCTAAACTTTATGAATACGATTACAGAATAAACAAAACATCATTAGTTTGAAAAAGTTAAGGAACTTTTTTTTTCGGTAACCTTGAATATTCCATAACTCTAAAATCAATTGCTTTCCAGCTAGAACAATAATTATGACCATTACACGATTTGATACTGACAATCTGACAGTGTGCTAAGATATGTTGCTATGGGACAATTTTATGTACTTCTACCACTTTGCAGTCAGTCAGAGTCAGAGAATTTTTCAGAAAGCCCAATATATGCAATTTTGTTTTACATCGCAGGAGGAATAATTCAAAAAGGTTGGAATTTGTCAAGCTCTGAAATTTGACAGACCTAATTGTTAGCCTGACTTTTTTTAATTTTCGTCTACACAGAATGTAATGTTCAATTTTTCGAAGCATTCAAAGAAATTAAGATTATTTTCCATTGGAAATATGCAATTTTTTTTTGTTTATTTTCCCCCTTTCAAGCATAGTTTTATTTTATTCAATGTTGCACAGCCTTCGCGCTGCTGTTGTATCTCACTTGATTGTACCGATCGCCATTCATTTTGACAGCGATAGCCTTTCCTCGGATAGTTTTTTGCATCTCTTCCAGGACCTTGATCATGATGCTGACCATGTAGTCCAAATAGTAGACTTCGTTATTTTTCACCAAACAGTTGGTATCCATTGCCTGAGCTTTCTTCCATCCCATGTACTTTTCGTGATCTTTGTCCCAGCTTTTGGCCATCACAACTTGTTGATAGTGGGTTTGATTTCCCTTCGTCATGGACATCATCGTGTGGATGGCACGTTTCTGTCTGGCACTGCGATCACCCGAATTGCTCAAAAATCCCACAATCAAATCTTTGATTTCTGCAGTTCAATATCAAACATGGTCAATAAATTTTTATTATTAATTCGTAGGTCAATCACTTACGTTGGAACTTTTCGCGGCCTTTTCCATCTCTAATGTCTTCGGCAACGGCAGCTACAGCTGAGAAAATTTTGTGGAATCCATCGGCAACCTGTTGGACTACATCAGGTTCGGCTTTCTGAGGGACCTAGAAAGAAAAAACTTACTTTTGGAAGGGGTCTGAACCTTTTTTCCATTTTGCAGCTTACCGCAAGCAGGAGCAGCCCAAACGATACAAGAACAAATGACAATTTGACCATTTTTCTATGAAAAATCTCTCTATCTCTATCGTTGGTAAATCGATGGAGACCTCGAATGCTAGTGCTAGGTGAATGTCAGTTTTATAGAGATTTATAGGCCACCGATAAAATCATGCTCAAACGTGTCAGTTTCGAAAACAGTAATTAAGATGATTTTCATCAACTATCCAGTGATCTAATATTTCCAGCGTGAAATTGGTGACGGTTTGTCGTATAAAATAAATATTTTCAAAGCTTCCGTTAAACTGTAAATGAATAGAAGTAAGTAAACAAACCACTCATAACTTTGATTTGTGATTGTATTAGGTATTTCTTACTAATAGTAGATATCTAAAATCTGTATTGTTTTCCTCATTTTTTTTTGTTTTTCGAATTTTGATGAAATTTTTGTTTTGTTATTAAGTCATTTGGCATCAACTTTAAAATTTCGATTTTTCCGATTTCTTTCCGTCCCCCAATTGGTGATTATCGATGGTCGAAAAACCGAAACTTTGAGCGCTTTGAAGCACCCCTTAAGTAAAGTCTGCTTCATTTAATATTGGAACACAAACAATTGCGTGTAGTTCAGTCATTTATTAACGAATTCATAATTTGTTTTTCCTACAAATGTAGCATTTTCTTTACTCTTTCATAAAAAAAAATTAAAAAAATTATTCATTGCTGTTTCGAAGAAATTCTCGTACTTTCCCGTAATACGGCACATTAGGCGGCGCACACCCTTTTCGTCCACCGTTTTGGCGATTTGATTCCACCAGTTCTTCATTTGAGTCATGTTCCTAACAAGTTTTCCCTTTGCCTTAAGCCTCCGCTTCGTGATTGCCCAGTATTTCTCTATCGGCCGGAACTGGGGGCAGTTTGGGGGGTTGAGGTCCTTCGGTATTACGCTGACCCCGTTCGTTGCGTACCATTCCATAACCGTTTTGCTGTAATGGCAGCTTGCGAGGTCCGGCCAAAACATTACTGGACGGTCGTGGGCACGAATAAACGGCAGAATCCGTTTCTGTAGGCACTCTTTTTTGTAGACTTCTGATGTCATTGTCTTGTCAGTGAGAAAGACTTTGGTTTTCTGTCCACAACTGCATATCCCCTGCCAAATCATGTACTTGCGGGCGAATTTATCCGCAAACACGAACTTAAATTTTGCAGGTACATCCCCCCGAGCCGTCGCCAAATAAAATTTTTGACCTGGGATTTGCCGAAAGTCCGCCTTCACGTAGGTCTCATCGTCCATCAGAATACATCCGTCGAACTTGGTCAGCACTTGGTCGTACAGCTTTCGAGCACGGATTCTGGCCACATTGTTCTGCTTCAGCGTCCGATTTGGCTGTTTGCTGGCTCGGAATGACCTTATTCCTTCCCGGAGACGAATTCGTCGCACCGTACTGTGAGTGGCCTGGAACTTATTGGCCAAATCGCGGTCTGAAAGATTGGGATTCCTCTTGACGGCCTTGATGACTTTCCCACGCAGTTTCCGGTCGACAGTTCCACTCCGACGCTTCGAATGCGGCTTCCGAGCCGTCGTCAATGTTTCCTTGTACTGCTTGATAACACGCCATACGGTATTTCTGGGCTTTTTATGCTGTTTAGCTAGCTTCGATGCCGACAACAATGGATTTTCAAGAAAACTGTGCACAATTTGATCTCTCCATTCGGCTTCCATGGCGGTTGTTTACAAAATGCTATCGTTTGGTGTTATGACATAAATACATGGTGAAAGGTAATGAATTTCCTGACACGTGGGTGAAAAAAGTTTCCAAATCCGTCCACTAGGAGCGCCACAATGAGCAAAAGAATTTGTTCCAATATTAAATGAAGCAGACTTTATTTTAATATGAAATTTTACATATATGGTAGTATTAGAAACTGGAAGAAAACATAAGCGAGAATAAAATAATCTGTTTTTAAACAATAAGTCGACAGATAGAAACCTATCCATATTTTTTTGTTTTTAAATGATAATTTTTTTTAAATAAATATAACTCAAGCTGCGATAATCTTTATAAAATAAAATAAAATACTTAGCTTCGTTCTACGGTCCGCTTCTTCGGATATGTTAAAAAATTGGAAGTCACTAATCATAGATTTCAGCATATATTGGCACTGTAGCCCCTGCTGTTTCGCGCTATGTTTTGATTCTGGTTCTTTTCAGTGACGAGAACGGGTAGTAACGGCGTAACATCCCATTTTCTGCCCACTGTGGACAATTAACACCATAATTTTCTTCACATATTATCATTTTCACGAATCAAAACAAATTTTCACGAGCCGAAAAAAAAACGCGTCCGTCACCGGCAAGTCGACGCCGGCTCTTCAGGATCCGATATCCATTTTTTCATTATTTTTTAAAAAGAATGCAGCTGGGCAGGCCGACTGATTGGCATCAACATTTAAACCGGGCTATTCCGTATAATAATTAAATTTTCAGTAAAACTGTCCAAACTCTTAACTTTTATTTTTTCAAGTATGATATCTATAAAGTTTTATTGTTCTTGTTTGTTAATTCACGAAGCTGGAAAAAGAAAAAAAAAAACAGCAATATTCTAGTAATTAAATTTCATGCGCAAACATTCACCAATCGTACGCATATTTCAAGGTTGGAAACTTTGTTGAACAAGATGATTAGTATGAATATAGCACGTTAAAAATTCACAATTTCCCACTGAGCTGATGATGTTGTAAAATAAATAAAACTGCTAATGAGTTGTGCAAAAAAATGTAAGGAGCATCTCTCCTCCCTTCCCCCAAAGGAAGAATTTAGGAGTTTCAAAAAAAAAACATAGGTATATTTATTTCTCGTATCACCTCACGAAAAAAATGTATAGTATATCCAACAATAACGACCTTATATTCAATCATGTTTCTGATTGATTCTCGACCAACTTTAAATATTACCCCTTCAACTATGTACCGTAAAACGGGGTAACTTTGATCACCGGGATGACTTTGACCAACAATTAATTTTTGCACATTATCATCGATAACTCAGTCTATAGTTTAAATGTTTGAAAACTGTTTTCTTCGTTTGAAAGCCTTTGAATTGAGTATTAAATAGGCAAAATTTGGTTTGTATTTGAAATTTTTGTCTCTTAGTAAAAATTTAATTTCAAAATCTTTAAATTTCTATTTTTAATAAGGTTTGCAAACAAACAGCTCTTCTGATAAAACCAACAAGCATTAAGAAGCAAACGGGTTGTTGAATGTGAATGAACTTTTTTTTTCTTTGTATATGTATAGTTATAGTGTTATTTTTGTAGTCTTTTTGTGATAAATTTTTGATATTTGAAAAGTAAGGACATGTTCCAAGAGTAAGCCCGTATTGGACAAATAGATAGAAAGCCTATATCCAATGGTTAACTTTGAAGAAAAAATGAAAATAAAAAAAGTGGGAGGACCTAGAGAAATGTGTTAAGGTAAAATTTCATTTGTATTTTGAAGCTCAAACTATTTAGCAATTGTTTTAATTTTTAGCCCCTAAATGTATGCAACATAATAGTAGGTACTTTTTTCAATTATAAATTTAAATTTTAATCAAATTTAAAGTGGTCTAATAAATTTCTGCAACCATTTTTTACGTTCATTGGAGTCCAGTGCTGATTTTAAAAATATAAAACAGGCCACAGTCCCCTTAACAGAAAAAATATTCGAAAAATGATGAAAAAAGTGATCAATATTATCCCGAATTACGGTATATATATAATTGACTAGCTGATCCCATACGAACTCCGTTTCGCTTTCAACTTGAAATATGTCATGAACAGTTTGTATGATAGTCAATTGACAAATTGTTTTTATTCCGTTGTGCTGGATTAGGCAGAACAACAAAAAGCTGTTGCATCCGACGAGGGTAGGCCTAAAGGTCGAAGAAAGGAATGAAAACATCAACAACTGGTTGAATCTATTATATTTATAGTTAAATGCGTAGAATCAATCATACAATTCAAGTTCAATCAGTTATATTTGCAGTTAAATCAAGTATACTTTTATAGTTCAATCAGTTATATTTATAGTTGATTGAAGGAGGTCAATCAGCAGTTTGTAGTTGAATCTATAATATTTTTTTTGTTGAATCAATCATACCATTTTAGTTGAATCTAAAATATTTATAGATGATTACATTAGGTCAATCAGTAGTTTACAGTTGAATCTATTATCTATATTTATTAGAGATATACTGAATATTCGGTCGGCCGAATATTCGGCGCCAAATATCGCCAAAAAACCGTTTAGCCGAATATTAGGCTCACCGAATAGTTGAGCTAAGTATTCGGTTGAATATTTATTTTTTAAAATTTATTCAAAAACAGACTTCGCAAACTTTTCAACTGATGTTGGATAGTTTATTAAATTTCCAAAGGTAATGTTTAGAAACCTTCAAAACCATCAAAAACTTATGGTTTCAGTTAAACATTTCAGATGTATCCGTTTTTTTTCACTGTAGATAGCTTAAGGCTGCCAGATTTTTTTCCACTCCCATCCGGGCCTAGCAATTCCGGGCAATTTTTTAAAAAAAAAACTGGCAAAATCCGGGCATGGATTTCAATTTTTCAAATGCAAAAACCGGACAAAAAGCGGGCAAAATTTATTTGTTACTATATATAAAAGCAAAGAAAAAAGGCAAAAAAATGAAATTAATATTTTACTAATGTAATTGCAGACTTCCAAAAACTCTTTGGGACACTTTAATATTTAAAGGTTTATAAAAGTAATTCAGCAAAATTATTAGAAACAACCGTTGAAAATTTCCAACCCGTTAATCGATATTGCTGAACTTACTCAAAAACTTTGATTTTTTTTGGTTTCTTTGTGAAAATTGTGAACAAATCCGGGAAATATCCGAACTTTTTTCACGATATCCAGGCAACCGGGCCGGACCGGACTTTCTCAAAATTTTGCATCAAATATCCGGGCAAACCCGGATAAAACCAGGCAATCTGGCAAGCTTAAGATAACTTGATACTTTGATTACCGTTTGTTCCAAATTTTTTTGATCTATCCTAGTTTGCCTATAAACCAAATAAAGAATTCGAGTAAAGTTAAATCTGTCCTGAATGGTCACATATTTTTTCAAACTTTCCGGATTCTTCCCGGGTTTATTTAAATCAAATAAAAAAATCAATTATTTTTTCGAAATTTTTTTAATTTTCTGTTACTAAACGATTTTTTAGAGTAAATTTATTCGTTAGATACAATTTGAACACTGCTGTTGTGTTTCGATGAAAACCTTAAATTCCAAGTAATTTTATTTAATTTTCTTCTTGTATATTCGAAAAAATGTTTTTCGTGTATCATATTTTACATATCAGATTAAATCACTGAGTTCACATTTTCTTATAAACTCTAGTACTTTTTTCTTTGTTTTTTTTTTCATTTCATCATCATGATTAAATTATGATCATGATTGAAAAGTTGTTTCTCGTAATAAATCATAATAATGTTCGAGAATGATTCCTAGTTTCTGTCCAGATTTTCCCTTTTTTACATGTTTTTCAAAAAATCGTTCCGTTAATCGACTGTATGCGCATATAACCTGTGGCATCTTGATATAAGTTGTCTTTGCGCTCCCACCATACAGATTAAATACGTGCCAAACTCAACCAACGATGTAGAGCAATCGCTAGCGCAACTGACCTATGCAGAGTCTAGTCAGCAATCAAGTCAGTTGTGCGGCAGTCTGGATTTGGACCTCAATAGGGTCCAGAACCGGGACTCCACATTGGCGATCCATGTCAGTGTTTTTGGCATTCCCCCTCAAGGAAGAGGGAGGAATGGGGTCAGTGTTAGAGGATAACTCAGCACTGATCATGCAAAGCCGGTTAGGCAACGAGGGATCCGACCGCCCGGAAGGGCATTAGAGGGATTCGATCGCCCATTCGGGCAATGCCTTTTAAGGCAAAGAGGGATTCGATCGCCCATTCGGGCAATGCCTTTTAAGGCAAAGAGGGATTCGACTGCTCAATAGAGCAAAGCCTAATAAGGCAAAGAGGTATTCGATCGCCCAATTCGGGCAATGCCTATTAAGCAGTGATTGAATTTTGCTGAGCATGAATTGATCAACCTTCTCTCGCTCACTGCTTTACTCGGAAGCAAAGGTTGCTTTGAGGCAGCGAAAACGACAAAACCGATGATGCATACGCTCTCACATGGCCCTCCTTCGAGAAGCAGTATACATTCGAGGCAGCGAATCCAAAAAACCAAACGAATGGCTCTCACTCATCTCCTGTTACATTCTTGAGGGAACCGAATTCAAAAGGCAGAGCAAACCCGAGTCTCCTCGTTTGTGCCTGGATCGAATACCCGACGTTTTTCTGCTATTGCTATTATTGCACAGCAACCGCACGCAGGCAGCTAGTTTTTTCGTTTCTTTTTCCTCCCCCCTCTTTGCACTATACGTTGCGGGCCTGCAACGCAATAAGTTCGGTTGTTTTTGTTGTTACCTCAACCTTTGCGGCGAGGTTGAAGAGGCTGGAGTTATTCAAATTCAACAACGTAAATGAGTATGTGTGCCTCGTCTTCTTCATGCATCATGTAGCAACCGAACGTTGAGAGAGTTGGTTCGGGGCAGCAAACGGATAGTGTCTCTCAGAGCAGATCCTCCTCATGGGGGGAGGTTTGAATGAATGTATATGTATCGTCTCCTGTATAGCTATGCGAGGCCTCAAAGTGTGTATTTTGAATGCCTCTGATGAGAAAATTGGTGAGGATTTCAATCACTGCTATTAAGGCAAAGAGGGTTTCGACTGTTCAATAGAGCAATGCCATATAAGGCAATAAAAGGTTGGCCACCCATTAGAGCAAAATGTAACTTTGCCACCCATTAAGTACCAACAGCCTAAAATTGGCAAACCCTGAATGGGTATATAGTGATTGTAATTATTTGAGATTAAAACAAAAGCTAAATTTAAAGACCGAATCGATTGTGAGCCGGGTTTCAGCCCATGGCCGTCGAATAATTAATAGCCGGGTTTCAGCCCATGGCAACCGATAGAAAGCCGGGTTTTAGCCCATGGCCATCGGCAATAGATTAATAGCCGGGTTCAGCCCATGGCAACCGATAGTAAGCCGGGTTATAGCCCATGGCCATCGGTAAAAGATAAAGAGCCGGGTTTAGCCCATGGCAATATAAATAATATATAATTAATGATTATAATGTAGCAACTATTTAAAACGGGGAGAATGTGGCATCTTGATATAAGTTGTCTTTGCGCTCCCACCATACAGATTAAATACGTGCCAAACTCAACCAACGATGTAGAGCAATCGCTAGCGCAACTGACCTATGCAGAGTCTAGTCAGCAATCAAGTCAGTTGTGCGGCAGTCTGGATTTGGACCTCAATAGGGTCCAGAACCGGGACTCCACATAACCCAATATGCGCATTTAGGAACACATTCTCCTATGGTCGGTTTTCTGAGTTCGATCATGAATGTTTGCCCACAGATCCACTGTCACCCTACAAATAAGAAATGTTATAAGAGAGTGAGGAAATTGCTTTATAGAAATCTTGAAATCTGGAATTTTGTAACTCAACAAAAGCTTACTAGAGGGTAGATGATAAGCAGGCTTTTTGCGCAATAGTCTGAATCTATTTGGGGTCCTTATAAAATTTCTCAAACTCTGGGGCCTCGAAAGCTTCCTTTTTGGCTCAAATCATACCCATGGTTTTTTTGCCGAATTTTAAAAACACGTTTTCATGAGACAATTTGAATTTTTATGTTCGTATCAGGAAATTAAATATTTTGTTCTGTAAAATCCACATAAATTTTGTTTTTTTTCTCTGGACCTGGGTGTGTGCCAATTAATAAATACATTAAAGGGCTTTTTCCGCTACTGATAACTTTCATACGACAAAGCTGAAATTAAAAAAAATCTTTACCTTTAATAATTTTTTTGTAATAAAACAAAAGTTAGGGTTGCTATATGATGAAATTAGTTCATCTATATGAAATTTTTTATCAAATCTGCTTCGAAATCTTAAATTCTCTCGGCGAACACTTTTTTCAGTAATGATTTTGATCAGTTTATCAAACTTATACTTCCTCTTATCTGTATTTCAGGTGGCTGCATCCTCCTCCTTCAATTTCTGCTACTTTTCGTTTTAATACTCTTCTTTTGAAAGAAACTTAGGGCCATTTAGTCGATACAGCTGTTTGCTAATTAACAAAACTTGATTATTTTTGAGCCCCTTCAAAACGTTTTTAATAGAATTTCTGCTGGCAAAACCTGAAAATAGCAAGTAACACTATCATGAAATTGAACTTAAAGTAAAATCGGTTAGTATTGATCGTAGGCTGCTAAGAGTTCATACAAGATTACTCTTTTAAGGCTTCAAAAAACAGTGAAAACCAAGGTTTTGGTTTTGAGAATTTTCGTTTTTTTTCCAAATGACCGGATTCTTGTCGATTCATTATATTTTATACAAAACAACCAGCCAATAAAGTCTCAAATAAAATTAAACAAAAAAAAAAAACCAGCAAATACATACTTTTATCTACTAGGGACCTTGCCACGAGCAAACATGGTGTAGGAATTAAATGCTGGAATTTGTTTGAAATAGCGTTTTTCATAAGTTTTATCGTTCATCAGAAATCATCTGTCACATAGCCTCGGTACCGGTTATACAGTTTACGAGCTCTAGAAAAAGCAAAAATTTTTTGTTTGAGGTTAGGTTTGAATGACTCATAACAAGGCAACACTTTCAGCTTATCGAAGAAATGTTTTTTTGACATTTCAGCGATCTACACTTAGTTTTTCGCTTATTTAACAAAAATTCTGGTATGAAACTTGACTTTCCTGATGACCCTTAACCATAGTTGCCGATCGTGTGCTTCACTCCAATGCTTGATTTGAACTTTGTGGACATTTTTTATGGTGTTTGCATACTTTTCCATCACTCACACACTGTAAATCTTTGAGTAATCAACGGTTTCGTCCGCTATCGGTTTGATAATGACGGATTTTGAGGGAAACTGTGCAAAATAATTTTTTTCTATTTCTCTTACATGGTAAATATCTCAAAAACGCGTGAAATCTAAATTTTGCAAAAATAGGTCTAAAAGTACTGATCACAGGCACCAAAATGCAGTCAAAATGCTGTCAAAATTTCGAACGTCCGATTACTAGTAAATGAGCTATAAGCAAAAGAAAGTGTCCCATTTCTAAAAGAACTAAGTTTTATCGTGATAAAAATCATAAATTAATTCTATTTAGCCTGTTTTTTTTTCGGATAGAGGCATTTTACAAACATGTCATATGTTCAAAACATATCAACCTCAAAATATTTTTTTAAATATTTTGTCTTGTCATCATTTCCCTCAATCGTGTGTAGACACATTGAATCCGCTAGGCGCATTTGAGAACCACTTGATTCCGAAACTCCATCCGATTCAAGCTGGAAGGAATCGAAAGCTTCAATCGAGAAAAGCTTCCTGAGGGTATATCAGATTCAAATCACACTCACACATCTTCTTAAATAGAGTAAACTTTCGCCTTCCTATTTCTGAATGAAATCCGGAGCTTTGGGACAGCTTCCAAATTCACATGTTTCGCGGCACGTATCCGTGCTTTGCACGAGTTCGGACCTTCTTCAATCTGCGCAAACTCGGCACTTTCATTCATCACAACCGTCTCTGGGTGGCTGTTGCCGACCGAAGCCTGGAGCTTTCCGGTGGGCTGTTGCTTTCGCGGATCTCGGCAATCGTATCCATGGCCAAACGGGATCCAACTTAACCCGAAGATGCCTATAAAAAGGATAGCACCGAATGGGTCCGACTTCAGGCGATTCCCGTCGCAGGACTGAGCAACACGCAAGCCGCGGTGCAGAACTTTTTACTTCGGGCTTTGGGGAGGAATCTGTGAGTTGCTGCTGTAGCTTTCCCAGGATCAAGGATTTCTTGGGCTTTTTTTCGGTTGTTTTGGTGATACTTTGTGAATCGCGTGGAGCATCGTGTGTGGGAGAAATAGGAAAATTGTTGCATTTCGGAGTGATTTTTTGTGATTGTCCATGAAGTGAAAAGCGTGTGTGTGCTGATTTTGTGCGTTCCAGCAAAAGGAATTCCTGTTTCTCTGTTAAAAGGATTAGCTGTGCTACTAAACAGCCCGAAGGGAACGGGCAAAATCTGCGACAAGAAGGAATTTAATTGAATTTTCTTCCCCACAGCATCCCTGCAGCGTGTATCGTCTACATAGATTTTTTTTTGCTCTCTTCCTTCATCGTCCTGTGGTGGTTTACCTTGTGCGGTGTATACGTGTTGGAGGTTTGCTGTTGCTCAACCAGATTGAGGGGAAGGTGTCTTCAGGAAAAGTTTTTTTGCTCTCTGTACTTCCAACCTGCCTCAGGTCGTACCGTGGTAAGAATTCCGGCGGATAGTGTTCCCGTGCATCTCAACTGTTCCAAGTGTAAATGCTTCAACAAAGCAGCGACTAAAAGTGTTTGTGTCGATATTGCTTCTTCTTCGATATCAAAACCGTCTAACGTCGTCCTTCGAGTGGCACCCTTAAACAGAGCGTGGGTGGTTTCCGGTAAAGTGCCAGAGAAACAAACAGAAAAAGCACAGAAGCGAAATCTTTCAACGGTACGCTCGCTCCAGTTATTCTCGGGGTGGGTAGCACGCCTTCCAAAATAACTTACCCATCGGAATCACACTCTGATGCACTGATTGGAAGCTGCTGAAGTTTTCCCGAACGGTAACGCGTGCTCATCCATTGCTTAGCCCGATCACGAAGTTTGTTTCAGTGTTGGAATAATTTTCAATTTTCAAACAGTTCATTTTGATCTCAAATCCAAAAGAAAAAAATATATCTTCAGAAAGTGCTCCCACCAAACAAAATGACTCGAGTAGGAATTTTGCCACCGAAAATGCTGCTGAGGATGTCGATGCTGCTCTTCCTGGTGCTGCATAATGTGAGTAGCTTACAAACATTATAGAGCCAAGCATAAAAAATGATTTAAACTAAAGCGACTGTAAATGATTTATCGTTGCTAGATATTAGTGGTTTTCGGCACCGGTTGCTGGGATTATTGGAATCCTTTGCCTGAAAGTAGGCTTACAATGAATAGTGGGTGTTCCAATCTCCGTAAATTATACTTTGCAGTGATTTCTACCCACGAAAATTTGGTCTAAATTTGGTATTACATATTCAGATCTCTTTAAATAAACAATTCTTCATGAACGAAAATACTTCAAAACGTAAAAATGAAAATATATAAATTACATTTCAGAGTTCAAAAACATAAATACGAGATTGGTCATCTCATCATAACATTTTTATTCGTGTTTGAAAAATTAAGAAAGCAGTTTGAATTTGGTTTTAGACTAATTAAATTACAATTGAAAATATCGTTCTTACCTCTTCCTACAATTATCGTTCCTTTAAACTTTATCATGTTACTTTTATAAACCTACCTTGCAAACAGAAAACTAATAATGTGTACAACAAACTAAACACCTGCTGTTAAAGTTTTCTCATTATTTTCTGCAGTTGCATGACACTCATCTGTATATGTGTGTGCATTTTATGAAAAAACCCGGAAAAGTGGAAAATGGAGAAAAAGAGAATATCACTCTTATTTACGAAAATTCAAAATACATATATGCGTCACTCCGACGTATCACGGCAGTGTAGCTGTTTAGCATGATATCCCGGAACATATACGAATAGACTGATTCGATTTGGGGTCATTTTTCGATTTCTCATAATTCAGCGTCTTTTAGAGCTTCGTTTTGGTTCAAAATTGATCCAAGATTTTTTGCAGAATATTTAAGAAATGTTTAGATGGATAAATTTGAACTTTTCTGTTTGTATAGGAAAATTCTATCAGGGTGGCCAACGAACCGGGAAAACCGGGATTTTAAAATGACATCGGGAAAACTGGGAAATAACCGGAAATTTGACAACAACACCGGGATAAACCTTATGTAGTGGAAAACATTTTTTTCTCTTGAAATTCTTCGTACAGAAAAAGTTGAAGCTAATCAAAAGTAAACTTTAATTCAAAATTTTACATAATAATACATAACACTAGTGTTCGGCATCGCTAACTGAAAAGTTAGCGGCGCTAATTAGACCGCTAACTCGGTCAAAGTTAGCGATCGCTAATTAAAACCGCTAAATGTTGCGTAAAAGTTATCGATCTATAATAAAGCGCTGATAGCTAATCGATAGTAGAAAGTTTTGAAAAAGATAAGCAAAACAACAAGCAAATTTTTCAACCATCTTTAATTATAATATTTACTAGAAAAGTTGTTAAATGATATCAATAGGGGCAGTCCTCGAACTTATTTTTTAATATTTCTGTACATATCAGTTGCGTCAGTCCACTTTTAGTTTTAGTAAGCGTATTTTGTGGAAAGTAAAAGAAAAAAAATTGGAATGAAATTTTTCAAAAATTCATCCGCTTATTATTTTTTTTTTTCATCAGTTATTGCAAACATTCTCTTTAGGTACATGTTTTGTTTTGTCCTAAATAGTTTTTTATCTTTTTTGACATAACTGCACTTATTTTGTTCTGGAAATTTCCATTTTCACAACTTTTTCATTTCTTTTATATTCAAAGAAGGCTTATGCTCAAGACATAAATTCAAGTGAAGGCAATTAAAAAAGACGCCCATTTCTATGATTCCAGTCAAAATCAAGGTCGAATAGCTTCTGAAATAAATCTTTGACGAAAATTTAAATACCTGATCGGATTCAAAATTTTAAATCTGAATGATGCCGAATTTATGATTTATAAGTCTACGATCAAGTTAACACTTCAAAGAGTTAGCGTTCTTCAGTTAGCGGAACTTTGTTATCCGCTAGCTGAAGAAAAATATAGCGAGAAAATTTAATTCGCTAACCGAAAGTTAGCGGACTAATGAGCGATTAGCGGATTAGCGTTTTTGTGCCGGACACTGCATAATACATAATAAGAAATGGGCACAGTTTATTCGTGTTTCCATTCTTCAATGTTCGCTTTTTCCACTAAATGTTGGAAATTAAAGCCAGAATTGTTCGGTTTGTTAAATTTTGCTCTTAAATTCTAATTTCAGAATCCAAATTTTAGATTCAGAATTAATATATAAAATTTTGATTAAAAGTTCAGGCTCATTATGATGTTTCAATTTTAGATTCTCAATACACAGATCACAAATTTGATTCAGAACTCAGAATTAAGAATGTCGAAAGTTCTCAGTCATGCATTCAGAAGTTGGACTGAAAATGCAGATGAATATTGAGACAAGATTCTGGTGTATGTTTGAGATTCAATATAACAATTCAGAATGTTTATAGATTCGATATTCAAACTCATTATCTGGATTTATCATTCTCATTTTAAAATAGAATTGAAGCTAAAACTAAGAAAATAATAATCCAAATCCATTATTCAGTAGCTAGTACACAGTACTATGATCTCAGAAATAATTATTCAAATATCATTCGAAAATCATATATTCAGAATAAAAAAATTAACTCAAAGTTCGAGTTGGAAATTAAATTTTTGAACTAATATCGACATTAATGGATTAGAATTCCATTACCAAATTTTTATTTAGGAAAAATTTATTTAGAAGCATTGAAATCACATTCCAATTTTTTGTTCAACACGGGCCTGCTAAAAACTATATCGAAAAGTGATAAGCAACTATTTAAACTAGGTAACTTAACTTAGTTAACTCAAAAATGGGTGATTTTTTTTTCCTGTGTGCATGTGTATATTTGACATGATGCCAATGATTCAAGTCTTATTTTTAATGTTGAGACAGAATTATAGATGGGGAAATATAAAATTATATCGTATTAGAACTATCAGAACGTATTAGAAAAAATCGTGTAATTTTAGACTGAAAACGATGCACGAAAACTGTACATTGATTTTGGTGTAATATTCTATTACAATGTATTTTTTCAAAAATATAATTTTTTATTGTGGCTAGCTCAGTTGGCAAGTCTGTTGTCTCCTGAGCCGATGCCCGTGATTTCGAGCCCAAGAGTAAACATCGAACGCAGTTGTACCGTATAAATTATTCAATAACTATTCGCCAACTGCATCGTTGATATAAAGTCTCGAATGCCATGAAAGATGGTAAAACGACTATAATCGAAACAAAAACAAAAAGAATTTTTTTTGAAACGTGTAAATTTAAATCGAAAACAGTGCACGAAATCGGATGACGAAAGCCGTCGTTTAAAAATACACAAGGATGTAAATTTTATGATTTATTATCGTAAATATTAGCAATCTTTGTCATACATTGAAGTTTTTTCGGTTGTCTATGAAAGAATATACCGCGTTATGCCGTTTATAATTTTAATCTTGCATTTACTTACAAAATTAACCTAAAAAAATATCACCCTCCAACACGAACAGCGCCTGCCTAGAATTTTTGTTTCATTCGATGATTCCCAGTACAGTGACGCGTCACTCGGATCCTCGGTTCCGCCCGGAACATTATTACTTTTCGGTCAGGATCACCTGTGGTTGACAAAAAAATTTCAGGAAAATCAGTCAAACATACTCGCTTTTTAGATCTAGAATAGGAGTTGTACGAGATTCAATTTCGATTGTTTTAAAATTTTCTCATGGCGCTCAGTTTGGTTTGGTCGAAGTCCGGCCATTTTATTTTATAAAAGTTTTTTTTTAAGGAATCGGGAAGTGCTGGAGCTATGTCAATGACTCGTTTCCAAATAATTTTCTTACTTGTGTACTTTGAATACGACCCGCGCAACACAAGTTAAACATGTTCATGAACTTCTAAATCAAACATATACAACTTTACATTATTTATGAAATAAAATTCATTGACCGCTTGACCGTAAAAATGGAATGTAAAATTATAGCAAACAATGTATTTTTATTCACTTTATGAAAAAAGACTAAAATAACATAAAAAAGAATTGAATATTATCCTCCTTCGAATAACACTTGTAAAAAATTAGACTATTTGCGTTTTAGTTTCCGTATATTTTAAGAATTTTTTGCTGTGTAGGTAGCGTTTTCTAGCTAGCATTTAAAATAAAAAAATGAAAACTCCAACGGTTTATCGAAAGGGCGAAAACATCATTATTATAAAATAATCGTTTCATTCTTGTTAAGAGGTTAGAACTGAAGCCTTTCAGTAAGTTAATGTTCGTAAAGAAATACCCTAATAGACTATCCGGCGAATCGCTTAAACTGTATCTGAATCGAAGTTTTTTTGTTCTTTTAATTTATTGTCTATTCAAGGACATGTTATGAAAAATTTCAGCAAATCATAAAACAAAACATTTTAAGTTCTGATTTTGATTAAAAACTTGATTTCTCGTTATCAATCTTAAAGCACACTTCAAACCCATTACGTATAAGGACGCTTAAATATATAAAATTGAACAAATTCAGAAAATTTATTACGAATATTTTATTGTAATTGAATTTCAATATACTTCAATAACTCTCTTCAATTAAGCATTTATATTTTTTTTCCACTTCACTTATTTAATAAACGATATTTCTTGATCACTTCCAACCGCTTGAAAAAAGTAATAAATGTTTAACTTCATTTGCACGTCCTTTACTTCTTCGTTTTCGTGAATCAGTTTAAATAAAAAATGTTTAAAAATTGATCAAGTTGTGTCTTATTTTTAATTGATTTTCTGTGGGGGTCCCCCCTTTCATAAAATGTGAGATTCTTGAACCTGATAAACAAACCATATCTTACCCGAAAAACGTACGGATACCAAAATTTACTTCATTTCAACCGTTCGTTTCTACGTGATGGTCTCAAAAAGAAAACGCCTTTATCTATATATATAAAAAGCAATTTCTGTATGTTTGTTTGTTTGTTTGTTTGTTTGTCCTCTATAGACTCAGCCGTCTTAAGGGCTAGAGAGCTGAAATTTGGCATGGATGCTCATTATGACCAGGAAGGTTGAAAAATATTTTTAGATTTTCGGATGACCCCTTCTGAAGGGGGTCGTCCATAGAAGACAAATATTGTTTTCGCGATATTGACGTTACTTTTCGTCGGATCGTGTTGAAAGTTTGCACATGAGTGTTTTGAAAGACGAGCAATCGATTTCAGGTGTCAAATTTTGGGTAAGGGGTCAGCCAAAGGGGTCGTCCATATTAACTGTTCGCTGTTTTTGCGATATTGACGTTATTATACATCGTATTCAGATGAAAATTTCTACACGATAGTTTTGAGTGACGTGCAATCGATTTGAGGTATCAAATTCAGTGTAAGGGGCCGGCAGAAGGGGTCGTCCATATTAAATTTTCAGTATCTTAGTGATATTGACGTTTTTATACATCGGTTTATCGATAAAATTTGCACATAGGATTTATTAGGGACAAACAACTGATTTCACTTATCCAAACTAAAATCAGGGGTCGGCCAAAGGGGTCGTCCATTCTAACTATTCATTGTTGATGCGATATTGTCGTTATTATACATCAGATTCAGACGAAAATTGGTACACGAAAATTTTGAGAGATGAGCAATGGATTTCAGGTATTAAATTCAGTGTAAGGGGCCAGCAAAAAGGGTCGTCCATATAAACCTTTCAATATTTTTGCAATATCGTCGTTATTTGACATCGAATTGGGATGAAAATTTGCACACGGTAGTTTTCAGGGACGAGTAACCGATTTCAGACGTCAAATGCTTTGCAGGGGTCGACGAAAGGGATCGTCCATATAAATGATTTTTTCACTGTTTTTAGCAATATTGACGTTATTATACCATGGATTGCTTTGAAAATTTGCACACGGGAGTTTTGAGGAAAGGGCAATCGATCTCAGTCATCAAAGATTGTATAAGAGCCCCCGAAAGGGGTTTAGCTTTTTGGCAATAATTGCGTTGTTATGCAATGATCGAGTCGATATTTATACACGTGGTTTTTTGGCACGGTCAAAGGATTTCTAATTTCAAATTTGGGATTTCAAAGTGATCGACCAAAATTTTTGCAATTATTATTTAGCAATGAATTCAGAAGTGCATCTGGAAAATGCTTGGCAATTGGACTTCATACAAACTGTTAATGACATATTCCAAGTTGAAAGCGAAACGGAGTTCGTATGGGATCAGCTAGTTTATATATATATATATATATATATATATATATATATATATATATATATATATATATATATATATATATATATATATATATATATATATATATATATATATATATATATATATATATATATATATATATATATATATATATATATATATATATATATATATATATATATATATATATATATATATATATATATATATATATATATATATATATATATAATTGTTTGGGATTTCTTACTCAAATATTACAAGATTATCAAAATATCAGAAAAAAGATTTCATGAAGAAAATCTCGGAAAACAAATATCTAAATACAGAATATTTTGTTCAAAGATTTGTTCTCTAGTTATAATATTGTTGTACTCGTCATTTAAAAATGATATGCAACATTTAACATCAGAGGGTTTCTTTGAAGAGAATAAAGCTGAAAGGTTAACCTTTTTATCATTATCTTTTTTATAGGGAAATCATATTTAGTTCGGAAATAAGAAAAAAAAATTGTATCAAAGTACCGGTGATTAACTTTTTTTATATATTTCATTTTGTTTCTAAGCAATGCGATTAAAACCCACAAACAAATATTTAGAATTCTCACTTTCAACTAATCCTTACAACTTCAAATTTTACTTTTTTAAATTTTGATTCTTCAAAGAATCATTAAAAATTATCAAAAAGTCACAATATTTTCGAGAAAATATTTTAAATCAAATACATACATATATGGAAAATCTGTATGAACTTTAAAGAAAATTTTGAGATCATTAACAAAAAAGTTCTAGAACTATCTGTGAAAATAATAGGCAACACTAGCTTAGCTTAGCTTAGCTTGATTGGCTACTCACATCCACCTTAAATTGTCAAATCCAAAATGCTTTTCAACTATAAAAATATTTGAATGAAAAAAAATAGTTTGATATTTAAAACTTTTTGGCTTTTTTAGTTGATACTTTTCGGTGAATTTGAAATCAAATAAAAACAATTCTTTTTACGTTTCGGCCTACTACCTTCAGCCATCCTCAGAAAACTATATTATAAACAAAAAACTTAAATTAATACAAAAAATTCTTCACAATATTCCATCACAATTTCACTGCACTTTTGCACTTACGATTTGTTTCGCCGCGTGCTTCCTGAACGGCTGTCTTACTTGATTTAAGTCCGGTTTTGAATCGCTTCTAGCAGCTGGCGTCTATCATTCCCGGTGTCGTCGTGATGTTGGTTGTTGTCGTCGTGTTCGGTGACGTCGTTTTTGAATCCGTCGTTTTAGTTGCGAATTGTGGCGTCTCTCTTAGTTTTTTAATAATAGAGCTATATATTTTAGAAATTTCAATCGAATCTTGCTTGATGTTTACTGTTCTTCCTTTTTTGAGTTTTATGTGTAGTGTTTCAGCTGTTTTTCGTTTTCCTTCTTGGTTTACTCTTTCTAAAATATATGCTTTGTCGAAGTTAAACTTATGGTTCTGTTCTATGGCATGTTGTGTCAATCCTGTGGCTCTGGTGTTTTGTTTGAGACTCGTTTTATGATTTTTAATCCTTTTTTCCAGAGTTTGAGATGTTTGTCCACAGTATTCTTTCCCGCATTCACAAGGAATTGAATATACCACATTTGTCTGTTTTAATTTTGGAATTTGGTCTTTCGTTTTTGTGAATAAACAGGTTTTAATTTTGTTGATTGGTCTCGAGGATGCAATTATGCCATGATTTTTTAGTACTCTACTAACTTTTTCGCTCAATCCAGGAATGTATGTTAGTGAGACGTATTTTCCTGGATTTTCCGTAGTGCTGTTGCTTAGCGAGTTGTAAATAGCATCTACCCTCTTTTTTAAAATGTATTTGATGAATTCATCTGGGTAATTATTTAAATGAAGTATTTTTCTAACTTTATTGATGCTCATTTCACGTTTTTCAACGTCGCTAAGTTTTAGTGCCCGGTCAATCAATGCAATCGCTGTGTTCTTTTTGTGTATATATGGACTTTCTGAATAATAATCCAAATATCTTCCGTTTTCTTGTTTGGTGTACCAGTTTTTCTCAATCTTTCCCTGACATCTAGAAAGTTTGAGATCCAAGAAACGCAATGAATTTTCAGTTTCTTTTTCCAGCGTAAATTTTATGCTTGGGCATTGACTGTTAAATTCGGCTAGCACGCAATCTATGTCGTTTTCATAACCTACTATCAAACAGTCATCGACGTAGCGTTTGTACATCACGAGGTTGATACCTTTATCTCGTAGGCATTGGATGGCGGTTTCCTCAAGTTGTTCCATCAAGAGAGACGCTACTACCGGGGATAGAGGAGAGCCCATCGGCGTGCCCATGCGTCTCTCTTGATGGAACAACTTGAGGAAACCGCCATCCAATGCCTACGAGATAAAGGTATCAACCTCGTGATGTACAAACGCTACGTCGATGACTGTTTGATAGTAGGTTATGAAAACGACATAGATTGCGTGCTAGCCGAATTTAACAGTCAATGCCCAAGCATAAAATTTACGCTGGAAAAAGAAACTGAAAATTCATTGCGTTTCTTGGATCTCAAACTTTCTAGATGTCAGGGAAAGATTGAGAAAAACTGGTACACCAAACAAGAAAACGGAAGATATTTGGATTATTATTCAGAAAGTCCATATATACACAAAAAGAACACAGCGATTGCATTGATTGACCGGGCACTGAAACTTAGCGACGTTGAAAAACGTGAAATGAGCATCAATAAAGTTAGAAAAATACTTCATTTAAATAATTACCCAGATGAATTCATCAAATACATTTTAAAAAAGAGGGTAGATGCTATTTACAACTCGCTAAGCAACAGCACTACGGAAAATCCAGGAAAATACGTCTCACTAACATACATTCCTGGATTGAGCGAAAAAGTTAGTAGAGTACTAAAAAATCATGGCATAATTGCATCCTCGAGACCAATCAACAAAATTAAAACCTGTTTATTCACAAAAACGAAAGACCAAATTCCAAAATTAAAACAGACAAATGTGGTATATTCAATTCCTTGTGAATGCGGGAAAGAATACTGTGGACAAACATCTCAAACTCTGGAAAAAAGGATTAAAAATCATAAAACGAGTCTCAAACAAAACACCAGAGCCACAGGATTGACACAACATGCCATAGAACAGAACCATAAGTTTAACTTCGACAAAGCATATATTTTAGAAAGAGTAAACCAAGAAGGAAAACGAAAAACAGCTGAAACACTACACATAAAACTCAAAAAAGGAAGAACAGTAAACATCAAGCAAGATTCGATTGAAATTTCTAAAATATATAGCTCTATTATTAAAAAACTAAGAGAGACGCCACAATTCGCAACTAAAACGACGGATTCAAAAACGACGTCACCGAACACGACGACAACAACCAACATCACGACGACACCGGGAATGATAGACGCCAGCTGCTAGAAGCGATTCAAAACCGGACTTAAATCAAGTAAGACAGCCGTTCAGGAAGCACGCGGCGAAACAAATCGTAAGTGCAAAAGTGCAGTGAAATTGTGATGGAATATTGTGAAGAATTTTTTGTATTAATTTAAGTTTTTTGTTTATAATATAGTTTTCTGAGGATGGCTGAAGGTAGTAGGCCGAAACGTAAAAAGAATTGTTTTTATTTGATTTCAAATTCACCGAAAAGTATCAACTAAAAAAGCCAATAAGAATCAGCGGTGATCAAAGCTCGTTAACATATTTAAAACTTTGTATTTTTAGTAGCTGTGAAAATAATAGGCAACACTTTAGAAAATTTACAAAAGCATTTAAGGAAGGTGTTTCATCAATGATTATTTCCATTGAAGACAGAAGGCAGTTTTAAGTTTTTGGAAGGAAGTTACAGTTTAATCATTCAATAAAATATCATTTTTTCTTTTTAATTCATTGTTTCTGTAGACATATTTGGGCGTAGTTTTAAAGAAAACAAAAAAGATTACAAAAAGAAGTGGAAAAAAAGATTACTAGTTTTTTTTAAATAAAGATTGATAGTGTGTAGCTTTGTTAACTGTTTGCTAGAAAAAACAACTTTTAATTATGAAAGAAAGAAGTTATTTTGATGTGCACATCAAAATAACTGTGCTAAAAACACTACTGTGCTATTCCCGGCTCTCGTAAAAATTGACGTGATAGCGAACTATGCGAACAAGAAGAAGAATATGTGCTTCCTCGAAAATAGTTACGTTTAAAAATAAAGTTTTAGTTTAAAAGAATTTTTTAAGTATTTTCATTTATTTTTCATCGTCAGTTATCACAACGTGTTTGATAAAGTTCTTCAAAACCTGGTTAGATACATTTTTTTCATTCTTATTTCAATATGATTTTCGAAAATGCACTTCAGAAATTCAATTTAAGGTTTTTTTGAGTAGAAAAAATATAATGATGAATTTGATAATTTTCCTAATTATTTGAAAAAAAAACCTTTCCAAAAATGCGTTTGTAATTCTTCAACAGTGTTGCTAGTTATTTTCATAGAAGATTCTAGAAAAATGTTATTGGCAATTTCGCGTTTATTCCGCAGAACCACATAAGAAAAGATTTTACTAATTACAGGACCGTGCGAAGAAGGCCGCCAACATGATCTTTAATCTGGCGGTTTCCGCTTAGCTAGAACATGCTGTAGATGACTGAACATCGCATGAAACCTCCACAATCTGGGTAAGGGCCGAATGGTCTCTACGAGTAAAAGTCGAATTTCGCTATCTAACGGCATCGTGCGCCATCTTGAAATCCAAGATGGTGGCTTTCAATTAGTTTTAAAATGTTTTAAAACGTTCGTCGCCATTGGACACTTATTCGGGTAATGGGTGTATTTCCTGGGAGGCTCCGTCACATAAAAAACGTGTGACGCTCTCTTAGCCACACGTGCAGTTTAGTCACACGTTGCAAATCTTGCAGTTCTCCCTCCTAGTTTTTTCGCTCCGAGTATTTCTTTGGGTCTGGATAGTTAAAACTTAAATAATGAGCGTGGCAACGAACATGTTAAATAACTGAAAATCGCATGAAACCTTCACAATATGACTATTTGGTTAAAGGGGTTACTTAGAGTCGGTTTAAATCGGATATGATAAAAAGTCCGACATATTTGCCAATTTGTTCTCCCGCGCGGGATTCAAGTGAGAAAACATCTTTGTTCTACTCTCTGCTTAAAATCAGATGGTTCATTTGGAAAAATTGTCCAATGAGAGAAGCAGCAAATATTGTCGCTGGCCACATTAAAAAAAAAAAACAAGGTAGGATTCTCCCTCGAGTAATCAACTCATTTGAATATAAACAAATGACCTCTTTGCAATCTTAGAACAGGATGCAAGGCGATAAGCTTTGCGTGCGTGAGATAATGCTGCATTCACCGAGGCTCACTAGCAAGATGGCTAGCAATGACGTCATTATCGGGAACATATCATCTTGTGTTATTGTTTGCATGTATTGAGAGCTAAACTTGCGCTCTCTTGCATACTTTCAGGATGTACGAAAAAGGTGTTAAATATCGTCCAATTTGTACAATTCTTATCGCTAAAGCCAGAAGTTAAAAATATGAATGAACATATTTTGGCTCTACTTTTGTACTCTACCTAAATGATGTTTTTTCGAGTCTTTTGCGATGATTCTATAATGTATATGAATAGGATAACAAAATTTGTAGAGAAATATACCTACACAAATGTTTGTTGGGTTATACCTTGTTTTATTTGGTCAATTTTCATATGAAACCATTATTATGACCAAGGTTTTCAAAATATTCGGTTCGCCGACTTTCAGAGTAAGCTGGCGAGGAGTGCAAACATAAGAATATTTGCTCAATTGTGTAATGGTTTATTGGTAAACCAGCTCAATGAGTTCCGCAGTTTCAAAACCAAAATGATCCAAATGGCTGAATAGCGAATTTGACATACAGTAACACCTCCTATATATACGCACCTTGCTTATGACTGTTCAAAATAACTGTGCGTGGTCTGCATATGAATGATTCAAGCCTCTAGTTTTTTCACGTACATTTTTACTTGAGATTATTGATAATGATTTATATTATTTGTATTCCATAAACGCACATTTTTTTATTCATTAAATTGAATTTATTTATTTAAAACAAATCAAGTATGTCACCCTTTATTTATATTCACTTTGAAGCAGTTTATTTCCAGTGCCAGCCATTTGTCCGAATGCTAATAATTGAATAACAACCAACATTGAATTCAATTTTCCAGCAACCTCCACAGAACCAAATGGGCTCTGCCTGTTAGTTGTGTGGTCTGGCCATTTTCCAACGATCGCGCGTCATTGCGTTGCGAATGATTGTGCGGTTATTACAGTTTGCACGAACGACGACTTTCTGCCTTTGAAGACTCTCTCGCTTCTCACCCCCTTTATGGTTGCCTCATAACTAGCAAGTAGGTACCAGAGCTCTTAGTTGTGATCTTACCCGTTCAGTGGCAATGGAATCAATTTTCCATTACCAACGTCAACCGTTTGTGTTTGTGCAATTCGATTGAAATCAATTTCATTTTATGGGCACTTTTCCTATCGTTGGAATTGACACGGACAAGGACACAGAAACAGTTTCAAAGTGATGTCTTTTCAAGTTGTGTTTGGTAACATAATTGGTTCTAAGATTTCAAGTCGATGAGAATATGGACTTTAGTTTTAATTAGTTGGTCAAACTTTTTTCAGTCGGTAGTGCATGGTGTCATTTTAATTGGGTTATCAGGCTATTTATAAAATAGCAATATTTGTTTTCATCAATTCTGAATATTTAAACTCTTGATCATTATAACGAGCTTTTTTTCAACAGATTTGAACTTAAAACTGAACAAAACTCATTCTCACCTGGATGACAAACAATTTGTCACCTTTTGAAATCATCTCAGTTGACGTCATTCGATACCGAATCGATGAGAGTGATATGAAAATTGGGGGAACCATATGACAATATGACGCATTTTCACAAATGAACAAACTGGAAACAGAATCAATTTGTATGCTAAAGGTGGCATAAATTTGCAGAGTATCGTATTTTTTTTTGGCCAGCAGCAGTTGCGAAGAAACCCAATCAATTCGTAGGAATTCCTATGATAGAAAAAGGAGGTATTTTGGTTTCCGAGTGAACTGAACTCCAGAAACCACAACTCTCGAAAGGAATCCTTTCAAGGAAACTTCCTTCCTTCCGAAATAAAAGTGCGTTGGAGTGGGTGAATCGAGAGAGAACCAAAAAATATCCAATACACAACATGGATAAACTTTTACGTTTCGTTGGGTTCGTGTTGGACTTGATATAGATGGATTTGATTTGCATTTGCCGTTTGAGAGGTGGGGTGGAATACTTTTTGGGTTCGTTAGCGGATTACATTTGATGAGGTCTGAGCTTTCATCGAATCACAGAAGAAACTGGATAGCCTAAAAATGAGGAAAACAATGTTCAAAGACTATCGTCAAACGGGGCATCATGCAACAGCGGGGTTAGATGCAACATTTATCTACCACAGAACTGATATAATTTTTAATTTTATATAACGTGATCGAGTTGACTTTTAATGAATACAAAATTATGATGGCATAATTTATCACATTTTTAGCTAGTATTTTAAAGTTTTTCATTTTCATTCAAAACTTAAAAAAAAATAGCAATAAATTTACAAATCTTGACATTTTTCGGTGCCGTAAAATCGTTACCCAGTATGACAGATTGGCTTAATGAAATAACTAACAAACTTTGCACTGGTTTAATGATCCTATTCCAACACTGTTTGTGTAAAAATAATTTTCGAACAATCATCAATTTTTTTTAATAAATGTTTTTATAATTCAGTTACCTGCGTGGGGTAAGGTACAACAAAATGCAAATCAAAGAGACACCTAAATATCGTTTCCATATGCTCGAATATGACTGTTTTGCATCACGCATTTGTCAACATTGAAATTTCATTCGTCCAGACATTTATTTTTATGATTTCAGCATATTTTGTTGTAGTATTTTTTACCCCTTAATGTATGCAACATCTTTATGTTCAGAAAAAGTGTAAAAATTAGTTTCAACAGAACCAGAAATAACTGAAATTGGTGTTTTTATGCGTAGTGGCTTTAATGGCATCAAAAATTTATCAAAAACTATACGTAAGTAAGTAAGATTTTCGACATTCGGTTTTTCAATAAAAACTAAGTTTGTTGCAAGTTACCCTTTTTTTAAATATAACCACCACATATTATGCCGTGTTTTTGATTTTTTAACCAAAGTTTTTTACTATTTCATGAAAAGAACAAAATTTTAGAACTGTTCATTCTTGAAAAATATTGGTAGGCTTCGTTTTCTTAGAGATATTTATACAGGGTGTTCAGAAAATTTGAATACAAATTTAAATCCCGATAATTGAAAATCAATTTGACAAAGTAATTTTTTTTTGATTCGAATGGAAATGCTATTTATTAATGATCAATCTCAACATTTGTTTCGGGACAATTATACCTTAAAACATTATAACGAGCTCCAAAGATTTTCAAGGGCATCACATGCGGCACACTCCACTATTATGGCCATTTCGTTCCACATAGGAATGCTAACGATTTTTGATAATGTCAAAATAAGATTCCTGTATTTGTTTATTTCCCCCCTTGACCTATAATTTATTGGCATTCACCTGGTCGCCAATATTTGCTGATTTTGATGTTAATAGTTTCATTGTATATGATGTAGTTACCTTGGGTGCACGGTTGTTTCGTAATTTTCGCCATAAGGCTTCAGCAACAAGTCACAGTAAGTTAACATATAACCGGTTAATAACTGCTGGATGAGAAGTTTAAAGAAATGGACTCGTAAGCAGAGGATCTTTTGATTTTCGAAGGGCATTTTTTGGCAAAACATTCGACTATCAAATTTAATTTTATGAATCAAAATATGAAAAAAATATTGCAACATTTAATCCACTTAAAAAATATCGCAATTTTTTTTTACTTCCACAAAAATGCTTCTAGTTCATTTACGGGTTCATGTATCGTTCAAACTTGTGGAGCATATAATCTTGAAATTACACGCTGTCAGAAAATGCCAAAAACGGCGAGTTGCTAAATTTTTTCAAAAAGATATGATAAAAATAAGAAAAGGGGATCAAGTATCCCCATTCTCCCCCACCTATTTTCAATATTTCAAACTCTGCTAGTTCCACCGATTTCCACACTAATTTCAGGTCGAAAAGGTTCCATTTATCAACAAAAATATTCACACAAAAGGTAGGATAGCGATAATTAGCACTTTTCGATGCACGAGGCTTTGAAAATTACTTTAAAAAATTCACTGAATGCTTTCTACAGAGTTCCAGAAACTTCTAAAATAATCATAGCGTATGAAGAAATCTAAGATCTTGGTTTTTTTTCAACTTTGTTTCGAAAACTGTGAACCATTTTATCCAATCTATAATGATACTGTTTTTTTTAAATGTATTTTTTTTCTTTTACTATTACTTCTGAGGGTGATGCGATAGAACTTTGATTTTGTGATCAGAATCAATTCCCAGCAAACATTTATGAAGGTATAACACAGGAACAACAAACAAATATACCAGATGAAAAGATTGTATTAAACTTACCAAAATAGCATATAGCTACAAAATTGGAGGCGATATACCTACAATGACAAGATTCCAACGATTCGATTTTCCCACAAAAAGCAAAATAAACGAAAAAAAAAAATCCCCGACCGAGATTTGAACTTCAGTCCTCTGAGTTGGCTGTCCGATATCTTACCACGATGCCAACTCATCATCTGATATGATCCACGCTATAGCTCTATGGGTGAGATTCTCTTTTTGTGAGAGGAGACCGGGAAGAGTGTTAATTGAAGGACCGCCCAGTTGTTGTAAATCAGTTCACTCAAATCGTAAATTTTGAATTAGTAAATTTTCAACGTTTTGGAGACATATTTACGAATTGACTAAACTGCTATCCGATTCAACTTTTTTTAGACAAAGCTTGTCGTAAATGAATGATGGAAAATCACTCAATACCATCGTGTTTACGATGGCTATTAAAAATGTCTTAATATTCGATTTGGATTATCATTTCTATTACGACTTCATGTTGGCTGGGTTATGTACAAGACATCTAAGTGCTAGACTTTCTAGTCTCTTCCTTGAGAAATTTAACCTTCTAAGGCTATGATCATTTAGAATCCGGGCAGTTACAAACGTGTGTATTTTAAAAACTATACATTTGATCGAAAAACTTTCTATAGAGGAAATGAAGGTGTTAATATGACATTTAATGTAAAAAATGAAAAAAAAACATTTATCAATGATTTCAGGAAATACTTGAACTTGTTCATAAAATCTCTTTTTTTTTATCTTTGAACACTTTTTTCAGTCATGTATTGATTTATTTTTCCTACCACAGAAGCAAAACCTTTGCAAAATCATGATATTTTACACAAATTTGCCTGAAAAACCAATAGAAATCTGTTTGGAACCTTTTCATGAGTAGGCATCTCTAATAATTTGACCTCTTAAATTCGGTTTTAACATAAATTTATTTGTCCATCAGAATACATCTGTCTCATTGCGTAAAAACCGGTTGCACAGATCGCTATCCATGGAACTGCTCATTTTTAGTTATTTGCTGGGTGTCTTTAGAAAGGCAACACTTTTTGCCTGCCGGAAATGGATTTTTTGCATTATTTAAGGAGTCTGCAATAACCATAGAATTTTTACCATATTTTAGATCAAGGGTTGCACTCCGATGGTTGGTTTGAACTTCGTGTGGATGCTAGAGTGACTCCTTATACTTCATAACCATTTGGTTCGAAAAAAAAAATCAGAAAAAATCAACAGTTCATGAGCTTTCAAGTTAACAATGAAGAATTTTTGAGGCGCAAAATGCGTAAAAGGAGCAAATTTGTGCAAAAAAAAAATTTGTCGATTTCAACCATATTGATGAAAAATATTTGATTTTTTAAACAAAATATTTTCAGGCAAGTTTTTTATTTCATAATTTTTACTATCATTGGTTAGTTTTTGTTTTATTAAAAAATCAATCCAGCATATTTGTTACATTGAAGGCTACATATTTGTTATTTTTATTCAGAACAACAAACTATACAAAACTCAGTTTTCTGAGACATTCTAAAAAGATGATTTTTGGTAAAATGAACTATTGTTTCGATTTTATTGGTTTTTGAGTTTCTCTTAGCTATAGCGAACGCCACGTGCATGTCAAACAGCTTTCATCATTATGGAATCTTGACACAACATCTTTTTAATCGTTTATGACAATTCTAGTTTACTCCGTTGGGCACAAGAAGGTAATTCCAACAATTGTTTGAAAATCTAATTGAAAAAATATAACTATGTCTGACATTACAAAAGAAAAACATTTTTTTACTAAACATTTATTGAACACCTTAATTGAAGACTGCACACACCATTTCAGAATGAAATTTCTTTGAAATTTTATCAAATTCCTGTATTTTTTAGATTTGGAAAAAAACATTAAGAAAACTAATGTAATTTTTTTTTTGAAGTTTAACTTACTTGCAGTCATCGGGAGAGATGGCCATTGATTTGAAATGAAATTAAATTTGAAATTATTTTTAAAATCTTTGTTAAATTTTCAGTTTTTTTTAAAAAGGGCATACATTTTTGAATGCCTTTTTACCTATTTCCTAATATTAACCTTGAATCTTAATAACAAGAGCTGAAATAATAAAACTAAAGGCATATTTCAATTTAGCATTTTCAAATCATTAAAAACTAGCTCAAAAATTTTATGCACGTTGAAAAAAAGCGAATTTGTTTTAGCCATGTACTGTTAGATATTGATATTTCATTTCAGGATTTTTTAACTTCAGAAGTGCAAATTTGATTAATTTTGAGGCGCATATTCTAAATATTATTTATTTTCTATAAGCTCTTGATTTTTTGAATTTTGAACAAAGGTTATTAATTAATGATTTGTGCACTTTTTTGGCAAAACTTTAGAATATCATAAATATTATAAATATTAAGTTTAAAACTTGAGAATGAACTTTTTCGAAATCTCTAATAAATTTTATTCAGAAAAAAAAGATTGAAATTTTTTTCTATTTCATGTTTCCTTATTCAAACGGGAAGATTAACGGAATATTAAACAAGATTTGAATTAAATTGAATCTTTGATATTTTTAAAACGGTAAACTGAAAAATTTGCAGTCTTCAACAAAGCTATTAAAAGAATTAAAATTTTTATTTTCAAATACTTCAAGGATTTCTTAAATGATTTCCGAAAAAGTTGTTATTCAAAATTTTTAAAATTGCATAATTTATTTTTTTACCAGTGTTACATCACATCACATCTGAAACAAAAATAACTCGACAAGATCGGAATCCTTCATTGAATGAAGGGTAGCAAAATAGTTTATAATTAGCGTTCAGTTTCCGTGTAGGTTTATTAATTTTAATCAAAAATCGACTTTACCCAAAACTGATCAATTTAAAAATTTCTACAGCCATAAATTCAAAACTAGCGTCAATAAGCAAACTATAATAAATGTTCTGAGTGCAGGAAGACCAAATCTATCAAAATCAGTTTTTGAAGTTTACGCACAAAAATCCTGTTCTCCTCTGTTATTTATTTAAAATCGTTTTGAAAAATTGAGAATAGTGTGCCCATTAAGGAATTAAAAAAAATTACTTCATTCTTATATTCTTTTATGCAAATTTGTTACTATTCGAAACTGAAGTTTAAAATTCCATTTCATTTGTTTCACAAAAACTCATAAATAAAACTAGAATGAGAGCTTTAAATTCAAGAGCAAATCAATGAAACTGGAATTACACAAGCTCCAGAGTTCAGAATCGTATTTCATTATTTTATTTCAGAACTAAATTATGAATTTGAAATTAAATTCTTTGACGACAATTAACAATGAGAAAAGAATTTAAGAATTTATAAGATCAACACAATATTTCCGAATCATTATTCAGAAAAAATATAACAGAATAATAATCAAAAATATCAGAATTCATTATCTTCATGCGTCTCATACAAGGAATGTTAATTTGAAATGAATAAACGTGGACTTACAATGCCCGAAATGGCAGTGCTTGAAATATGAATTCACCAACTGCTCGACTCAAATTTTTTTTATTTTTGGAAATTTTTTTATTTGAAGGTGATATATTCTATGCTCCTGTAGTAATCATTAACCTTTTTAATCTGTACAGTGTTTGTACAAAAGTTTTAAGTCTTGCACATTATAACCTTCGCTTGACCCATAGTCACCCCTATTTAACACATTTTGAACAGTGTTCCGAAAATTCTAATAACTTAGGATTATTAAAAACAACACTTTTTCTTGTTACGCGAATTGTTATGTCGTAAATTTTTAAAAAATTGTAATGTGTTATATTACAATTAACACTGTCAATATTTGCTCCTACATGACAATTTTATGCGGTGTTCTTTGTATGTCAATTCTATCCTGATTTTTCAATTATTTTAGAAATAAAACTGAACATTTCTGAAAAGTTGCTTTTAAAGTTAAACATGAAGTTATTTGCCAGCTAGAATGTGTAAAAATTTGAAATCGATAACTCCAATATTAATGGAGATATAATAATAACAAGCATTTTTAATTTCAACCGCTAATCACCCCCTTGACCCATATTCAACCCGCACAGGGCACATTGAAATAAGAAAACGCAAAATACACACACTTTCCTCATTTTGAGAATGAATTAATCTGGAAATTGAAGTTCTGAGCCTTAATCTGTATGTATATTAGGGTGGCAGATGAACGAGTCATGACAAGTTCCAAAAACAAACCATATATGTTTTGTGAATTGTCCCAGTGGCAAGTTTCAAGCTAAGCCGTGACATTTTCATAATATTTGAATGGCTCAATTCACCAAATTGCCTTTGCCTTTCAATTCCTGCGTTTACCTTAGAGCAAAAACACTGGAGTAAAAGTTGTTACCTCGTTAATAAACACATTAGGGTGGCAATGGATGTATGGGAAAAAATCATCATTGAATTTCGAAAACCAACCATATACCTTTTATAGACTAGCCAGAAGTACTGAGCTGTACAAAATATCAGCTTTTCGAAAAATAATCCAAAACAATTTTTGGCCAAAATTGGTTTTCGATTTAACAATAGTTCTCGAAGTTTCATGCATTTTTAAGTAATTTGCCATCAAAATTAATATTTCGATTTAATTGATTTGGTTTGGATGCCCTCCTGTGATTTTTGAGGCAAAGAAATCTTAACTATGAGCTCTTTGCAGCATGGCAGTTTTTGGGCCAGATCGGTTTTCGAAATTCAATGATGAAAACTTCCCCGTACATTCATTGCCACCCTTATGTTTACGAGCTAACAACTTTTGCTCAATGGTAAAAGCAGAAACTGAAAGGCTTTATCGTTTTGATTAATTGAATCATTCTTGTTTTATTAGAAATCACTATTTCTTAGCTTGAAACTAGCCACTGAAAACGATAAAAATAATCCAAGAAAAATGAAGAAAGTTTATGAATGAACAAAAGTGATAAGATTGAACCCACAAAAGATATCCTGCCATCGGAATTTTTCCATTAAAACATGTTTTTCACGGCCAGTTACTTCTTGAACATTCTTTTAAGGGGGGAGTAGGGTCTAACACTTTCAAAAAATCGATTTTTTATTTTTTTTATTTTCTTATTGTAAATCATTGTGTGGAATGTTGTGTCAAATTTTCAAGTCAATCGAAGCAAAACTTTAGACATTATAGGCCTTCATCTCCTCTTATAGGCCTTTATTCTCTTATCTAAGCAGAAACTTCAAACGCGTTTTTCTCGAAAGCACATTTTTAAAGTCCGTGAACATCGTCATTTGAAAACTACTTCACCGAATCTTTTCAAATTTGGAACATATTTTCTACATATAAAATACCAAACCCCAACGTTTTTTTTTACTTTGGGGAGATTTTCCAGATAAAAAAATGGCGAATTTTTTCGTGAAAAATCGTAGTTTTTACTTCAAACAGCCACAATTTTAAGTTAAATGAAATCGTTGGGGTCCAGAAAAACATCTATTAAAAATATTTTGCTCTGATTTTTTGACTTCAGATGATTCTGTGCTGAGATCCAGTGTCCACCGCAAATCCTGTTTTCTAAAAGGCATCCTCGAAAGTGCTCCGTCACCGGCTTTTTTCTCAATATTTTTCTACGAAAAAATTACTAAATGTTCTTTTAATAATGCTTTGTATAATGCAAAAAATTTGAATACATTTGTTTGAACGATAGCTCTCAAAAAAATTCGTATTTTTTTTACCCGTTAGACCCTACTCCCCCCTTAATAAATTGTTTGCAATCCTTTAAATGGTTTAACATTTGTTTTAACTCGGTGAATAATGCGTTGTTCATATTAACCTCCTAACTCGAACCCAAAATCAACGCAGGAAATGAGAGATGTAATAAGATTGATAAGTTCAACGCTTATGAATGAAACCCTCGAAAGCGGTTACAACCCTCAACATTCAATTTACAGCTACCGTAGTCTTCTCTTCGAAAGCAAATAACATCCGAAGCAACATTTAATTTCAAGTTGAAATGAATTTTCCGCCTGCATGCGGTAGAACGATGAGAACCCATCACATCATCGCATCCCCAAAACCGAACCGGAGATGACGTTTACAATGGCAAACTTTTGCTTTGCTTCATGCGAAGAGTTCAATCGGAAGAATGGAGGTCTGCCTGCAGCATCAGTTTCGTTCTGGTGTCGATGATGGTGATGCTGATGTTGCCGGGTTCAAATTCAACTGGAACTGGATGCGGTGTGAACTTTCTTGCCCAAACTTCTCGGTGGTTTCCCTCTTTTGAGCAATACCTACTACCCCTAGAGCGAAAGTTGGTAGCCCTCAAATATATACGCATACAGGTCAAGGCACAGGATTTCAATTTCCAGCTCCATTCATCAGTTTCTTTTTTGTTTGGAAGTTTGAGTAAATGGGCGATGAACAGATGAATTTTCAAATATTTTGGGCTGAACATTGGCTGGAAAATACACTTGCTTTAAATTTTTATATTTAAAAATATTGAGAGACAAATGGTTTTGATCTAATTTTTTGTAAAAATATTAATGAAAGGCAAATAATCATTATCACTTCTAATCAAATCACAAAAAATATGGCTTGAAAAACCAAATTGTATATAGATTTTTCGCTGACTCTCACACGCTGTTTCTTTTTCAGCTTTCAGAAATTTGAAATTTGAATTTTTTTTAGTAGAACAGGGTTTGAGTTATGTATGTTCAAAATATGAAAAATTGCTAAATGATAAAAGTACTTGTATATAAATCAATTTATCTTGGGCTGCATATCATAAATTTCGAATTTGTTTCCCTCAAATTGGATTTGAATGAATTTTGAAATTCTGAGCTATATAGCATTCTGAAGGCATATTTTACGACATACATAAAGAGTGAAACAATGTTGATTCTCCATACATTCTGTCGAGAATTACATACACCTTTGAAGCCGATTGCGCCAGATCATAGTTCAGCCAATTGAGCTGAAACTTTCAGAAAGTCCATTGATCACCTGATGGAACCAATCTAGGGTGCGCAGTGTTGAAAAAAAAAAATGTTAGAAAAATCATCCCATACAAATCTGGGACAGTTTAATCTACAATTGTTGTGATTGGTGCATAATAAATTTCTATAGGTCAACAACAAAAAATTTGGTGTCAATTATAACCCTTTTTACATCGAAAACGATATATCTTCGTTTAGTACTTGTCCAAAATAAACAAACAACGCTTTTAAGCATTAAAATATCATTATATTTTTTGTTCTAATCGATCATGATTTTTTATGGATCAGAGGGATGCGTGTGCCGAAATGATGATTTCGAGAAAACGAGCCTCAGCGGTTTTTTCTAAATCAAAATTATCGAATCACTTTTTCTACTCAATTTTCGGTGGAGTGTGTCTCAAGACGTCTAAAATGAATGATTCTGAAAGAAAAATCAAAGTTTTGCGATATTGATGTTACAACGGCGAACTACTTTTTTTTTTGGATATTTTTCACTTGCACCCTTCTGGTCCCAAGAATGACACTTGCACCCCCCTGACTCCAAACGATATGATCGTTTCCTTTTGGAACCTGTATGTAACGAGTATTTACAGTTTGACTTTAGCTGTTTTGTTCTTGTTCACACATTTAATTTTCCGCGTTTTAGGGCTACAAATTTCCATGCAACTCATAGTGAACGAGGTTGGCTAGTTCCACGATCCTAATTCCCAGAATTTGTTGAAAATCTCTCTTCTTCTTTAATGGATACACAAAATACCTGCATATGTGTTCATTCATTGGAATCAACTGTTTAGCCAGTCGCTTTTTCCGGTAGAATCAACGTACGCTTTCCCTTGGTTTCAAGGCTTTTTCCGCAAGTTGCGTTTCCAGACTGCCTGATTTCGTTGGCGTTTTCGGGGTCTTAAAGAATGGCCAGTTGACTCTCCAGAAGTGAACTCATTCTCGTTTGCAACTGCAGCAGCAGCAACTTCTGAATTCCCAGATGAACCGTGAATGTTTAATTTTTCTTTTTTTGGTTCAATTCTACCAGGCCCTTTCCTAAAATGTTATGTGAGTATTCATTACAAAACTTTTAATGCTATTTTTTGTAAACTACCTATCGACAACGACTCATCTGAACTTTCCAAAGTTTCAGTTTGTTCCATGGGATAGTATGTGCCATCATGATCATAGCCTGTCGAAAAATCTGAATCCACTGAGCTTTCATCCGAGAGCTGTTGTAGAGTACGTTTTGTGTCTGCCTTTTATCCTTATTAGATTAACCTAAATTTGCCATAAAAACAAACATTTTAGAATTTTTCGTAAACATAACAATGAGATTTCTCATGTTTGATTCATCTGCCGATGAAGTTTCATCTGAATCTTTTCTCGTCACTTCTCTATCTGGAGACTTTGGATTATCGTGGTCAGAACGAGAAGAAAATCCTAAAAATTTGGAGATAGATAAAGATTCCATGTTTCTTTTTCCACTAGATACTTGTTTTCAACTGACAAAAATGTATACTTTCCTGATGAATTCAGCCTAAAAGTTTGATCCTTTGGTTTCAGAAGGGTGCAAGTGCACTTGCACCAAATTTGTTTTGAGATTTTGATTTATTTTATAAGTAAAATTTATAAATATTTAAGTTTGTTTGGTAATCATGAGTAAGAAAATTGTGTTCCTTTTTTTTGTGTATTTTTAATATTGCTCATATTTTTAGCAAAATTAAATTTCGAAACCAACCACCAACTAATATTTATGTGTTTGAATATTTAGACACTAATTTTCCAAATATTTAAAAAATAAAATCACAAACCATTCAGGCTTTTGATTGATTTCTATTCGGAGTTCTTTAAATCAATGTTTTAAAATCCTATTTAAAAAAAGTTAAAAATAATATCTTTTCCAAAATCCAAACATTAGGAATAAAGGTTTCTAATGGCGATCAAGAATTGAAAATTTAGAATCAGATTCATCGTTATTTTTTATTTTATTTACATTTTATTTCAAATTCACAACTCGTTTGAAAATTTACTACAAAAATACTCAATTCAGATTGGAACTCAAAACATCAGCATTTAAATTAATGGTTAATGGTTGAGAGTTTGAAACAAAGCGTTACAATCTGATATACCCCCTCCACTCTAAAATCGTTATGTTACATTCGAATGGCCCCTAAATGAGTTTCACAATCTGGATGAAATTATCAAGATGACTTTTTTGCTGGGGAGTTTATATTGCAAGAGATCGCATACTAATAATTTTGATAGTGAGTTTAAATTCAAAGTTTCAAATTCTTCAACAAGTCACTTTGAATACATAATTCAGCTAAACATTTCAAATTTTAAGTAAAATTTCAGCTTTTGTCTTTTTTTTTATGAAAAAAACTTGATTTTTGTTGTTTTAAATTATCCACAGGATTTTCTCAATGGAATTGATTTTCGATGAAAAAATTGTTTCTGCAATCTTCTAGTAACGAAATTGCAGGGAATCCCAGGACTCCTTATATGAATTAACAGATTCAAGGATGTTTAATCAATAGTTTCTATTATATTTGAAATACTGTGAACTTTGAATGGAATAATCACAAAAACATCTTTTAATTTTTTATTCATGCATTGTTTAAGCAAATATATCATAGTAAAAATTGGTCACTAAAACCCTTCCTCCATGAGGCGGTTCATCCTACGGCCATGGTACCGTAAAACGGGGTAATATTGTAATCTGTTAAGGGGAATGTGGCATGTTTCACATTTTTTAAACCAGTACTGGACTTCTATGAACGTAAAACATGTTTGCAGAATTTTATTGGAATACTTTAAATTAGATTTGAAAATCGATTTCTTCTTTGTTTAAAACTTGATGCTTTGGGATAACTCTGATCAGCCTCTATTTTGACGGTTTAAACGAGTTTTCTTGATCATAAAGGATACAAAAACACCTAGATAATATTTACTAATGCTAGTAGTTGATAAACAAAGGCAGTTCATGAGTTAAGGCCGAATATCAATAAAAATCGAAAGATGGACGGACAATGTGCTGCATAAATTAAGGGGCTAAATTTTTATAACATTGATTCTAGAACTGTAACTACAAAAAATGAAATTTGGCCTTCATTCAATTCTCTAGGCTCTCGCACAATTACCCTTTATTTTTTCCTTCAAACTTTATCATTTGATAGGGCTTCTACTCTTTTGTCCTTGACTGGATTTCTCTTGGAAAACATCCCTATTTTTTAAATGTCAAAAATTTATATAAAAATACAACAAAAACTACACCAAAACTATGAATGTACTAAGAAAAAGGAGAAACTGTTTCATAAATCAACCTGCTACTTCTAAACGGTTTGATTTCATCAGGAAGGGGTTTTTCAACGTAGAAATTTTTTTAGATATTTTAACTGTAGACTTAGTTATTGATGATTATGTGGTAAAATTTCATGTCGATCAAAGCTACCCCGGTGATCAATGTTGCCCCGTTTTCTGAGGTGCAAAGAGTTCAAGAGTTAGTTTTGAATAATTCGGGCCCACTCTGATTCCAAATATGCAATCGGTTTTTTACATCAGCTCTGGTTTTCGAGATAAATAATGAAAAAAGTATTAGTTAATTGATGTTTTTTGCAAAGTTATAAATCATTTTGAAGATTTTAAAAATTATGATTATAATTTAATGATGAAATTTTCTGAAGTCCGTGACTAATATTGTAATCTGCTCAAAAAAAATTATGAAAGTTTTCTTTTTGTTTTTTTTTGTAGTTCTACAACTAACGAAAATTTTGGTGAAAATTTATAGAAGATATTAAGATTGGTTTAACATCTTTGATATTTCTTAAAGAATATGTCAAATTGTTTTGCACTCTTCTACAAAGTTATTAAATGAGCAAAATCTTCAATATCGAATACCCAGTCATAATTAGGTTTTAGTTTTCAATTTGGTTTACTACTTTATTTAGTATCCAAGATCAATTTCACTCAAACAGATAAGTTTGAAATTTTCACACTCCGTATCACCAAAGCTAGAGGTGGTAGACGAAATCTGACGAATGATTTGAATTCAGGATGCCAAAATCTTTCAAAACCAGTTGTTAAAACATAATCACGAAAACTGCTGTTCTCTTGCGTAATCAACATTACAAAAAGCTCAGTGATTTTTTTCTGATAACCAGTTTTCACGGTTTCAGTGGCTAGTCAAGCTTGGTTTCAAACATTTACATGGCGTTTTCAGTTACTAGAATGGTTCAAACATCAATGTCAAATTTTAAGGGTTTTAATAACTCTTATAAATATATCTATTTCTGTTGAAAACGCTTATGTTCTCAAACAACAAGATAGCTGATAAATATTTAATAGAGCTTTGATGTTCCATGAACCATCACTTACTTTTCGATGATGGCGGTCTCGAGCCCACATGTTATGTGGTTTCCAGATAATGTGCATCTGACAAACATCACCACTGTAACATCGTCATGTCCCGTCATTTTGTGTGACAGACAGCGGTTAGACAGTAGAGCAGTTTTTCACACATTGCTGGTTTAAATTTTCGGGATTATTGAAAAGCGTGCTTTTCTGGCCCCGAAGTGATTTCGAGATCAGCTGGAGATGGGTTGTTTTTTTCGTCGATTCGAAGTCTGATTCCAAATGTTAGCATGGCCGTTTTAAATTTAAAAAAACGGCCCTTTTTTAAATTGAACGTTTTTTTTAAACATCAACTGATATTTTCGCATTTGACCCAAATATATAGTTTATACAAACATCATAGCTATGTTTAAACGTTCTGTCATGTATACTATTCGAAAATGACGAAAAATATAACAATTGCATTTATTTAGTTAAAAAAATCAACAAAGGTTAAGAAATTACAAAAAAATATCTAAAGCAAACATGCGAATGACTAAATCAACAATTGATCAAAATATGTTATACAATCTCAACATAACGAAAAAAAAGACCAAAATGTGTCTTCAATTTGATAGAAATAACAAAAAAAGACTAAAAACCATCAATATCAGGCGTTTATGAAAATTATTATGGATTATTTCAGTCAAAAGCGAGAAAAATTTTTAATCAATCTTTTCACTATTGGTGATAACTCCCTAAAGTAGACTAGCAGGTGTACGATTTATCCACCGCTATAATGATGTCAGTTGTTCATTATTTTGTAATTAGGTTCAATATTAAGCAGAAAAAGCTGTAATTGAGGCAAAAGACATAATAAAAAACCTCTTTGGTTTTTACTGTTTCAGGAACCACAACTGATCTTTTTCCCTATCCGAAATGGTTTGACGCAATAATGTTGATAAAAAAGCCTTTCTATTTTCTAATGGTTCGATTTTGGCTACATAAAGTTATCAAACGTGTTGCCAAATACGAAAGCGGCCTCTAGCATCCCAATTTATGTAAACAATTATAAAGCGAAAATTCAAAAGGGACGAAATATAAACCAACTCAGGAATACAAAAAAAACTACATTAAAAGCATATTCTCACAAATTTTCTGCAAAAAAAAAGAGTTTAATTTAGAAACGTAAGTTCAATCGCTTTCAAATAATTGCATCAAGGAAATAATTTTGCGTATGCTTCGGTAATACTTATAAACTACTCATTTTAATGGTTGTGCTAAACGTAAAAACTTATGCTACACAAATAACACACGACGTATTACAGGACACGACACTTAACGTTTTTACTAACGGAAAAAGGAATTAACTTACCTTTTTTGTCGACCGGTTTCGGGCTCGATGTTGCCCATCTACAGGACGATGTCCGACTGACTAGATGAAGGAAAATCACTAATACATGTTCATACTATCCAATAGTATTCGTCGAAGGGTGGTCGGTTTGTTGAAAATTCTGTTTGAGCAGGTTGAAAAGCGATGATATGATTGGAGCGTCATCCTCGTTCATAAGTGGCCTTTCCGATGTGGTGATAAACATGGATTCCCATGCGTTTAAATGTGACGCTTTGCGTACACATTTTTTGAACTTGACCTTATCCCAATTTATACGGTGATCAAATTCTGACGCGTGGGCAGCTACACTGGATTCGTTGCTCCTGCTGTTTTCTACTGCGTTTTTGTGCTCTTTAATTCTGGTTCTAAATTTCCGTCTGGTTTGACCAATATAGACGACCGGGCAGTTTTCACATGGAATCTCATAAATTCCAGATCTCTCTTCCGGTGGCACTTTGTCTTTTAGAGAAACCAGTCGATCTTTCAAAGTGTTAGAACTTTTGTAAGCCACCTTCAGACCATGTTTGGAGAGAATCTTACGGATGCTATTTGTCAGTGGAGGGTGGTACGGCAGGCTGACTCTTTGGGATTCGTCCCTTTCTGGTTTGAATGTGGTTGCGTTGCTACGGAGCTTTTTCCTTTCATGTTTTCGGAGGATTTTGCTGACAAACTCTTTATCGTACCCGTTCAATTCACCAGCCAGCAAAATTTTTTGCTTTTCTTGTTCAAATTCGTGGCTCTCCATTGGTATGTTGAACAGACGGTGGGCCATCGAATGAAAGGTGGCTTGCTTTTGCGCACCAAAGTGGTTTGAATCAACCGTACTGTAGCGATCTGTTGACGTGGGTTTACGATAAATTCCGAATTTTACTGTATTATCTTCTTTTCTAGAAATTAACAGATCAAGGAACGGAAGTTTCCCATCAACTTTTTTTTCGACGGTGAATTTGATCGAGCTATGCTGGTTGTTCAAAAGCTAAAGCGTCTGCGGGAGATACCGTTCCTTGACAGTGGCGAAGATATCATCAACATAACGCCACCAAACTCGAGGGAAAAGTTTCTCTCGTTTTTCGAGATCTGTTTCGAAGTCACTCATGAAAAGTTCAGCCAGTAGGGGAGATAATTTACTTCCCATGCTGAGGCCGAAGGTTTGTTTGTAGAACTTACCCCGAAAAAAGAAGTAATTCTGGTTCATACAAACCTCGGCTATGGTGACGTACGCTGCTATTTGGTTTGGAGGTGCTCGGCGTCGCTCCAAGTGTCTACGAAGGCTGCGTAAGGCATCCGAAATAGGGACGCTAAGAAAAAGTGCGGAGACATCAAACGAGACTAAAATCTCTTCTCGACGCACTTTGAAATCCTTCAAGTGTTGCACTAAATCAACAGAGTTAAGAACACTCTTGCCGTGCTTAACTGGATACTTCCGCATTTCTTCTACCAACCACGCTGCCATTTTTTCGGTTGGTGTGCAGATGTTTGAAGAAATAGGCCGCATTGCGATTGGGTTTTTATGGATTTTTGGGAGGCAGTACAATGAGGCTACTTTTGGGTTCGGGACGAGGAATTTTCTTTCAAGTTTTATTTCGCCCATTAAATCGGCCACTTTTTGCCTTATGCTGTTTGCTTCCTCGATCTTAGTATTGAGAGGGTCTTTTGGGGGTCTATTGAAAGCGCGATAGGCAAGACTACGACAACAAGGTTCGGGACATGATTTCAACGGGCCCGTATGAGGAATGCATTTACAAAAACTACTATGATCTATGATACTATGATCGAGGAAGCAAACAGCACAAGGCAAAAAGTGGCCGATTTAATGGGCGAAATAAAACTTAAAAGAAAATTCCTCGTCCCGAACCCAAAAGTAGCCTCATTGTACTGCCTCCCAAAAATCCATAAAAACCCAATCGCAATGCGGCCTATTTCTTCAAACATCTGCACACCAACCGAAAAAATGGCAGCGTGGTTGGTAGAAGAAATGCGGAAGTATCCAGTTAAGCACGGCAAGAGTGTTCTTAACTCTGTTGATTTAGTGGAACACTTGAAGGATTTCAAAGTGCGTCGAGAAGAGATTTTGGTCTCGTTTGATGTCTCCGCACTTTTTCTTAGCGTCCCTATTTCGGATGCCTTACGCAGCCTTCGTAGACACTTGGAGCGACGCCGAGCACCTCCAAACCAAATAGCAGCGTACGTCACCATAGCCGAGGTTTGTATGAACCAGAATTACTTCTTGTTTCGGGGTAAGTTCTACAAACAAACCTTCGGCCTCAGCATGGGAAGTAAATTATCTCCCCTACTGGCTGAACTTTTCATGAGTGACTTCGAAACAGATCTCGAAAAACGAGAGAAACTTTTCCCTCGAGTTTGGTGGCGTTATGTTGATGATATCTTCGCCACTGTCAAGGAACGGTATCTCCGGCAGACGCTTTAGCTTTTGAACAACCAGCATAGCTCGATCAAATTCACCGTCGAAAAAGAAGTTGATGGGAAACTTCCTTTCCTTGATCTGTTAATTTCTAGAAAAGAAGATAATACAGTAAAATTCGGAATTTATCGTAAACCCACGTCAACAGATCGCTACAGTACGGTTGATTCAAACCACTTTGGTGCGCAAAAGCAAGCCACCTTTCATTCGATGGCCCACCGTCTGTTCAACATACCAATGGAGAGCCACGAATTTGAACAAGAAAAGCAAAAAATTTTGCTGGCTGGTGAATTGAACGGGTACGATAAAGAGTTTGTCAGCAAAATCCTCCGAAAACATGAAAGGAAAAAGCTCCGTAGCAACGCAACCACATTCAAACCAGAAAGGGACGAATCCCAAAGAGTCAGCCTGCCGTACCACCCTCCACTGACAAATAGCATCCGTAAGATTCTCTCCAAACATGGTCTGAAGGTGGCTTACAAAAGTTCTAACACTTTGAAAGTCGACTGGTTTCTCTAAAAGACAAAGTGCCACCGGAAGAGAGATCTGGAATTTATGAGATTCCATGTGAAAACTGCCCGGCCGTCTATATTGGTCAAACCAGACGGAAATTTAGAACCAGAATTAAAGAGAACAAAAACGCAGTAGAAAACAGCAGGAGCAACGAATCCAGTGTAGCTGCCCACGCGTCAGAATTTGATCACCGTATAAATTGGGATAAGGTCAAGTTCAAAAAATGTGTACGCAAAGCGTCACATTTAAACGCATGGGAATCCATGTTTATCACCACATCGGAAAGGCCACTTATGAACGAGGATGACGCTCCAATCATATCATCGCTTTTCAACCTGCTCAAACCGAATTTTCAACAAACCGACCACCCTTCGACGAATACTATTGGATAGTATGAACATGTATTAGTGTTTTTCCTTCATCTAGTCAGTCGGTCATCGTCTTGTAGATGGGCAACATCTAGCCCGAAACCGGTCGACAAAAAAGGTAAATTTAATTCCTTTTTCCGTTAGTAAAAACGTTAAGTGTCGTGTCCTGTAATACGTCGTGTGTTATTTGTGTGACTTATAAACTACCCTTGGTTCCTTTAAAGATTTCCGTGTCAATAGTGAGTTCACAGATAATTGTGCTCACTATCATGGATCAATAGATCGCCACAAGATTAGTAGGTATAGAAAATTGATAAAAACCTTAATTTTTGGAAAAGTGAACAACAAATTTTTATGATGGAAATCTATATATATAAAAATGAATTTCTTTCTGTCTGTCTGTCTGTCTGTCTTTCTGTCTGTTCCCTATAGACTCAGAAACTACTGAAACGATTTACGTAAAACTTGGCAGGTGGGGGTATTGGAACCGGGGAAGGTTCCTATTATTGTTTGGGACCCCTCCCCCTAACAGGAAGGTGGGAAGGGGCCTCCCAAACAAAAGACATTTTTTTGCATAACTCGAGAACTAATCAAGCAAATGGTATCAAATTTGGCATGGGGTGGTATTTGAGAACGGAGAATATTTCAATAAATATTAGGTACCCCTCCCTTCTCTCAGTGGGGTGATAGAAAGGGGGGAGGGGGCTACCTTACAATTTTTCATATAACTCGAAAACTATTCAAGATATTTTAACCAAATTTAGCATGGGAAGCTATTTAGATACGAAAAATATTTAAATGATTATTTGAGACCCCTCCCTTTTAGCAGTTGAAAGAGGGAGGGGGCCCTTTCATATGTTTTTACATAACTCAAAAACTTATGAAGCAAATGGAACCAAATTTGTCATAGGAAGGTATTTGGATACGAAAAATATTTCTTTGAAACCCCTCCCCCTTTCCAGTAGGGAGATATAAAGAAGGGAAGGGGCCCTCTTTTTGATTTTTATATAACTCAAATACTAATCAAGCAAATGGAACCAAATTTGGCATGGGCGAATATTTGGGAACGTGACATGTTCTAATGATTGGTTGAGACCCCTTCCTTCTTCCAGCGGGGAAAAAGGAAAGAGGGAGGGAAGTGTCATAAAATTTTTATTTCAAAACTCAAGAACTACAACAGCAAATGGAACCAAATTTGGCATGGAACGATATTTGGATACGAGAAATGCTTCTATGAATATTTGGTATCCCTCAATCCTTCAAAAAGGTGGATGAAAAGGGGGAGGAAAGGTCTCCCTTACAATTTTCAGTATAACTGGAGATTTGATCGAGCAAATTTGAACCATATTCGGCATGTGAGGGTATTTGGATACGAGAAATGTTTCTATTATAAATTGAAGCTTCTCCTTTTCAGCGGAAAGATATAAAGAGGAAAGGGGGACTACCATACATTTTTTTTTGCACAACTTGAGAATTAATAGAGCAAATGAAATAAAACTTGGTATCAACAATTTTTGAGTACAAAAAATACATTTATGAATATTAAGTTCTCACCCCTCCATTCTATGGGGCGAATGGAAGGGGTTGGTACTTCCTTTCAAGTTTATGCATAACTCAAGAATTTACATCGCAAATAAAACCAAATTAGGCATGGGATGGTATTTCAAAACGAGATTTTTTTTTTATGTCAAACAATATCTTTCCTATCGCTTCTCGGCCTAAAGGCTAAGATCAAAGTGTACAATTCCTTTCTTGCAGTGGGATGGTAGAATTGGAAATAAACAACTTAACATGGAAAATCATTTTGGTATGATTCTATGATTATCTGACACACTATCCTCCTTTCAGTGAGTAGGTACATAAGAGGAGGGGGTTGAACCCAATACAATTTTTTTAGCATAAGTTCTCAGTTTATGCTAACGAAGCCAACAAATGGAAACAAATATGGCATAGAAAAGTACTTGGTTACGAGATTATTATAGACCCTTACGCTTTACAGTGTAGAGAGGAGAAGAAAGGAGGGGGTTCCATATAAATTTTGTTGTAAAGCTTAAAAAATTATCAATTATGGAACAATATTTGATACAAGAAGATTTTTTGGAACGAAAAAAATGGGTATGATTATTAAAAATCACGATCTCCATTCAGCAGGGGGAAGAAAAGGAAAGGGGGGGGGGGGGGGGGGGGGGGTTTCTCTCTTATCAATTTTTTAGCATAAATTCAGAACATATCAAGCAAAAACAACCAAATTTATTAGTTGGATTGTTTGCGTACGATTTATTTGGAACCCTCCATTTTAAGGGCGGAGCTTAAAGAAACAGAATAAAATTATCAGATCTTTAACACAAATCAAGATTCAGAATATTAGTTTAAGTTATTTTTGTGTAGCAATTCGAAACTCCAGCTGTCGCTCTCATTTTATAGCAGTTGCTTATGAATTATGTTAAATTTTGATTTAAAATAATGCCAAAAAAAACAATAAAAATTTGAATAAATTCTGAAAATATCATTCGATTTTGAAAGGTGTAGCAAAGCACACCGGGTCAGCTAGTTGAAAAATATATGCAAAATTGAAAAACTCTTTTCAATCGAAAACTAAAATTTTAACCGAACTTCTGGTAAATATTAGTACTGCAAGTTGAACATGCACATTTCCAATACTCAAAAGAATACACTGCAATCAAAATTATTTACGTCGATGTAAGAGCCAAAAAACGGGAATTGTGGAAATTTTGACTTTATAATGGGTTTAGTTCCAAAAAAAAAACCCTTCGACGCATCGTGCTGATTTTTCTTATTTCGAGGTTGAAATGAAAAGACAAATAATAAGTACACTGATGTTTTTCCAACACAATTTATTCGGAGCAAGAAAAACTAATCGTTCATCCAACATAGTGCCACTTGTTGACCTTTTGGATATCCTGATATGTATGAGGCATGGCAACAGCCATGTCTATACCCAATAGAAGTGCCATGCCAAGAAGAGCTAAAATGAACGTGAAATTAAGATTGAATACTTCCATTTTTCAGTAAAAACTAGTTTTCGTTAGAAATCACAACCACTATTTATAGAGAAGCTGTGAGCTTTATTAAAATTTTGAAACCAACCGAGCCAAATTACCATGTGAACTTTTAACAGTTGGGCTGTTAGTTGTATCCAATCTAAGTTACAACATTCCCTAGTTCATTAAACATTTGAATAGTTCTGTCACAGGAATTAACACTGAAATTTATTCGAGCTCCAGCGTTAGTTTTTGTTACTTTTTCAGTTTGTTTGATAAATTTTTATATGTTTTTATCTTTAAAAAATAGTTTCGGAACATCGATTATTTTCATACAAAACAACTCACTTTGAAAGGTTGTTCTGGGTTTATTTCAAGAATTTTGTGATTGAAGTTATTATTTCTAAGCGTGTACGAAAAGAGTACTGGTTTTGTTTGGTGATTTCCACGCCGCATTCTTTCGTTCCACTTATAAGACCTCATGAAGCGGTTATTTGAATAGTTAATAAATAAGTTAACGAGTTTTCTGTTTCTTTCATCAATTAGCCAATTTTTAAACAACTATTTTTGGTACTCCTGGAACCCTCAAGTTATTTCTGAATTTGGTCCCTAAATTTTTTTTGACAAACTCTAACAAACTTAACCATCCTTCTTATATAGCAGCAATTTTATTGCTGCTTTTTTCTCCCTTAACTTTCGAATCATATGCTTTAAAATGACCAAAATTCTTATCCCTTCAACCAATACCTATAATTCGGGGGTTTAATCTGATTTTTGTCAATTACAGCATTATAAGTTCAGCAAAAGCCGCCATCTGGGATTTCAACTTATACCCATATTAGGGGGTTTCAAGCGATTAGCAATAATATTCAAGTTTGAAAAAAAAAGCAGCATCAGAATACCAAAAAATCATCAGCATCAGATAGCATCAGAATACCAAATTCGACTTCCTCTTGTATAATTTTTCCACCCTATACCCATATTATGGGGCATTCATTTGATTTTCAGTGATTTACAGCATTTAGAACTCAAGCGGAAGGTGTCAATTCGTCTTTTTCTTGTTCAGCCCTTTCACCCAGTACCTAAATTCCGGGGGCTTCATGCCGATTTCAGTAATTTACCTAATTTTCAAGTTGAGCGGATGATGGCATCGGAAAACGAAATTTGACTTCTATTAATTTAGCCTTCCACCCAAAACCCATATTGTGGATGTTTCAAGAGATTTTCAGTCTTTTAAAGCTTTGAAAAGAAAAGCGGAAGCCGCCATCTTGGATTAATGATGGCGTCAAGCAACAATTTTTTTCTCTTACTAGTTGGGACTTTTCACACAATACTCTTTTGTAGAGATATTCATACCATTTTCGGCGATTTGAAGTATTTCAAAGATTTTTGTTTATCGTTGTATTTAACTCAAAACAACACACATGACACAGGAAAAATGTGAAAAATGGAAATTCCAAATCAAATATGTGCAATTTAGCCTGAGCGTGTCCTGTTTTGACATCGTGATCGAGAACTGTCACCTTTTTTTATTGCAGTTTCAAAATCAAGCACTGCATGCCTTTATAAAACATGACATAAACTTGGGAAGAACTTCCTAGTTTATGTTTTGTGTGAGTTTTAATAAAGCATTCAGAACTCATTCAAAACAACTTAAACAGTATGCCAAAGGTTCTCAATTTATTAAATAATAATTAACTTAAGCAGTATAATAAGTAAAAAAATGTATGCGTTTTCAGAACTACCAGAAAACTAAAAGTTAAATCCAGAATGTACGCATTATTCATGACAGTTATAAAACAGTTATAAAACTAGCTGCATATAAAATTCCATACCAAAACCATAATGAAACTTTAAAATGCTAGTTGGCCTCAAGGGCGAATACGAAATTATTTCGACACCGAAAATATCATGTCAATTTTCTTATATGTATTGTTTCGAATCACGCCAAAATTTAAGAGTTGTTTTATACATATATTTACTTAAAAAATCAAAAGAAAAGTTAATCGATGGAGCCTAGAATGTAAAATTGAACGCATTTTTGCTTGATGCCCTTCATCAAAGTCTTCTCAGTGTCATCCGGTACCAGTTTCTAATTTTCTAATATGTCCTTTCCGTCACAATTAACACACGACGTATTACAGGACACGACACTTAACGTTCTTACAAAACGGAAAAAGGACTCAAAAATTACCTTTTTTGTCGACTTAAGAATCAACGAATCTAGTGTAGCCTCCCACGCAACAGAACTTGATCACGCCATAGATTGGGAAAAGTGAGGTACAAGAAATGCGTTAGAAAAACCTCACACTTAAACGCATGGGAGTCAATGTTCATTAGCACGGCCGAAAAACCGCTAATGAACGAAGACGAGGCGCCGATTACGTCGCCACTCTTCTCCCTTACTAAAAGGAAATTGTTATAAATTTGACCATCCTCTTGACAAATACTACGACATAGTAGGATGCTGCAAGTGTTTTTAATTTCTTTGTGTGATCAGTCGGACATCGTCCTGTAGATGGGCAACATCGAGCCCGAAACCGGTTGACAAAAAAGGTAATTTTTTAATCCTTTTTTCGTTTCGTAAGAACGTTAAGTGTCGTGTCCTGTAATACGCCGTGTGTTAATTGGGTAATTAAGTTCTTACGTTGGCACCACCCCGTTTAATATGAGTGTCCTTTCCGTCTTAGACTTTTTTCTTGCTCTTTCGAAGTTCCCGCTTCATTAATGCCCAGTACATTTTCACCGGGCACAACTATGGACAGTTTGGCGAGCTCATGTCCTTTGAAACAAAATGGACAGAATTGGCCTCATACCACTCCAGAACACTTTTAGGATAGTGGCATGTTGCCAAATCTGATCAAAAAAGGCTTCTCGAGGATCTCAAATTTTAAGATCTTGTCATTTACTGTGCCCTTTGTCACGGAAGGCTCACTACTCAGTCCGAGAGATCAGATGGCCTTCCAATCGAGATATTTGGAGGCGAGCTTCGATATTTTCTTCTTCTTAACTGTATCGTCCACAACTTGCTCTTGCCGGTGAAAAATTCCAACCCCGGAATGATGTGTATGATGTAAGCTAACATCCTATGTAGCGTGGCACAGCCCGTTTGCAGCGAACTATTCGCACATAACAACTCGATCTCGATTTCCAACTCATTGACTAAAAATGCCTTTGAGTGGACTGTTTCAAGGGAGTGAATGTACAAGTAGAGTAACCTGTACTATTCTGTGGGGTAAGGATAATGAGTCTCCACCGAAAGTACAATTTATTGACAATCAATTGAAAATCAAGCCATTGTTATGTGAAATGTGAAATGTTCCATAGGAGAAAAATTCCAACCCCGGAATTTACTTAAAATCGGCTTTTATATGCGTTTCGTCGTCCATCACACAGCAGCCATATTTTATCAGCATTATCTCGTAGAGCTTCCGTACCGTGTATGTATGTAGTCCAACTATCTGCTTTGCATTCTGGACGTAGCTCAGCGACATGCCGATTTTTTTAGCTAAATCACGGCTTGAGACGATGGGATTTGCTTTAATCATCCGCTTCACCTTTCCCTCCATCTTTTTGTTCCTCGGTCCCGGTTTCCTCCAACTCCTTTTCCGTGGTCCAACGTCAACCGCTCCTGGAACCGCTTCAACACTCTGGAGACGGCTGAATGGAGAATGTTCAACATTTTTCCTAACTTCCGGTGCGACTGGTCAGGAAATTCTAGGTGGTTGGAAAGAATTTGTTCTCTCGACTCGCGTGTAGGCTTACCAGACGTCCTTCTTTGGTAGGACATGTCCTACTTTTCGACCCTCCTCCTACTTTGGACCCAAAATGTCCTCCTTTTTAACGGTTTGGACTAGGATTGTTCGATCTTCTGGAAAAGATCGATTCCCAAGATCGATCCAGCTGAATGGTTCCAGGATCGATCCACCTAAAAAATCGAAGCCAAAGGATCGATCTCTGCAAGATCGATCTTTCAAATTTTTTAATGAATAGTGCATGAGAACTGCTTTATGCTGAAGTAAATAGTGAAAAACGATAGGAAAGCTCATACATTTTAACATCAAATGTATGAGCAATAAAAAATATGTTTCAAATGCAACATCAGAATGTTTAACTTTTCGTGACCTTGGTTGAGTGTATATTAAGATTGCAAGATTGCTCGGATATTAAAAACAAAATTTGGGGAAAGTCCGGTCTGGCCCGTTTGCATTGAAAAAGCTTGGGTTTATTCACTAAATTTGCTGAACAAATCAAAAATAAAACAAATTGTTTTGTAAAAATGTTTTATTTATGCGACCAAAACGAACTTTTTTAAGTAAGTTTAATAAAAATAAACATGAGAGGTTTTTCGGAAACCTAGAGTACGATTTGAAATTTGCTGATGAGTTTTGATGAACCAAATTTTTTTCAAGTATTTTTCTTTATATTGGTTACGTTATTTTGGGGTTTTGACTCAATTTGCCCGGATTTTCGGTTAACAATTTTTAATTCAAACGCTAAGATTTTACCGAGTTTCAAGATAAAATAGTGCGGATTTGCCCAGCTCGGATACGAGCTGAACATGTTCTGGAAATCTTAGTGTATATGACATATCAAAAAATTAATGAATATATGCATTTTCCCGTAAGTTATACTTTTAGGTTCAAATTATAAACAAGTTAGATAGGAATATGTCTTAATATTGAATTTTTACTGTTTTAAACAATGTACGCATTTTAAGATAGTTCACTTAGTGAAATGCTAATTTTGAAAAGTCTACGGATTTTTATTTACGCTGGTGATTTTAATATTACAATTCAAATATTTATTATAAAATAAATGCTTTATTTTTCGGGAAAAATTTGTATTGTGGCCTCATTTAAATGCTGAACAGACGTTTACCGAGTTTCGACTATGAGACAAGGTTGCCAAAAATTATTTTGTGTTTTTTATAAATCAAAATCTGCTATTTTGTGATTTGACCTCAAAATTCTGTGATGGTTTTCTGTGAGACTGTTGTCATGAAATTCATAGAAGAGTCAAGTGAAATATATAATCGAATTTTAACAATTCTATTGGAAAAAGTAAATTTGCATACCAAATGCAATAATATTTCATGATTTATTTAAAAAATATGAGGTTTTTATTTCAAAAGTATGTACAAAATGCAGAAATTCTATAAGTTCTGTGAAAATTTTTAATATTCTGTGATCTCTGTCACAGATTCTGTGACGAAAATTCTCAAAAGTTCTGTGAAATTACAGACTATTCTTTGTAGGGTGGTCGGATTTACCGGTTTTTTTCAAATCCGGTATTTCGGTATTTGTAATTTATAAAACCGATTAAACCGGTAAAACCGGTATTTTTCAAAGTATATCGAATTCATGAAAAGTTTTCATGCAATTGCAGTAGTAACGGCATAAAATGCTCAGAATTTATAACGCAATAGATTCAGCAACATTTCCGATAAAAAAAATGGTATTGTGCCTTTAAATTATTCCTTTGTCATAAATCTATCATCATCCTCATAATAACCATAATATTTATTATCTTCATTTTGTTAATATAATTTCGATGCGAGGTTGCAGAAATTCTAGAAGTTTCATATTTTTTTCAACGAATTTTTGTTCTATACTCTGTAAAACAGTATTCATATTTAAGAACAGATTTTACAGATTTATAAAAAGTTTATAAAACCTTTAATGAAAATGATATGAAATTCTTATACAAAAAGATTTTTCGTCAAAACAACGACTTAACTAATAAAAAAAACAAAACTCAAAACACTGTCACAAAGTTTTTGGTTGAGTCACTCCCCGCAACCTAGGTCGTGATCGCATTAATTTTGCGCTCCCAATAATAAAACGAACAAATCGAAATAAAAATTCTTGAAAAACCAGTCAAAATTCAGCAAAAAATTAGTTGTTTGGATCTGATCCATGCGCTTTTTGTTGCTATAATACTGTTGCAATTTAAAAAAAACTTTGTTACTGCTTTATCTGGAAAAGAAAATGCTTCAACAGCGTTAAAAATAAAAACAACAGAGTTCCATCAATTACCTTGAAAATATTGACAAAAAAAAAATACAAACAGTCTAACATGTGTTTAAATGCTGACTCTGTTGAAAGTTTCGTTAGAACTGAAGTTAGAATTGATGTAAACATGTGTTCAAATGCTGACTCTGCTGAAGCATTTTATGTTTTGAAACAAACTAGGAAGTTTCTAATCAGTTTTCAATATTTTTCATTATAAATTTCAAGTTTGTGAAAGCCTGGAACCGCTTAAAACGATTTTGATAAACTTGGCCTGGTTATAGATAAATCATTTTTGCAAATTTTATCAAATTCCAGCTTTTCAATGAAAAATTCAGTGATTTTTGTGAAGAAAACTTAAATTTCTTGTAGCTGTATCTTTTTTCAGTCATTGTAAATTTATACAGTCTTTAAATGTTGTGGAGTTCGATAGCTGATCTGAAACGTGTAAAGTTTCATGAAAAAAGCTTTAATTCTTAAAGTTACATCGACAAGTTTTAGCAATAATCAAATCTCACATAAACCTTTCAGTAAGGTTTATTGAGCTTGGATTTTGAAGCTGATTGAACAAAATTTTAGTATTTGTACTCATAAATATTGGGTAAAAAACGTTTAGCTGTGTCCATTTTAGAATGCCAAATGATGATGAAAACTTTACCGGAAATACCGGTTTTTTACCGTCCCAAAAGTCGGTATTCCGGTATTGAGAAAATGGACGGTTTTACCGGTTTTACCGGTTTCGGTAAATCCGGTTAGCCCACCCTAATTCTTTGATTTCGGCAACCTAGCTATGATAAAGTATGAAAGTATTGATAAAAAGTGAAATCTTGAACTGAGTAAAATGCTACAGAATATTGAAGCTTAATTCAAAGCGGAATAAGCTTTCAAGTGACCGTTCTATGGAACTTTCAATTACTTGAGTATTTGATTTAAGTTATGGTTTCCCTCAAGAATATAGAGGTAAAAAACGCTACCGTCGTCTTGATTTTATTGGCATGGAAGGATGGTACAGGAATTAAAATTCTGCACGAAACTGAATTTCAAGATCTCAGGAATAAAAAGAAAAAAAAACTTCAAAAGATCGAAAGATCGAATCGAAAATTAACCGATTTAATCGATTTTTCCAAGGCTAAAGAATCGATCCAAAAAATCTGAAAATTGAGTTCAAAAGATCGATCTCGCAAAGATCGATCCAAGATCGACCAATCCTAGTTTGGACCATAATTTTGTTTATCAAATTGTTTACTATGTGTTTATTTTATTATTTTGATCCATTTTTCACGAAATTCTTATTGGCGCTTTTCCATTTCAATGCAAAACTATAACATTTCATCCAAAGTAAGGTATTTTTCTTTTAACGTGTCATAGAAACCCTTGTTTTGTTTATGTTTTGGTACGGTTGCCTTTCGGTAGTAGTTCAACGCTTTGCAATAAAAAAGTGAAAGTTTTTCAAACTATTTATAGATTTGTTGTGATCATCTTATCTTATCTTATCTTCAGATTGAAAAACATCCTACTTTTTCATAGTATTTTGAGCAAAATGTCCTACTTCTCGAAATTTTATTCTGGTAATTTTTTTGTTTCGATTATAGTCGTTTTAACATCTTCATGTCATTCGCGACTTATATCAACGATGAAGTTGGCGGAAAAGTCATTGAAAAACTTATCCGGTACAACTGTGATCGATGTTTACTCTTGGGCTCGAACTCACGGACATCGGCTCAGAAAGCAACTGACTTGCCAACTGAGCTATATCACAGGCCCTTTATTCTGGTAAGCCTACTCGCGTGGGTTCACCTCAATTTTCGTTGAATCGAAAAACACGACTTCGAGTTTGACAGCAATTCACATCAATGAGAAAGTGTGCAAAATTTGGTTTATTTTCACCCAATGGTAAAAAAATTATGCCCTGTTGAATGTGTCGCAATAATTTCGCCTTTTTTTTCCCTCTGATTTCCTCTGCGTGAACAAATGGATGAAATTTAGCGGTTCATTCCATTCAATGGATATCAGAACCTATGGAAATGTACACCTACCATATCTTAATCGTCATAAACGGTTGATACAATTGACAATAATCAATCACTGAACACCGCAAATTTAACTATGTCATAGCCAGACCCGACTTTTGAAAAAGTTATGCGCTGCAGGCTAAAATTGATCATTGGCCTAGTACAAGATCTCATGCCTAATTTGGGCCAGATCGGATCACGGGAAGGGGTCGCTCAACGAGCCTTAAGTTTGTATGGGATTTCGAGACATTTTGTTCGGGAGAAACATGAAAAACCAGTTTTTCATCAATAACTTTGGTTTCCGTCTGCCAATTTCTTTCAAAAACGGTTTTTAATAAAGCCTAAATTATGAAAAACATTTCATCCGAAGACTGCATTTCAATTAGAGTTAAGATAAAAAAGATATAAGGCTTCAAAAATGAGCTAACTTTTTTAAGAATGGTATTCATCACTGTTAACATGTCGAGGCGGTCGAACATATTGACGCCTCATTAACATGGCTGAATACCACCGTTAAAAAAGTTAGCCCATTTTTGAAGCCTAATAACATTTTTATCTTAACTCTTATCGAAATGCAGTCTTCGGATGAAATCTTTTTCATAATTTAGGCTTTAAGAAAACCCGTTTTTGAAAGAAATCGGCAGACGGGAACCAAAGTTATTGATTAAAAACTGGTTTTTCAGGTTTCTCCCGAACAAAATGTCTCGAAATCCCATACAAACTTAAGGCTCGTTGAGCGACCCCTTCCCGTGATCCGATCTGGCCCAAATTAGGCATGAGATCTTGTACTAGGCCAATGATCAATTTTAGCCTGCAGCGCATAACTTTTTCAAAAGTCGGGTCATTTGGGGCACTCTAATGGACATGCTCAAATAGGAGCCAAAAAATGGCATTTGTAGAAATTTTAAACTTATTATGATAGTAACTCAAAAAAAAAAAACCTTTGACGCTTCGTGCTCTTGAAGTACGCCTTTCATATTTCGAGGTTGAAATGAAAAGACAAATAAAATTAGTAGTACACTGATGTTTTTTCAACATAATTTATTCAGAGCAAGAAAAACTCATCTATACCTATTCGTTCATCCAAAATGCCAATGGTGCCACATGTTAACACTTTGGATATCCTGATATTTACCAGGCATGGCAACAGCCATGTTAATACCCATCAGAAGTGCCATGCCAAGAAGAGCTAAACTGAACGTGACATTAGGATTGAATACTTCCATTTTTCAGTAAAAACTAGTATGAGTTTGAAATCACAACCACTATTTATAGAGAAGCTGTGAGCTTCATTAAAATTTTGAAATCAACCGAGCCAAATTACAATGTGAACTTTTACCAGTTGGGCTGTTAATTGTATCCAATCCAAGTTAAAACATTCCTTTGTTCATTGAACATTTGAATAGTTCTGTCACAGGAATTAACACTGAAATTAGTTCGAAACTCTAGCATTAGTTTTGGTTTCTTTTTCAGTTTTTTGCTTATTTTTCATATGTTTTTATCTTTAAAAATGACTTTCGGATCATCGCATATTTTCATACAAAACTACTCATTTTGAAAGGATGTTCTAGGTTTATTGTAAGAATTCTGTGATTGAAGTAATTTTTTCCAAGCGTGTACGAAAAAAGTTATACTAGTTTTGTTTGGCGATCAAGCCAATTCCCAAACCGCTTTCTTTCGTTCCACTGATAAACCATATGAAGCGCTTATTTGAATAGTTAATAAATATGTTAACGAGTTTTCTGTTTCTTTTATCATTAGTTGAATTTGTTTTAATAAATTACTTTTTTTGATACTCCTGCAACCCTCAAGTTCATTCCAAATTTTTTCCCACAAAAAAATATATTTAAAAATCTATAAGAAACATTACCTTCTTTTTCTAGAGTAGCAATTTATCTTTAATCAATCTATGAATATTTAGAAGCGTATATTTTTAATTCCAAGTCAAATTCTTCTATTCAGACAAAATTTTAAATATTGACAGAAATAACAAATTCACATAATTAACAAAATCAACATCAATGACAAAACTGAAAATTTAGGCAATATTGACCAAAATGACAAAAGTAACAAAAGAAAACGACATGATCAATATGTCAAATGCATATAAAATGAACAAAATTTAACAAAAGTAACAAAAATGACAAAAATGTGAACATTCACAAAATTTTTGAAAATAAGAAAACTGACGAAATTTTCATAATTGACAAGTTTGACGTGTTTTTTGACGTATTTGAAAAAAAAAAATGACTAATTTATTATATTTTAAAGGATTGATAAAGTTGACACAATTGACAAAATTGATTTAATTGACAATGTAGATAAAACTGATTTTTTCAACATAAATGATATATTTGATAATTTATATAAATGACTAAACCACAAAATTTACAAAAATGACATAAATCATTGACCAAACAGAATAAATAAGCTTATATGAAAAACTGACAATATTGATAACAATGTCAAATTTGACAAAATTTGCTAATTGATAAAATGGTCCAAATTGATATTGTTGACTGAAAGACTTAATTGATCAAATGAACAAAGTTTACCAAATATTCACAATTGGCGAAATTGACAAATTTGAAAATATTGAAACAAAGATCAAAATTGACAAAATTTAGAAAATCACAAAATTCACAAAATTGACATAGGGCCAAACTGAAGAAAACTAACATAAATGACAAAACTTACAAACATGACCATTTTGACGAAACTGACGAAATTTCATAAACTTTATCAATTTTGTTAAATTTGTTAATTTCTTGAATTGTGTTCATTTTGTCATTTTTGTCCATTTTGTCAATTTTGTTAATCTTTTGAATGCATTCCATTTTGTAAATTTGACCAGTTCGATCATTTTGTACAACTCCGTCGATTTGGTCAGTTTTGTCATTTTTCTCAATTCAGAAAATTTGGTTAATTCGGTCAATTTTTCAAGAATTCGGATAAATCTAGACAATTTTTCAATTTTATCTATTTAGCCATTTTTGTCAATATTGTCAATTTCTTGATTTATGCTATGTATTGTTCAATTGGCTACTTTTTTTGCCAATTTGATCAACTTTGTCATTAATAGCAATTTAGTAAATTTAATCACTTTTGTCCATTTGATCAATTTCGTCAATATGTTTATTTATGACTGCTTCATCAATTTTGGCAATGTAACCAATTTTGTCAGTTTGGTAAATCTTTATCAATATTTTATCAATCCTGATTGGTTAATTGTGTTAGTTTTTGTCAAAATTCGTCAAATTTGTCAATTTACAAATTTTGTCGTTTTTGAATTTGCTCCTAAAAAAAATTTGACCAAAAAAGAGAAAAAAATGTATTGACTAAACGGAAATGTGGCAATAATAAATAAAACGTTTTGTTTTTGTTAAAGATTGTATGCGGAAAGTTAGAAAAAAAAAATTAAAAAAAAAAGATTTTCTTTTTCAAAGTTTGCTATTCCGTAATGAAGGGTAGGATTGATCCCTTTTTTGCAATATTTTTCGATTGTTTTTCTGTTAAGGGGAATGTGTCATGTTTAATATTTTTCAAACCAGCACTGGACTCCTATGAACGTAAAACATGGTTGCAGAAAGTTATTAGACTACTTTAAATTTGACTGCAAAATCGATTTCGTCTCTGTTTAGAATTTGATGCATTGGGGTAACATTGACCAGTCTCCATTTCAACGGTTTTATTGTTTTTTTTTTGTTTCGATTATAGTCGTTTTACCATCTTTATGGCATTCGCGACTTTATCAACGTTGCAGTTGGCGGATCGTTATTGAAAAACTATCCGGTACAACTGTGTTCGATGTTTACTCTTGGGCTCGAACTCGCGGACATCGGCTCAGGAGACAACAGACTTGCCAACTGAGCTATATCACAAGCCCCAACGGTTTTAATGATTTTTCTTGATCATAAAGGATACAAAAAACCTTTTGAATTTCTGTGTTCCTTGGTTTAGATTTCATCGCAATAAAAATAAAAATATCGCGATCCTTAATGTGTTAAGGCCGAATAACAATTAAAATCGAAAGATGGACTATAAAGCTGCATATAATAAAGAGATAATTTTTTACATTACTTATACAATTTGAACTACAAAAAACAAATGAAATTTTGCCTTCATTCGATTCCCTAGGCCCTCGCACTATTCTCCTTTTATTTTTTCCTTCAAAAGTAACCATTTAATAGGGTTTTCAGCTTTTCGTCCTAGACTGGTTTACTCTTGGAAAATATCCCAATTTTTTAAATATCAAAAATTTACCTCAAACTACAACAAAAACTACATATTGTTTATACATTTACTAAGGAAAGAAGTTGAACTCTCACATAAATCAACCTATTTGCTACTAAATGCTTTGATTTCATCATGAAAGGTGTTTGTTCGCGAGCCTTCGAAAAATCACATATTTCAAGATTTTAAAATTACATGTTTACTTACATTTGAAATTTTCAAAAACAAACCAAATTTCTCCCAATTTGAAAATAAACTTTTAGGTTTTTAAACACAGAATTTTTTTTTGAGATATTTTAACTTAAGACTTCAATCATTTACATCATTTATAAGTTTTTTAAGCGAATGAAACCATCTTGGATTTCAAAATGGTGTCGAACAAAGAAATTCGACTTCTACTCGTTTAGCCCTTTCACCCAAACTCCATATTGTGGATGTTTCATGGAATTTTCAGTCATTTAAAGCTTGGAAACGAAAAGCGGAAGCCGCCATCTTGGATTAATGATGGCGTCAAGTCAAACAGCTGTTTTCTGCTACTAGTTGGACCCTTCCACAGAATACTCATACTTCATACCACTTCCGGTGATGTGAAGTATTTCAAAGATTTTGATAGTTTTTCAAATAAATAAAAATCAACACACAAGACTTATCAAAAAGGTGTAAAAATGGAAATTCCAATTCAAATATGTGCAATCTAGCCTGAGCGTGTCCTGTTTTGACATGTTGATCGAGAACTGACACCTAATTTTATTACGGTTTCGAAATCGAGCACTGTGTGCCTTTATAAAACATGCAAAATAAAGCCAAAATGAGGCGATTCCTTGCACCCGTGGTGAAAATATATTTCTATTTTAAAACAAAAATGTTATTGAATAAATTACAGAATAAATTCAAAAGAAAAAAGTTTAAAATATTATGATTTAAAAAAATTCGCTTTACCAGTTATTTTGGCTGGTCACGGTCCGAATAGGTATATTCAATTTGCCCGTCCTTCTAGTGTTAAGCACTTGACTATGTCAATCGATATCGTTGATCATTGATTTTTCCGAAAAGCAGCGACAGCAGAGGCAATTCTGGAAGCGGCCTAATGCTATTCTATTTAATATCCGGTCCATCGGAAGAAATTGAAAGTTCCTTTTAAAATTATCAATGTATTAGACCAACATTTTACTTGTCGCTTGTTCGATGTTCATTATTAAAAAAATGTTTCTTTTAAATCTATATATATAAAAAGCAATTTCTGTATGTTTGTTTGTTTGTTTGTTTGTCCTCTATAGACTCAGCCGTCTTAAGGGCTAGAGAGCTGAAATTTGGCATGGATGCTCATTAGGACCAGGAAGGATGAAAAATGTTTTTAGATTTTCGGATGACCCCTTCTGAAGGGGGTCGTCCATAGAACACAAATATTGTTTTCGCGATATTGACGTTACTTTTCGTCGGATCGTGTTAAAAATTTGCACATGAGTGTTTTGAAAGACGAGCAATCGATTTCAGATACCAAATTTTGTATAAGGGGTCAGCCAAAGGGGTCGTCCATATTAACTGATCACTGTTTTTGCGATATTGATTTTATTATACATCGTATTCAGATGAAAATTGGTACACGATCATTCTGAGTGACGTGCAATCGATGAGAGGTATCAAATTCAGTGTAAGGGACCGGCAAAAGGGGTCGTCCATATTGAATTTTCAGTATCTTAGTGATATTGACGTTTTTATACATCGGATTGGGGTGAAAATTTGCACATAGGAGTTGTTAGGGACAAACAACTGATTTCACTTATCAAAACTAAAATCAGGGGTCGGCCAAAGGGGTCGTCCATATTAACTATTCACTGTTGATGCGATATTGTCGTTATTATACAATGGATTGCTTTGAAAATTTGCACACGGGAGTTTTGAGGGAAGGGCAAGCGATTTCAGTCATCAAAGATTGTGTAAGAGCCTCCGAAAGGGGTTTAGCTTTTTGGCAATAATTGCGTTGTTATACAATGATCGAATCGAAATTTATACACGTGGTTTTTTGGCACGGTCAAAGGATTTTTGATTTCAAATTTAGTAGCAGACGACATACAAAGCGATCGACTAATATTTTTGCAATTATTATTTAACAATGAATTCAGAAGTGCATCTGGAAAATGCTTGGCAATTGGCTTTCATACCAACTGTTCATGACATATTCCAAGTTGAAAGCGAAACGGAGTTCGTATGGGATGAGCTAGTAAATGATAAAACTCCATTGAATCATAACAATAAAAAAGTGAACTGAACAAATTCTAAAAGGATTTTTTCCTTGAATTCAACGCCTTTCAAATTGACATCACTTTCTCAATAATATTCAACTTGCTCTAAAACTTCCGTCATGTATGATGCTTCTTTTTATTTACATCATATGTGATGTAGTTATACAGCTTTTTTCATAGTGTGAAGAAGTTTGGCTTATCAATTAAGCATTTTTTCAAAAGTTTCTTTAATATTCCGCTTTTTCCGACAAACTCAGTTTAACCATTATTTATGGTGCATTTGTACACTTTAGTTTTTTATATCCATTCATTCCCAATTACCTCTTTACTAAAATTTTGAAAAATCCCCAGCAAACTGAACCCGTTTTGTTTTGCATTTACTAATTTTCTCAAAGAAAACTTAACTTGTTTTAAATCCCACATAAAGCCAACTTTGAAAATTTTATCTTTGTTGTTGTTGTTGTTGTGTTTGAAAATGCAAAATCTAGTTAAGTTGAAAAAATGATCTTTTTGGGCAAGATTACCTGTAATCTGTATTTTATGGCATGCATATGTTCGATCCCACCAAGATACACGATTCGAAATGCGAAGCATCATTAAAAATGTGATTATTACAATAAGTTGCAAGCTAATACATGTTTTCAATTGAAGTTTGAAGATAAAAGGATACCAAATTTCAGTTTATAATTTCAAAACCGTTGCATTTGAAGGCTCTTATTTTCTGGTAACTCTAATTTGTTTTCGCAGATGATAAAGAATCTGACTGATCATTTCATCACATCAATTTAATACTCTTTAATTAATATCTTTCTTTTGATATTGTCGCTGAATCCCCGAAGCGAATTTCCGGTTGCCGTGGTGTTTGATGAAATTTTCATCGTTGCTGATTCGCAAGGTTATCAAACACCAGAGCTAAAACTTCGGATTCCAACTGCATTGACAATATTATATTTCTGAAAATCTGTTGCTGGTTTCTTTTCATGAAAAAAAAAGATTGCTCTGTTTGAGATGATATTATGCATGCAGAAAAAATCCAAAATATGAGCGCTAATAACCATAGCACCTTTGCCTACTAGCGACACGTAAAGTAACTATAGTAAACAAAGAGGCGCAACCTGATCCCTGCTGAAATAATGAGCTAACGACACGTCGCATACGTCGCGACGCACACAGGGGTAAATGCACCTAATAAGCGATCAAAATTATTTGCGGACAAACGGTAAACGGTAGACATTTGATGTCTTCGCAAAATTTGTATATTTTTTGATGATCTATCAAATTCTTAAAAGAAAAAAGTGATTTTTCCACCTGGAAGGGAGATAAAAAAATTATTTCTTGAAATAATTAGTTTAGAGACTTGATGTCTTCACAAAAGTTGTAGATCTTATTATTTTAAGCAACTTCGTTGAAGACACCATCAAGATCGCATGTAAATAATAAAAGTTACGAGCATTTTAAAAACAACGAGCATTTTAACAAGTAATTTTGAGTTTTTATTTAATATCTTTTTTAGTATACGATTTACAAACTTGATATATTCGAGAAAGTTGTACAAATTGTTGAAACACACAGGAACATTTCATATACATATTTTAACTAAGAAAGAAGATATACCACAAAATATCAAAAATAATGCCTTTTTTCAGTAATTTATAACCTTAAGAGTTCGGACGAGTTCGTATAATTTTTTAAGTGGGTTTTGTTGGTCAAGTTATTGGCGTTCCATTGATATATAAATGTTACATTAATTTTTGATAGATTTTCTGCAAACTAGCAATCAATATTGCGCTTTTTCCTCTAAAAACAGGAAAAAATGAGAGTTATTTTCTTCGAATTTTAAGTTAGTTAGGGATCTGATAGTTAGGGATCTTTGGTGCTATACACATACATAACTTTTTTCGCGCTGTTCCTACCGTTTTTTCGTCTTTGGCAAAGCTGTTGTCAGAGAATTTCCCAGTATGTTTCATATATTGAAAAATCATTACCGCCATCCGTTCTACCAGTTACAATCCCTGGAATGTCAATTTGACACTTTAAAAAAAAAGACTGTATAGTTTTTTTCCGAAGCATGTTTTCATCGAATTTTATCTTAGACTTTGAATGACGGAAAACTTAAGTGTCATAGCTGAATGTTGTCTGGGCAACACATTTGAGTTATATTACGAGGTTTACAAATCCACTTATTGTGTAAAAATCGGTTGAAAACCATGAAAGATATAGCGATTGCACCCGAATAAAGTGACAGGCCTCCAAACTTCCAACAGTGGCATATTGACTCTCAAGAGCGGATTCTGGTTAAGAAACGCCTGTAGAAATAAAAATTCCTTTTGAAAAGTATAGATATTTTTTTAAAAGATTTTTTGGAAATGTTCCACTCAGTCGATTTTTGGACAGTTACGGATTTCATACCCTGGAGCTTAAAAAGCTTTGTTTTGGTTCAAAGCTCATCTTAAGCATCGTTTATATAAGAAAATTTGAAGTTTTAGGTTTGTCTGGGAAAATTGAATATTTTGTTCTGAAAAATCAACACCATTTTTGTTTTTTTTTCTGTGGAATGAGCTTGCTAATAGATTTAGTGTCAATTTATATATTTTTAATGAAATTCCGCTGAACCACTTTGTTGAAGACCGTAACTTAGTATTTTATAAGGCAAAAAAGTAAATAGCTAGGAGTATGTATTTTGGTATTGAAAACCGATCACTACATCTGACATCACTGCTGGTGCCTAGAAAGGTATTGCATGAGTTCTTTTCAAGCAATACTTCACAAGGCGACAGCAGTGATGTCAGTTTAATTAATATTTTTTTAATTTGGAAAAAATATCATACTTAGTAAAATTAGAAGAAATAAGAAAACTTTTGTACTTTACAGATTTAGATATTTTCTGCATAAGAGAAACGTGGTTGAATGAAAATGTAAGCGACAATTTGTTAACAACTGCTGGGTACAACCTTATCAGAAATGACCGAATGGGTAGAATGGGTGGAGGTGTGGCTATTTTAATAAAAAATAATATTTTTTCGTCTGTAGTGCTAAAATCGGATCGTGATTCGAGAATTGAATTCATTTTATTGGAAATTTTTGTAGATAATACTAAAATATTGATAGGCGCATTCTACAACCCTCCTGATAATGATTGTTGTGATATTTTGGATAGCTTGTTACGTGAGTACACTCTTAGTTATGAATTTGTTTGCTAGGTGACTTCAATACAAATCTTCTTAATGAAAATACCGTGAAAACTCAACGTTTTTTGTCAATGATGTCAGGTAACAGCATTCATTGTACCGGTTTCGAGCCTACTTTTTTTCATCGCTCTGGCCAATCTCAATTAGACTTAATTTTAACCAATGATTCTACCAAAATGCTCAGATTTAGTCAAATTGAGTTCCCTGTACTTTCAAATCATGATTTGATTTTTGCATCCTTTGATTTTAACACTGTTCGAATAACTCAAACATACTCTTTTCGAGATTACAACAAGATCAATCGAAACACATTATTTCAAGAATTTAATGCAGTTGATTGGAGTCAAATTTATAGCATGGATGATGCTGATATGTTGTTGAATTTCTTTAATCTTATTACAAGGAATCTTCTAGAAAAATGTGTTCCTTTGCGTCATGGTATAACCAAATCCAGAGATAGTCCTTGGTTCAATTTAATCATCGAACGAGCAATCGTGAATAGAAACCTAGCTTACAAACAATGGAAAATTACCCGTGAACTTGATGATCTTGCTGCTTATAGGAAGCTTCGAAATCGTGTTAATCTTCTTGTTTATAATGCCAAAAGAAACCACTTTAACCAATTTCTTGACCTTAATCTACCGCCAAAAACTTTATGGAAAAGATTAAAAAATACTGGAATTACAAACTCAAACTCTATTTCCTTAAATAACTTTCATGCTGAAGAAATAAACCAAGCTTTTTCTAAAGTTTTGAACCATTGTAACAACGTTCAAAACAGAAACTGGTTAATATCTAGCTGGATTTCGTTTTCCTTTCGAGAAATTCAAGAAACCGAAGTATTGAACTGCATTTTTGAGATCCAATCCAATACGGTAGGATCAGATAACATTCCCCTAAAATTTATCAGAATATTTCTACCTCATATATTAACTCCCATAACGTACATTTTCAATAGAATTAAAGTTTCAGGTAAATATCCTCGAATATGGAAACACTCAAAAATGATTCCACTTAAAAAGAAAATTAATTTAAATTCTTTGGATAACCTTCGCCCAATAAGTATACTTTGTGCTCTTTTGAAGGTAATTGAAAAGATTTTAAAAATCCAAATCTGTGCGTATATATCGGAAAACGAACTTATTAACTCATATCAGTCAGGATATCGACAAAAACACAGTACTAAAACTGCGATGATTAAAGCGCTACATGATATAGGCTCAGTAATTGACAGGTCTCAATCTGTTGTTATGATTCTGCTTGACTTTTCTAAAGCATTTGACACGATTCATCACGGTGTTCTTTGCAATAAACTTTCACAAAATTTGGGATTTGGAATTTCAGCGACGACTTTGATAAAATCGTACCTTGAAGATCGTTCTCAAACCGTCTACAACAACAATCAGTATTCATCCCCTCATCTTCATCTCGATTATATCTGGAGTACCTCAGGGCTCCCTTTTTGGACCCATACTTTCCACCATGTTTATCATCGATTTACCTAATGTTCTAAGATCTTTTCAAATACACATTTTTGCAGATGATGTACAACTCTATTTAGATTGCACAAACTTGACAGAGCAATGCATTAATTCCCAAATCAATGATGATCTGCAGTCTATCCATGCTTGGTCAACGAGAAACGCATTGTCGTTGAATGTGAATAAATTGTATGCAATTTTTCTAAATAAGAATAATTCGATGCAAATAATACCGAAAATTTGTAACACTCCGATAAAAATAGTGTCAGAAGCTGTAAGTTTAGGTTTTAAAATACAATCCAATTTTAAATTTGATTCGTATGTACTTCAGCAGTGTGGAAAAATATATAACTCTTTGAGAACTCTTCGACTTCATAAAATATTTTTAAATACAGAGATGAAGATCAGATTCTTGTGTAAGATTTGCATTCAACCTCAACCGTATGGATCACGTTTCACATTTACAAACTCGTTTGATTGGTTGTTCCTTTCAAAGTTTTCCTAAAATAAGATGCTGCCTTTTTATTTACAATCTAAATAATAGTAAAACACCCGCATATCTCTATATAAAATTATCTCAGTTAAGAAGTTCAAGAGCTTTAAAATTTGTCATTCCAAGCCACAGATCAGAGCTGTATGGCAATTCGTTTTTTGTTAGAGGTGTGAGCTATTGGAATGCCCTTTTTAATTCTTTAACACTGGAAACCTCGTTCGCAGTTTTTAAGATGAGATTAATAGAGCACTTTACAAATGAAGTTAGTTTTTTTTTATTCAAATAACTAGTTATTTATCGAAATAAGATCCTAGGCACTTGAATTCTATCAACGCACAAAATGTAACATTACAAAAGATGTAATATCTTACGTTACTGAATAAGAAATGTTTAATAATAAAAATAATAATAATACGTTCATTTGGACCAAAAAGGAAACTTTAAGACAACAAAATACAAAATATCAAAAACTAGATATGTATCCCGTTTTTCGTTATATTAGGGATCTAAAAATGAAACTTTATTCTACAAAATATAACTTCCAGTAGCTCAAAGATTTGAGTTTTTTTTTTTCAAATTTGATCCAGTGGTTCCAAAAAAAAATAGAAAGCGAATTTTGGTTAAATAGGATTTTTCGCTGACGCCCTAATGTACATATTGGTCTTTTTTCCGATCCGATGAGTATTGTCTCTTCACACATAACCTAATCAAAATCATTAAAATTAACGGAGAAACACCAAACTTCGCTTGAATCTTTATTGAAGAGTCTCAACAAAATTCCCAATTAGAGGGCTGACTGAAAGTACTTTTCAACACTCGACGCCCCATTTCGCTGCCATTTCATTTCAAATTGAACATGAAACTTTATCCATCGGTACAGTCATAGGGCATCACCACGTTGCTGCTAGGGCAAAACCAATTGAGTTGCATCTCGCTCCGGACGAAAGTTGTTCTTCAATTATAAACAGCTTATAATTTTGGGGCGGAGGAACAGCACTAATTATTTTCTGGAAATTGCGGGCACAAACTTCGGTGTTGTTGTTTGTTTTCGAAGCTTTCAGTTGTTGATGTCAATACGTGGAATAGGGATTTCATTTCAAAAGTTGTTCTCCTGGGTGCAAATGTTGCAAAATGTTTCTCAGCAGTTTCTCTAAACAAATTTGATTAGAGGCAAAGAAAAGTTTCCCAAGTCATTTTGAGATCCGTTTTATTCAGCGAAGTTTACATCACGTGAGAAATTTAATCATCGTCTCACCATGGGACGAAAGTATGCAAATATCCCTAATGATGCAAGCTGCAAGAATCAGATTATTATTTCATTTATCAAACTGTCACTTAAAGCACAGCTGGTTTTTTTCGTTAACGACAAGACAAATCTTGAGATGAGTGTGATAAATTAACTTGATGACAAAAAAATCCAAAAAGAGACAACAATTGTGTGCGGTGAGGCTTAGTCACGCCAGGGACTCTGGCTATGAAAATGATGGAAGAGTGGGAAAAATAATTAGTTCTTATGTAAGAAACTCTTATCAGAAACTTTTCCGCCACATAGAAGATAACCTTCAAGTCTTCTAAGCCAACGGCCATGAGATCGAATCCCGGTTACTTTCTGTTGTTTGGTGGTTTTAGCATTTGTAAGATATTAAACATTTTATCTTTGAGAGATGTACGATAAGGGTTAAGTCAATGGAATCTCTTTGAGGAATCATCAAGTTGCATTGAGACATGCTTGTGTGCCTATCGTTTTTTTTTTTCATATTTTTGTAGGCATTTCTAAAAAGTTTTAGCCTTCAATCGGGCTGAATTGTGCCTGATTTGTAGCCTACATCCAGGCTTTACTTTATTTTAAATTTCGATTCGAACTATAGGCAACTTTATCTAATCTCACCGTAGCATTTCCACATTTCAATTTTATCCACTTGCTTTCCTAATAGTTTGGTAAAATAAGTGACTAAACTACTCGAAACAAACGAGGCAGTTAAAGCAACAAATTATTTCTTATGCAAATGGCTTTAAATCTTCTCAGCAAGACTCCACTAGATACTGGAGGCTGGGTGGTGTGCCACAGATAAACATACCCAACTGCTTTTAAGTTTTGTGTTTTATGCGAGTTTCTAAAACTTTTTATTACATCCCTGTTTTCCTGCTGTGTGACGGTTTGCCGGTAGCTATTACAGCACTTCGAGTGCCGCTTTTCTCCTCTACTTAAAGTACAAAGTGTCCTTCCCCTGCAGTCTTTGGGATGTGAATTTTCCGCCCACGACATTTTCCTGTGCTTCATAGCTGAGAGAATTCAAAGAAGAAGGGGCGGAGGAGGAGAAGGGTCGGCGATTTCGCACACTCCCGGTTTATGACAGCAGCCGGAGAGTTATGCCATTTGCTACCGAACACATACCTATACAGCTTAAACGTTTTATGATGAAAGCGAGCGATGCGATGTTTGGTATGTTGGATGGCTGGCAGTCGCTTCAGGCGCTCTCCCATAGAACTTGAGTTGAGTGAGTGGATGTTTCCACACAAACAGATTGACGCACGGCGGAGATGGCGATTTTTTTTGGGTTCTGAAAATTTATGAGCGTTTAAACGAACGTGAGTTAGAAGTGTGAATCATTTAGTTTTTTTTTCTAGTGGAAAAGCGCAACTTTTACCGAAAATTGTAGCAATCAAATTGAGCTTTCAATCATTCTTTCGACGTTTTATTGTGTACAAGATTTTTTTTCTGTGATAGATTATGGTTTGAGGTTTACATTAACAAAAATACTGATAAAATAAAAAAATTATATAAAAATAAAATAAAATAAAATAAAAAATATTTGTAATTTTATTTTTTCGGCATATCGGTGAAATGTAGTTCTGAAATTGATAAAGATGGATAGAGAAGTGAGGAGAAAATTTACAGATGTTGAAAAGAGCGAAAGAGCATTTTTGCGAGGAAACTTATTAACGTACGCCATACTTTACCCAATTTATTTTATGAAATTATTTTATCGGCTATATCGGTGAAATTTTATATTCTTTGAGAAAGAATATTTTAGAATTGAAAGAATATAGACGGATAGAAAGAATATAAAATTTCTCCGATATAGCCGATAAAATAATTTCATTTACTTAATAAGTACTCGACGTGTGCCAAAAAACATATATGGAAGCCCCCCTTCCTCTTTCCGATCTGCAACTACTGGAAGGAGGTTAGGATTCCAATTTTTTTTTGTAATCAAACACCTTATCATATAAAATTTGGTTCCATTGGTTGAAGTTCTTATACAATACAACCTTCCCCTTTCCACACTGCAAAGCAGAGGGGTCTGTTATATTCATAAAAACATATCTTGTATTTGCTTAATAACTTCTCTAGTCATACCAAGAAAATTGTATTGTAGCCCCCTCCTATTTCCTGGAACAAAAGTGGTCTTTCAAAAAATCATAGAACTAATTATCGTACCCAAATGATTTCCTTTGTCATATTTGGTTCGATTCGTTAGATAAATTCTTAATTTATGCAAAACAATTGTATGAGAGCTTCCCTCTTCCCTAACTTTATCCCAAAAGGAAGAAGAAAGGAGTCTAAAATAAGCATATAACATTTTCCGTATTCAAATTCTCCCCCATGAGAAATTTAGTTCCATTTCTTCGATAAGCTCTAAAATTATAGGAAAAATTTTAAAGAAGCCCCCTTGTTTCCTTCCTATCACCCCACTGGAAGCAAGCAATAGTACTAAATATTCATAGAAACATTCTTTGTACTCAAATACCCTCCCAAGCCTAATTTGGTTCCACTCTCCCCTTAAAATTCACCCACTGGTAGAACAATAACAGTAACATTTCACATATTGACAGCAATGCAAAAAACTAAGAAATTGGCTCTATTGTGTTGTGAGCCTACTTGGTTGAATAATTCAACTGAATCAAAGCAATCGAAATATTCCGTTTGATTCATCCACGGTAAATGAAAAGTTCAGATACTGGTATTTCGAAAGCAACTTGCTATCTTCTTCAGTGAACATTTTCGATTGATGTATGTATGGATTTCGCTTTTTGGCAGATAGTGTTATACTCAAGATTGCCAAAAAAAATCTGTGTTTTTGCCAAAAAAAATCTGACTTACTACGATTTTACCCAGAAATTCTGTGATGAAAGCAGCATAATTTTCTTTGAAAAGTCTTGAAACATTGAGCCTTTTTTACAATTATCTTGAGAAAAGCAATAAACATTACCAATTTTATCATGGTTTTCTAAAACAAAGTTTAAAATCTGAAATTTCATGTTTACTTTAAAATTATAATTTTGAAAATACGTTTAAATTTAAGAAAATCTGTGAAATCTGTGAATATTTAAAAATTTTGCGTTCTGTGACACATATTTTCTGATGAAAATTTGCTTAAAATTCTGCGTAATTATAGATCTTTCATAAAACGACTATAATCGAAACCAAAAAAAAATTGATTTTTCTGTGATTTTGGCAACCTTGGTTAAACTCTAGATCACCACTACGTAGATAATAATGATATTCAGATTTTCGATAACACGGTGTGTCTCCTCCCTTATATTCTCAGAGTTAGGTTAGCTGCTAATGAGCTAATGGGTGAAAAAATCCTCCGAATGCTCGGCAGTTGTGCTGTTACCTGTTTTTTGGGTCTACCTACCCTAAATTTTGTGTGTTTTTCCTAGTAGTGCTTCATTTTTTTGTACCCGATTCTGGGTATTGTCAGGTGAATTATCATATTTTTGTGTTAAAAGATTTTTTCGATTGCTTTAATTTAGTAATAAATTGGAATAAATTGCACGAAAGCTTGTATGCAACAAAATTGCACAGAATATCATTGTACAAAACCTATATTTCAAGAAATTTTTTATTGAAAAATTCAATAAAACCAAGAATATAAAAGATAATAAAGCTCTCATCTTCCACAATTTACTTTTTGCTCTTGTAATTGTTTAAGATTGAAAATAGATTGAAGGGAGTAGGCCTTGCTTGACTAGGAAGTGGAAAGTTTTCGCTCCTGCCAAATTTTATAGCGAAAAAGTGAAAAATTCATGAAATAGTTAAAAGTGAAAAAGTTCGAATCAAGAATCGTTCCAACAGCTTCTTCAACCTGATGCCCAAGCTCCAAACCATGCCAATTTTCATTCCTCCCGGAATTCTGTCGGCTGTTCCATTAGGCAGAAACCTCCGGATGAACCGAAGTAAACCATTGCCGGATCTCTAGCAAAGCATAAAAGGCTGGATTAGAGGGGCTAGCTCTACGCCCTCCGGAACAACGCAGGATAATAGTTTATTTTACCGAACATTCAACTGGAGGAGAGCACTGGGACGAGTCTAAGATGAGTATACATGTTCCATTCTTTTCTTTTTTGTAAATTTTTAGATTTAAATATTTAGAAAGAAGCTACCATGGTTAAAATTTTCATTTTTAGGCAGTTTTCAGCAAGATGTGAAATATTTCAATCATATCAAAGCTTGCATACAAGTTTTGTTGAAAGGAAAGTTTCGAAAAGGCTTTTTCTAATGAAATATTTGACTCAAGAAGCTTCATAATTTCAACAGCTGTTATGATGTAGCATATATACAGGCGTTTTTTCTGCCTATATACAATTCCATTATTCCATACGTATTCTTAGAATTGAACTGTAGGAAGAACTGAAGAAACTTAGAATATTGAAAAATTATATTTGTCATCAAATTAAAAGTTATCTTATTACCATTTGGATAACAAAAATAAGAATTATATACACATCACGCTTCATGGTTTGATTAGCAGTATTTACATTTTGATACTATCAATTTATCTTCAATATTTTATCAAGAAATTAATTATGAACTCATTTTATCTATGTAAGAGAATTGAGCATTAAATTTTATGCCATTTAATTAGTTGTTGGAACACTTCCGTATCAATATTGACGTCATGTAAATTGTTCAATTTTAGTCTCAATGTCTTAACGAACGTCAATGGATGTACATTGAATGATTTTTATTTTAGGAATGAAGAATTATAACTTGTTATCTAGAACAGTGTTCAAATTTCTAGGTTCTGAATGGAGAGATAAAATTAATGTTTGAAGGGTAAAGGGTGTTCAGTAAATTTTTAGTGTTTGGGATCTTTAGTGCGCAAAATAGAAAAGTAATTTTATATTTGTTCAGAAAAGGCTAGGTCATCGCATATAAAACTTCATTTTTTTTAATATGATCATAAATTTATGTAATTCTATAATGTGGTGTTGAGAACATATGATTGAAATGAACGTGATAAATTTTTGGATAAGTAATTTATCCAAATACATACTTTGATAATAATATAGGTTCAAAAGTTTAGGAAATGAAAAGCTGTTTAGGATTATTAAGTAAAATAGTATACTGTTTAGAGTGACAGTAATGAAAAACAATATTCCATAATTTTTTAAATCGATTCGCCTTGCTTTCCTCGACTTTTTTTTATAATAATTGCCGCAAGCCGTGAATGATTTCAACCACCTGAAAGCTTGCATACAACTTGCATGGGAAAGCTTATACCACTACGTGTAAGTAGGTAAACTGCCTGAGAAGCTTTTTCATTTTGAAGAAATATTCAGTATACATTTAGGCGTTTATTTGGCACAACTGAACAAAAATGTTCAGAGTGCAATCTGAATATATTACTGTTTCATGAAGTTAATAGTTTTATTAAAATGTCTTTTAATATAATATTAACAGTAAACTAACAGAGGACAGAAACAGACCAGTGACTAGTTACGGATTTGCTCATGAGAGTACTGTATGGGCCGTTGTAGATTGAAGATCATGATATTCATTATAAATTTTAATTTAAAAAAAAGTTCTCACCACTTTTAATAGCTTATTGTTTAGACTTACAATTTTCTTTTCAAGAGTCGTTTCGAGAATCAGTGATGTGTTAGAAAATATAGTGAGGGAAACAGCTAGCTTGTAGAAAATTCGAATGGTTGCATTTCTAATTATTTGAGAGTTCATAATTCTTTTAAAATTTTCTAATCAAAACACCTCGCAGATATGATTAGGAGTTTCCTTAGGAAATCTCTAGGAGCATAGGAGGTGTAGGTCAACCAAATCGCACCGTTTTCCAAAAATGGCTCCTGATTCAAACCTCTCCCTTACTAAAACAACCCTTCCTGAGATACTTGAATATAGATTCGCAGACGTATAGACGGTTTCTATAGGTGGTGATACTGACTTATCATTGTTTCAGAGTTTTTCAAAACAAGCTTTTGAAGAGAATTGGAATAACAGATTTGGGGTTGATCCTAAAAAGTATCTTACTAACAATCCTTCCTTCATCCCTATTTGACTACTAGGACGTGGCCGGCGCCGTTATTGATCTTTTTTTTTAGTGAGAGCATGAGTTTTGTGCATTGAGAATGAGTTGCTAATCCCAAGCAGCATTCTTTTGGCCCTTGTACAAAATTGATGGCCTCCATCAATCACGGAGTAGCAACCATTGGCGATGTGGAACTTGTTCTACTTAACCACGCCAGCGATCATGAAATTCGAAATGCATTGAAAGATTTGATACAATATATTATTTTATTTTTAGTAAAACCATGAGAAAATGGTGGTATTTTTGAAGGCTAATTAAAGCATTTCGGGCTTAATGATTTAAGGTGGATATGAGTAGTCAAACAAGCTAAGCTAAGCTAAGCTAATTGTTTAAGATTGAAAATAAGTTTTATTTATTTTGCGCAGCGCACTCTTGATGAAATGTCAAAGCATGAGCGGAGTCACTCACGATTTCACAGCTCACCAATTCACCGTCTCTCCTTAGGCTCAGTTTCAGAATTTTATTCATCCACCCTTCGGGTTTTTGGAAATTTCGAATCTGAATCTGAAATCTGAATCTGAAATCTGAATCTGAAATCTGAATCTGAAATCTGAATCTGAAATCTGAATCTGAAATCTGAATCTGAAATCTGAATCTGAAATCTGAATCTGAAATCTGAATCTGAAATCTGAATCTGAAATCTGAATCTGAAATCTGAATCTGAAATCTGAATCTGAAATCTGAATCTGAAATCTGAATCTGAAATCTGAATCTGAAATCTGAATCTGAAATCTGAATCTGAAATCTGAATCTGAAATCTGAATCTGAAATCTGAATCTGAAATCTGAATCTGAAATCTGAATCTGAAATCTGAATCTGAAATCTGAATCTGAAATCTGAATCTGAAATCTGAATCTGAAATCTGAATCTGAAATCTGAATCTGAAATCTGAATCTGAAATCTGAATCTGAAATCTGAATCTGAAATCTGAATCTGAAATCTGAATCTGAAATCTGAATCTGAAATCTGAATCTGAAATCTGAATCTGAAATCTGAATCTGAAATCTGAATCTGAAATCTGAATCTGAAATCTGAATCTGAAATCTGAATCTGAAATCTGAATCTGAAATCTGAATCTGAAGAAATCTGAATCTGAAATCTGAATCTGAAATCTTGTAAATTTATTTTTCGGCATATCGGTGAAAATTTTCACCGATATGCCGAAAAATAAATTTACAAAATTAATTAACGGTGGTTAACTTATCTTAAGAATCTGAAATCTGAATCTGAAATCTGAATCTGAAATCTGAATCTGAAATCTGAATCTGAAATCTGAATCTGAAATCTGAATCTGAAATCTGAATCTGAAATCTGAATCTGAAATCTGAATCTGAAATCTGAATCTGAAATCTGAATCTGAAATCTGAATCTGAAATCTGAATCTGAAATCTGAATCTGAAATCTGAATCTGAAATCTGAATCTGAAATCTGAATCTGAAATCTGAATCTGAAATCTGAATCTGAAATCTGAATCTGAAATCTGAATCTGAAATCTGAATCTGAAATCTGAATCTGAAATCTGAATCTGAAATCTGAATCTGAAATCTGAATCTGAAATCTGAATCTGAAATCTGAATCTGAAATCTGAATCTGAAATCTGAATCTGAAATCTGAATCTGAAATCTGAATCTGAAATCTGAATCTGAAATCTGAATCTGAAATCTGAATCTGAAATCTGAATCTGAAATCTGAATCTGAAATCTGAATCTGAAATCTGAATCTGAAATCTGAATCTGAAATCTGAATCTGAAGAAATCTGAATCTGAAATCTGAATCTGAAATCTGAATCTGAAATCTGAATCTGAAATCTGAATCTGAAATCTGAATCTGAAATCTGAATCTGAAATCTGAATCTGAAATCTGAATCTGAAATCTGAATCTGAAATCTGAATCTGAAATCTGAATCTGAAATCTGAATCTGAAATCTGAATCTGAAATCTGAATCTGAAATCTGAATCTGAAATCTGAATCTGAAATCTGAATCTGAAATCTGAATCTGAAATCTGAATCTGAAATCTGAATCTGAAATCTGAATCTGAAATCTGAATCTGAAATCTGAATCTGAAATCTGAATCTGAAATCTGAATCTGAAATCTGAATCTGAAATCTGAATCTGAAATCTGAATCTGAAATCTGAATCTGAAATCTGAATCTGAAATCTGAATCTGAAATCTGAATCTGAAATCTGAATCTGAAATCTGAATCTGAAATCTGAATCTGAAATCTGAATCTGAAATCTGAATCTGAAATCTGAATCTGAAATCTGAATCTGAAATCTGAATCTGAAATCTGAATCTGAAATCTGAATCTGAAATCTGAATCTGAAATCTGAATCTGAAATCTGAATCTGAAATCTGAATCTGAAATCTGAATCTGAAATCTGAATCTGAAATCTGAATCTGAAATCTGAATCTGAAATCTGAATCTGAAATCTGAATCTGAAATCTGAATCTGAAATCTGAATCTGAAATCTGAATCTGAAATCTGAATCTGAAATCTGAATCTGAAATCTGAATCTGAAATCTGAATCTGAAATCTGAATCTGAAATCTGAATCTGAAATCTGAATCTGACATCTGAATCTCAAATCTGAATCTGAAATCTTAAGCTGAAATTTGAAATCAGAAATCCGTGAGTTCGAGCACAGTTGTACCGGATAAGTTTTTCCATGGCTGTCTGCCAACTGCATCGTTGATATAAGTCGCGAATTACATAATGGTGTTAAAACGACTATAATCAAAACAGAAAAAAATAGGTGCATTCTAACTCAATAAACATATGGCTGAACTCGAACAATTTTTAAACTAATATGGTCAAATTTGGCACACATCTAAGATTTTAAGTAATGAGTTGATTGAATATATTATCAGGCGTTTTACGTTTCTGTAAAGAGGGGCTCCCATACAATAAAACCAAAAATATGACAAAACTCGAATAATTCTCAAAAGTTTTTAATGAAAAATTGATGCGTATTAAAGTTTTGACGTGATTGGATAATTGATGGAATATGGCAATAAGTTATAGTAAAATAAGATAACTTATTATACTTAAAGAGATTTTTAGTTTATTTTTAAATCTATTTAAAAAATTAATGTTTGTCTGTCGGGTTGTTCCCTTTACAATGTCAAATTTGGTATGTAAAAGTTTTTGGAATCGGTGATCGTTTTTAAAATACTTCAAAACAGCTCCGATTGACAGGAAGGGGAGGGGGGGGGGGGGGGGTGCTTCCATACAAAATTAATAAATATATGACACCATTCTAATAACACTCCGATCAACGTGTTATTTGGTGTGTAGCCGTTTTCTAGACCGGGTATGGCTTGGTACAAAAAGGGAAGGGTGGGCTGCCGTGATATGACGAAGTGACGTATATCCATTTTTTTTCGATTTTGACTTTTTGACGCCATTTTGTGCGTTTTCCAATGAGCATTCAAATGCTTTTAACAGATTTAAAAAATATTAAACAGTTTTTGAGAAAATTGAGAAAAACAAATTGCCAAAAGTGCGATTTATACGCCGAAGTGACGCATATCCATGCGCTTTTGAAAGTGATACAGAACAATTTCAATAACCCGTATAATTTTCAAGCGATATTCCTCAGGTTTGGGTAAAAATCACTTTTGAACTTGACGATCTGTTTAAAATAAAATAGAGACGCCAACCCCCCCCCCCCCCTCTCTTTCCTCAGAAAAAGGGGTCTCCAACAACAAAGTTGTCGAGCCTGTTTGGTTAATAAAATTTGAATAGAATTGTCAAAATCTCATGGCCGAATGAAGGGGGGGAGGGGGGGGGGGGGGGGGGTGTTGTGTTAAACCTCTTCAGGAGAGTCAAAAAATTGCTCTATTCGAATTTTAAATTTTTTATCAAATCTAGATGAACGACCAAAATGAATAATGAGTAACAATCTCAACCCATAATTTAAACAATAATCTTGAAATCTTATCCTAAGTCTACAATTCAGTTTTTCGAAAATTTGCTCACTTGTAAATAGAAATTTAGTCCCAAATACTGAATTTCAATAAGCTTAGGCTCGTAAAATTGCCCAGATTTTGCCTGAATTGTATTACTTTATTTGCAAAAGCAAACCAAAATTTCAATTGCTTCATTCGAATAGTGCATTTTTCTTAGAAGTTTTTTGAGCAAAATTTGTATTAACGATTTTTGGAAGCTTAAAATGTGATTTAAAATTTTCTGAGGTATTTCTATATAAAAAAAAAATATTTCCTTTTAATTGAATAATGTTGATATTTGCGGATAATTAGAAAAATGACTTTCAGTTTTTCACCATTGACACAAAATCATGATTCGAATCTTGGTTTTGTATTTCAAACTTCAATTAGTTCCATTTTCATTATTCAAATAAAACTAATCAATATGGATCAATATGGATCAATACTGATATGGATCAATATGGAATATAAAAGAGATTTGGATCTAAAAAATTTATTTCTAACTCTTATGCAGAATCGGAACTTCAGAAAGTTTCATAATGGTGATCCAGCGGTGTCATTATTCGCAATTTTCATTTAAACTCACAAGTTGAATTTTGAATAAATAACTGAAGAATGAATCATATTGAAATCTAGAAATCCATAATTCAAATAAGAGATTTCCGTTTAAGGGTTCTGAGAAAATTCTTAATATTTAGGAATTGTTATCTGGAACTAAGATTCAAAAACCGTTTTCAAATTCGATATTCAGATTTGAACTAAGATACAAGAGGTGAGGTTCAGACTCGGAAAAAAAAATTAAAAACTCAGATTCAACTTAAAGATAAGCTTTATAATCAAGAATGAAATATGAATGTGAGAATTTTATTAAAGATTCAAATAACATGAGTTTGTTTTTTCATAATTTTGATTCAGGTTTCAAAATTAAACTTATGTTCAATCAAAGTCCGTTTTGATCCACAAATCAAAAGAAATCTCAAATATAAAATAAAGTTTGGATTCATTAAGTTAACTGAAAAATCTAGATTTCAAATAACAAAAATATTCATAAGATTCTTGTTATAAAATAAATGATTAATTATAAATTTTTGTTGGTGAAAAAACTTGTACATACGTTATCTTTAAGTGAAAATTCAGCTGAAAATATATTCTATGGGTTTCATGAAAATAACAAAGTTTCATACTAAAATTTTAAATTTAAATCGAGTTTTCAAGTGTAGAAAATAAATCTTAATTGAACCGCCAAATGTTTAATTTTGTGTTTCAAAGAATTAGCTTATAACTTGCTTTATTATAATTTATTATAATTTAAGTAAATAAAAAAGTTTTCTTCTAAATGATAACTTCAAATCGTTTATTTTTTAAAACTTCATTAAAAAATAGGCAACTTCTAGGACTTATTTTTTTTAAAAGTTAGGGTTTAAAATAAATAATCAACTTTTAATGTAAACTAACTCAAACCTGAGTACAAATTTTGCACCTTTTAATGTTTGACTATAAATTATGTATGCATTGGTCAAGCAAAATTATATAGAAAAGACTTCGTCACCAAAACACCCCCATGAGCCGCTACTTCCTACGGCCCTGCAAAATCTAAATTAATTTAAAAACTTAAGAAATTATTTAACATTTGCAGAATAAAACTTGTTTTTCAAAAATTTTGAATTGTTCTTTACTACAAATAAACTTGTTTGTGTGGTGAAATTAATAGTATTATTTATTTTTAAAGCTGTGCACTTGAGTTTTATTAACGAGAAGAATTCCACTTTCAAAAATGAGAAGAAGATTTTCAAAAATTCAAATATTTATTTGATATGAAAATTATCAAAGAGAAAAAAAACAACAATCAAAAATAAAAACTCCTCCAAAAACAATTTTTCATCGAGCTTTTCTTATCATTCATTTTATCTGGCATAAGTGGACAAAGTTTCTTTAAAATCGTTTTTTTTTCTTTCCTTGAGTCGTTTCACTGTGATTAAAATCGCTTCCAATCTCCTTAAAAACAAGATTTATAATGACACGAAAACGATCCTTTGACGAATTTCACCGCTTTGATTTCGGCCAGGGTTGGTCACTGGACACCCTATTTTTAACACCCTAAATTTCTTCCTCACTCGAATACAATTAAAGAATATCCAACGCACTGGCCTGAACTGAAGAACGAAATTTGTTCCGATTACACGACAAGACTATGGATAAACGTCACTCCGACGGAGAATCGTCAAATCAAAACAAACGTTTATACGCCGAACTGACGCATATCCATTTGAATCAATTGTACGTATTTTACGCAAAGTGAAGAATTTTGTTCCAAAAGGCTGCATTTGTCATCAATCTTTGCATAAATTCTACAGATCACATTTTATGAAAAGTCCCAGATTAACGAAAAAAGAGGAAGAAGAGAAAATCGCTTTTATTCGCTAAAAACTAAAATGGTTTATACGTCACTTCGGCGTAACACGGCAGTGGGGCTTCCATACAAAATTAAGAAAAATTTGATAAAATTTGAACAATTTTCGCGAACTTCTGGGCCGATCAATGTGTGTGCTATTTTTCAAGATCGGAAATGGTTTCCATAAAACTACTACGAAAACTACTACGTCGATCTAATTTGAATTGGGTGTGTAGCCGTTTTCACTGGACTGGACTGGAGTTTTCAACTATTCTTTTAAACCCCTCCGATTGAAGGAGGAGGGGAGCTTTCATACAAAAATAATACAAATTTGACTAAATTTTAACAATGTTCGAAGGATTTTCGTTGAAAAATGATAAACTTAAGCGTTTTGACTCAAAGAAATGATTTATCGAATTTACAAATAAGTTTAAGAAAATTAAACGATATAATGTATTGGTAGACGCTTCCCATTTTAATGAATGAAGATTATCGTATTCAAAAAATGTAACATACATATTAATAACAAAATCAATGTTCTAGTGTTAACATAAAGCTCGGCACACTTTTTGTTTATGAACAAATTTGCCTGTATTTAAATACACCTCTCGCTTCAAAATAAGGGTGATTTTTTTAATTTAAAGGTTTAATTTATGTTATTGAAGATCCCTCATATTTTTTCTCCAAAGGGTGCATCCATGAAAAATAGTTAGCTTTTGAATAATGTCAAAATTATATTTAAAAGGAATTATATTTTAACTACAATAATTTTAACGATATTTTTTTTCCATGGAAGGGGTAGCAAAGCACACTGAATCAGCTAGTCTAGTATAAATAAGAAAAATTTCGTCCAGCGAGTTTTGAAATATAGAGCGCTGAACTTCGGTGTTCCTCGGCTAAGTATTCGATGCAGTTCTTAATGTGTTAACAAAGCCCCTTGAACCTTTTGCTATAATTTGAATCCCTAATGTTGCCCGTTTGTCACAGTTTTATTTTGTAACCATTTGTAAAGTTTTAAAGGGATAAATAATAATTTTGAATGGAAATTGATCATATTTTTTTAGTTTTGTTGCAATTTCTCTCACTTAAGAAGGCTTTCGTTAATCCATGATCAACTTAAAGTCTATTTGAAACCATGCAGACATAGTTGTGGGTATAAATATTATCGATGAAGGAAAAGGATTTGTAAAAAAATCATAAATTTAAAATTTTCCATGCAAACTTGATTTGAGGACCAAGTATTGATATGGTAGGATTTCAGAATGGACATTTTAACCTCTCTTTACAAAATCTAAAATGTATATTTTTGGAATATTTAATTTTAGGCCCTGGCCCTGAAATTTTTTATGGTAAAGTAATTTTTTTAAACTTATAAAAGCATATCGAACAATAAACTGATGCTCTCGGCAAAGTTCAAAGCGTGTGCAAAGTGTTTTGTTTATTTATCAAACAGGCCAACCTAATGAGCCGGTTAATGACGAAAACTGTGACTTGTAATGAGGTTTCACGCTTCATTTAGCTATGCATACACTCGGCAAATTAAAACAGTTTGCTGTTGTTGGCTTCAACTATGGATATGTAAAAGTTTGTCTATTTCCGAGAGGAAGTGAGAATTATTCTATTAAGCTTTAGCATCACGAAGGTGGAATTAACCACCGTGGTGGCACACATGCTCCAAACTACCACTGTTATTGTGGGTCAGCACTACGAGTTTGGTTTAATCCCTTTAGTCTTTACTTTACCCGGGGAAGAACACTAATTAGTGAGCAGGTTTTCTACATTTATCCACCCACTCACATACATAAACATATCGAGATGCGATGCTGGGATGCTTTTGCTTTTAGCTTGAAGATGTGTTTTATGACTCCTCACAGATGCCATTTATTGCGTTTATTATTCCTAGGGCTGGAAAGCAAAAACTAGAGAGGATTAAATCCTGTTCTAATTATTTGACAACTTTTCTCCAGTAAAGTTTTGTTCCATGTTCAGACTAGGAAGTAATCTAATTATGTTTTCAAAAGTCTTCTTAATTTATTCTCATTTTTTTTTTGTTTCGATTATAGTCGTTTTACCATCTTAATGGCATTCGCGACTTTATCAACGTTACAGTTGGCGGATCGTTATTGAAAAACTTATCCGGTACAACTGTGTTCGATGTTTACTCTTGGGCTCGAACTCGCGGACATCGGCTCAGTAGACAACAGACTTGCCAACTGAGCTATATCACAAGCCCAATTTATTCTCATATTTTTTCCAAAACATATTGGCAGGATGGGATCAGATACAAAAAAAATCATTCAAGTGCAAAAATACGTTTGCATTGAGTTCATTTCTACCAAAAGCGATAAAAGAAAAAACCGACCGTTGATGAAGAGCTTAACATGCTGGTTATTTGTAGCTCAATATCATATGCTCGGATCCATAATGTCGAAGTTATGAAAAATGATATGGAAATATGCCAAGCGCTGCTGCTCTCCGGCAAAGTGGAAATCCATCCTGAATGCTTAGGATTGTACGCACGAATGCAAGCGAACAAGATAAATTTATTTTTGCACGTTTTTCTCCCCTCGACGTGCGATGGAATTTGTATCTAGCTCCGGGAAGGGTTTTCTAGCATCGTAAATGGACTTGTGGTCAAATACCCGGGTCAGGGATATGGTATTATATTCATGATGATATATTTTCCCAATCGACATTGTAGATCATGGTGACGTGACAAGGAAAAGAATTTGAGATGTGGAAGACGCTCTGAAAATGGTGTTTGAATTTTTCCAAAGTAACACTTTTCGCCTTCGTTCAACGGTTTAAAACAGTTTTATTGAAGAAAACTTTCAAGAACTTAGAATAAAGACAGTAATTTTGAACATTTCTGTGATTATGTGACTGTTATGTGATAATCCTCCACCAAAACTCAGACAGATAATTGATTGTATCAAACGTCTTTATCATCTTCATAAATGCAATATCATAATCAACTAGCAACAGCCAACTTAGAAATTGAAAGATGATTCTTCGTTTCTTCTTTTTCTACTGATGACACGTCTCCCCATAAGCTAACCTTTATACTTTGGCGTGAATACATAACGATTTTTTTCCATCCAGACTTTTATAACTGAAAAACAAGAGAGACTCACTTTTTACATAACGTGTTTGGTTCTCAAACAGTATCTCTTCCGGGAAAAACCTTTTCGGTTCGGCTTTGGTGAAAATTATTCATAATAATCATCCATCATCCCGAACAGTGGAGGCAATATCACGTTCAATTCTTTTAATCCTCCCCTTGAGGGAGGACTTTTCAAGTATGGAAGCGTGGAAAGGTCACGGTTCTGTTCTTAAGTGGCCGTCCATCATGCAACTAAATCCTTATCAGCAAAGGTAAGCTGTACGTGACTTGATGTGACAATTTAAAATGATTTTTTTTTAAAAAGTATACTAATTTTCCAAAGTTACAAAAAAATCTATGAATTTATTCCACTGTACAACTTAAACTGCAACGATAGAGATTAAACGATAAAATTCTACCATTACTTATAAAATGTGTCATCCTAAAACTAATTCACTTCAAAAATATAGGCGCCAGTTATTTTTACTCCCAGTGAATACTTGAAATCTTCCTTTACAAACCTCTCCTTACTTCAATATTGGCGACTGACAGCTTCAAAAGAATTTTAAGCCATAATGTACCGAACCGTTTAAGTGCTCCCCACTTATGAGAGCTCGGGATAATGGCACTTGGATGGCGACGACGGAAGTGACTACTCTAGTGTGGTATAAACGTTTCCGTATGATGTCGGCTCCAAAGCATACATCCAAAGTGTGGTGTGCTTGTTGGCTAATTCAAAAGTCGTTCGCTTTTGAGGAGCTTGGCTGTATACCGAATGGAGGCTTCCTTCATCAGTATAATAAATTAAAGACCATCTAATGCATTTTTGAAATTTTTTATATAGCTGCAATTTGTTTTATTTTAATTTTATCAACGTTTACGAATTTTAGAATAAAAAAAAGTTTTTACCAGTTGTCTTGACGTTTTGAGCTACTCTGATAGTCGCTCCTTTTCAGCGGACACTTAAAATATATCTGAACAATGAAGTTTTATATAAATTTTATAATTAAAAGAAAACTAACAATCTTCTGTCCTTCATTTATCTATATATATAAAAAGTAATTTCCGTTTGTTTGTTCGTTTGTATGTTTGTCTTCAATAGGCTCAGCTGCCTTAAGAGCTAGAGAGCTGAAATTTGGCATGGGTGCTCATTAGGACCAGGAATGATGAAAAATGATTTTAGATTTTCGGATGACCCCTTTTGAAGGCGGTCGTCCAAACAACAACGGTTTTATTCCCCCGAACCAAAAGTCATGGCACCCATTTTGTGAACCGACTTTCGTTTCCGTTCGTTTCGTTGGCGGGATTATTTTCACCATCACCATAGGCAGGCTATTAGAAACGACCATCCAGAGCTCACATGTACTGGATAGCAAATCGAAGCTTGCTGAGCATTAAAAATTTGAAAGTGAAAATTTCGGCGGGTGTTTTTTGTACCTTCTACTGTTCAAAGCACATGTTACCGGTACGAGATATTTGGATACAATTATAAGCCTACATTTTGATTGAAAAATACAACAAGCCTGTTAGGAATATATTGACTAGAATAGTAATGGCTTTCAAAGTGCTCTTTACCGCTGCTGGGGGGCTTTGAAGGTCAACCATTTTTATATTTTTGGAATTCCTCATAGAGAAAGAAAAAAATTTTAGATATAGAGTTTATAAGTTCAAGGCTGCGATTTTAACGCTTCAATTGGAATTTTTAAGGGGGATTAGAAAATTGATAAGATAATAAAATTTGAGGTTTTGAGTTTTATACAATTTTATTTTACTGGCCAATTTCTAACTTTTGAGTTATCATTGATGAACAATGTTGTCGATTCTGCCATTTCTTAATGGGATGTTTATACCCATGAAAAAATAACAGAACTCGAAAAAAAAACCTTTTTCATAATATAAAAATGGTGTGTTCGAGATGATTTGTTGTTGATAACTTCAAAAAGTTATTAGTAGAACTTTTAACATTTAAGATAAACTAATAATTAAACAGTGCGAAATTGAAAAGCGAAAAAATACACACAATAAATGAAAACATGCAAAGTGGGTTTTCAACATGCTTCAACAAAGTTCGGAGGTTTTTGAGAAATTTCTAATTAAATGAAACTTAAATATACCATTTTACAGGGAGATCATCCATATTGAAAAGTGGGATAATCTGCAACAGATATTTTCATTAGATAGGGGATGGAAAAGATAAAAAAGCAGTTTAATCTTTCGAAGATAAAACTATTAAGTCAAATCTATTCAAGCTTGCTAAAAAATGATGGTTGTAAAAAATGTTTTTCATGAAAGGATGAAGGATTGGGATGAAAATTGGCACACAGTAGTATTCAGGGACGGACAATCGATTATAGATGTCAAATGTTTTGCCAGGGGTCTACGACAGGAGTAGTCCATTAGTTTTTCACTGCTTTACTATGGAATAGATTGCTTTGAAAATTTGCACACGGGAGTTTTGAGGGAAGGAAATTGATTTCAGATATCAAAGATTGTATAAGAGGCCACCGGAAGGGGTTTACCTTTTTGGCAATAATTGCGTTGTCATGAAACTGTCGAGTCGAAATTCATACACGGGGATTTTTTAGCACGTTCAATTGATTTCTGAATTCAAATTTAGTAGCAGACGACAGAAAAGTGAACGTCCAATATTTTTGCAATAATAAATAAACAATGATTTCGGAAGTGCATCTGGAAAATGCTTGACAATTGGCGTATTCATACAACAAGTTGAAAGCGAAACGGAGTTCGTATGGGATCAGCTAGTACTGAAATAAAATATCTAAAGTCAAATAAGTATTAGAAGGATGTCAGAAGCAATCATATTTCAGCTTGTTAAAACGATCGGAAAAGAAATTTACAAAGCGTCACATTTTGTCCAATCTTTACCCACATTCCTCCCCGTCGTGCCGGCTGGGATGCGAGTAACCTAAGCGGAGATCGGGTACCCAACCCCGGTGGATGCTTCGGTCGCATGCATACCGAGAAGGTGGCCGCACGCGTGTGTTTCCCAGGTCAGGGGTAGCTCAAACAGCGTCTGTCTCGCAGCGAGCGTCTGAATTTATGAAACGCGGCTCCCGTCAGCTAAGTCCAAGATGGCAGCCCCATAGCGGGATAGGGACTTTAGGATAACAATTCGAAAGAAATGACCGACCTGGAACTTTGGCGACGACTTTTCGCATGAAAACACGGAAACGAATCGGAACATGGAACGTTTTAACCATTGCCCAACAAGGCAAGCTGGCTCAACTGACTAGATAAGCTAGCCGCCTCAAATTTGAATTTCTGGGAGTGAGCGAAGTCCGTTGGCCTAAACTGTAGAACATAAGACAGTCAACTGAACAGCGTGGTTGAGAAAATTCCGAAGGGTGACATTAAAATCCATTTCGGTGACTTCAAAGCTAAGATTGCAGACATTGCATTGTACCATGGCGAGATATGAGTAAGAGTTGTGCATGTCCAACGGCGCGAGGAGAAAGTCGAGTGTCGATATGACGTCCGCCGGTTGGATAGTCCAGAGGTGAAAAGGGCATAGGGGAGAGGCAGGCTAAATGCGCATGTTAAGGAAAGTATTAATTTCCCCCATATCGTTATAGATAGGAGTCTAAAATTATATGAAAATGAGTGGACATCTGTTTTAAAAACGTAAAAGTAATTTTTCTGTTAAAATCTCTTAAAGTTTTTGTGAAAATAATTTCAAAACAAAAGTAGTCAATATAGCCGAATTCCGAAACCGGGCGGACTAAATGCTCATATTTATGTTTATAATAGGTTTATCTCATTTGAACATGCAATATTTTGATATTAATTAATTGAAATTGGTAGAAACGGATATTAAGCATACGTCAAGGCTGACGTTTTTTGCGAAATTCAATATATCACTAGTTCATTTGCTTGAAACATATGCCGTTTTCGTTTTCTCCACAAGCGCGGGGCGAAACTTTTTCTGAATAAACAAACTTTTTATGAAGAGATTAACCACCGTAATTTTTGTTTGTTACTTTGATTTATCGGCCTAGCGGTGAAAAGTGATGTCCTTTTTAGTAGGGACATCTAAAGATTATGAAATTTTTTTTATATAGATGGATAGAAGGTTAGAAGAAATGAAAGATGGTGAAAATGAGCGGGTAGAATTTGTTTAGAAGCATTACCATCACATACCAAATTTTTGCTCCTCGTGAGGAACAAAAATTTGGTATGTGATGGTAATGCTTCTAAACAAATTCTACCCGCTCATTTTCACCATCTTTCATTTCTTCTAACCTTCTATCCATCTATATAAAAAAAATTTCATAATCTTTAGATGTCCCTACTAAAAAGGACATCACTTTTCACCGCTAGGCCGATAAATCAAAGTAACGAATAAACAAACAGAATCGTTACCCGGGACGATTCAAATATATGGTTGCTATACTCACACTTATGTTTACCCTCAACACTGACAACTTTTACGGGGTGCAACCGCCTGCTTGAGGTTCAAATCTCGGGCAAAACTAGTGGACTTCTGAATTAATAGACGAACACAATAACAGCAGCTAGGTCAAAACTCATGGGTAACTAGGTTGCCACTGCCAATAACCGAAAACACTAATAGACAACGCTGCCATACTGCCATAAATGAATTTACAATAGTAACCGGAAATTGTATGACCCCAAAAGGTGTTTAAAAAAAGTGTTAATAAACATGTCAGAAAATTGGCTGGCCTCCGTCTGAATTCAGTTATTCACTCTAGGACAAAGCCATTTTATTCCACGGAACTTTATGACGTTCACGGATAAGTATAATTTTTATTGTAAGTTTTGAATTGCAATTCGATAAACCTTTCTTTTTGAGTTTTTAATCTTGACAAACAAAACCTTATCTTAAAAATGGGTTTTAGATTAAAAAGTGTTACTGAACAACTGAAACCAATCATTTTAACATCAAAGCTCATGCATTGAATGCTAATTTAACACTTCAAAAAGTTGGAAGCCATGTGACAGATGTTTAATACTCACGATCTCATTTGAATTTAAAAAAAATTATTTGATGCTGACGATAGCATGAAAAAAACTCTTAAAAATTAGTATCCATTACTTTAATACTGATCTTTTTGATTATAAGAAAGTTCGTTTATGTCATAACAAATTTTATGGTGCTATAATATTTTCTTAAAAAACCAATACCAGCCTAAATATTTTTTTTTTTTGGTAAAAGACCTCCACTGTTGACGATCCGGAGCCAGCGTCTTCACCTGGTCCCAGTCAAGATTCTCGTCGACAGTTCGGATTTCAGCGGCTAGGCTTCGCCGCCACGAGTTTCTGGGTCTGCCTCTTCTTCGATGACCTTCTGGATTCCAATCTAGCGCCTCTCTGCAAATCTCGTTTTCATCTTTTCGCAGCGTGTGCCCAATCCATCACAACTTACGTTCCCGAATCTCGATTTCTAGCGCCCTTTGATGACACCGGCGATGTAGTTCCTCATTCGAGATCCAGTTGCCAGGCCACCAAGCGCGGATGATATTCCGCAGGCAGCGGTTTACAAATACTTGCAGTTTTCGCGTCGTCCCCGCATATGTGCACCAAGTTTCGCACCCGTACAGCAATACGGACATGCTTGGCATCGCTCCTCAGATTTGCCCGTTCAGAGTAAGAGCGTGTATTTTTTTCGCTGTGCTCTTCCCAAACGGAGAATCTTTAAAAAATGCTCAGTTACCTCCAGAGCGACCAAGCGTCCACCCAAGTGTGGGCAAGAGAAGCAAGCAAACTGATGAAGTGCATTCTCGGTGCAGATAAATTCGTTCGCACTCGGGCGAAAGAGAAGCTTTACAGAAAACTCGGTTTATCTACATCGGTTGCGTCTGGATTTTTTTTTTTTTTTTTTTTTTTTTTTTTTTTTTTTTTTTTTTTTTTTTGTTTCGATTATAGTCGTTTTAACATCTTTATGTCATTCGCGACTTATATCAACGATGCAGCTGGCGGAAAGGTCATTGAAAAACTTATCCGGTACAACTGTGATCGATGTTTACTCTTGGGCTTGAACTCACGAACATCGGCTCAGGAAGCAACTGACTTGCCAACTGAGCTATATCACAAGCCCGTTGCGTCTGGATTGATGTTTCGAAGTGCGTCAGAATTTACAATGCAGAACATAAATCTAACGGAACTAAATTAATAACGCCAAAGGTAGTTAAGATAGAATGCTGGTGTCTTCGACAACATTGCTCTGTATAATATAGCGCATATTTTGATATGAAATATAAAGTTTAGAGGTCCACCAATAGCGTGATATTAATTATAACTTTCTTGTTTAGCATTTTAGAGCTTAAATTTCTTCTACAAAGTTATTTATCTCAATAAAATACACAACTTTGCTTAACATGTCAAAGTTCTACAATCTTAACCCAAGGAGATACGGTTAAATTTAAAAAAATACTTGAAAAATGCTTTACAAAAAGTTATTGTTATTATCGCGCTATTTTTGGATCTCTCGACTTTAAATTTTCTATCAAAATATGCGAATTAACAACTTTGCCCAAAACACCTATCTGGTCATTCCTGAGCGAGTTCCTCTTTTTTTTTTAAATATATCTTTATTAGTACCAATTCATCATTACATTTATATTACATTAATACATTAAATTAAGTGTTCAGTTCAATAATGAACTTTCAGAGCCCTATAGTTTAATAATCACTAAAATTTATTTATTCGACTTAAATTTGCTGAGCACAATCAAGCATTTTTAAAAAGGAGAACATCCTGTAGTGAAAAAAAAAATATTTTAAACTAAAAACTAAAGCTATCCTAAAATTAAACTAATTGTAGAGAGAGCGAATCTCTGCGATGGAAGACTGCATCGATTTGCCTCTGAAGTTGGAGATGATTTTGTTGGCCATCTCTTCGATAGATTCAATGCCTGCAATCCGATGAAGATCTTCGGTGCTGTGCCAAGGTGGAAGCCGCAAAATCATTTTCAGAACCTTGTTCTGAATCCTCTGGATGGCTTTCTTCCTCGTCGCGCAGCAGCTAGACCAAATCGGAACTGCATACATTATCGCTGGTCGGAAGACTTGCTTGTAAATAAGCATCTTATTCTTCAGGCAAAGTCGGGATTTCCTGTTGATGAGAGAATAAAGAGATTTAGTGTATTTATTACATTTAGATTGAATATCTTCAATGTGATTCTTAAAAGAAAGATTCCGATCAAGTGTGAGTCCCAAGTACTTCACGTGATCAGACCATTTTAATGAAACCCCATTAAAAGTTATGGAATGATTTTCATTAGGTTTTAAAAAAATTGCTTTTGGCTTATGGGGAAATAAAATAAGTTGAGTTTTGGAAGCGTTAGAAGAAATTTTCCACATTTTCAAGTAATTCAAAAAGGAATTTAAAGTTTGTTGCAATCTACTGCGTACCACCCGTAAATTTCGACCTTTGGCTGAAAGCAAAGTATCGTCAGCAAATAATCTTCTACCTTTTCCTTCTGGGACATCAGGAAGATCAGAAGTAAAAATATTGTATAAAATAGGCCCAAGTATACTACCCTGAGGGACACCAGCTCTAATGGGTGTCCTTTCAGAGCATGAATTTTGATAGCTTACTTGCAAAGTTCGGCTAGTCAAATAATTTTGAATAATTTTGGTGAGATATACAGGAAAATCAAATCGAGCTAATTTAGCTACTAAACCTTTGTGCCAAACACTGTCAAAAGCTTTTTCAATATCAAGAAGAGCAACACCAGTTAAATAACCCTCAGATTTGCTAGCGTTAATCATATTAGTTACACTCAAAAGTTGATGTGTAATAGAATGTCCATGACGAAAACCAAATTGTTCATCAGGGAAAATAGAATTCTGATTAATGTAAGCTTGCCAGATTGCCCGGTTTTATCCGGGTTTGCCCGGATATTTGATGCAAAATTTCGAGAAAGTCCGGCCCGGCCCGGTTGCCCGGATATCGTGGAAAAAGTCCGGATATTGCCCGGATTTTTTCACAATTTTCACAAAGAAACCAAAACAAATCAAAGATTTTGAGTAAGTTTTAGCAAAATCGATTAACGGTATGGAAATTTTCAACGGTTGTTTCAAATTATTTCGCTGATTTACTTTTATAAACCTTTAAATATTCAAGTGCTCCAAAACAGTTTTTGGAAGTGTGCAATTACATCAATAAAATATTAATTTCATTTTTTTGCATTTTTTCTTTGCTTTTATATATAATAACACCTAAATTTTGCCCGGTTTTTGCCCGGTTTTTGGATTTGAAAAATTGAAATCCATGCCCGGATTTTGCCAGGTTTTTTTGAAAAAATGCCCGGAATTGCTAGGCCCGGATGGGAGTGGAAAAAATTCTGGCAACCTTAGATTAATGTGAATCATCATTCTATTCAAAATAACTCTCTCAAATAGTTTACTTAAAGATGGAAGCAAACTAATTGGTCGATAACTTGAAGGCTCTGAAGCACTTTTTCCAAGTTTCAAAATTGGAGTTACTTTGGCATTTTTCCATTTATTGGGAAAATAAGCCAAGCGAAAACATTTATTGAAGATTTTAACTAAAAAATTTAAAGTGCTTTTAGGCAACTTTTTAATAAGAATATAGAAAATCCCATCTTCCCCTGGAGCTTTCATATTTTTAAATTTTTTGAAAATCAATTTAAGTTCATCAATATTTGTCTCACAAGAACTTTCAAATACATTTTGTTTAGAAAGAATATCATCAAATTCAAGGGAAATTTGAGCATCAATTGGACTTACAACGTTTAAATTAAAATCATGAGCAGACTCAAATTGTTGGGCTAATTTTCGAGCTTTTTCTGCATTAGTTAAAAGAAGTTTATCCCCATCTTTCAAAGTAGGAATTGGCTTCTGGGGCTTTTTCAGAATTTTAGTTAATTTCCAAAATGGCTTTGAGTAGGGTTTTATGTCCTCTACTGCTTTAGCAAAATTTTCATTACGAATGAAATTTAAACGACGTTTGATCTCTTTTTGAAGGTCGCAATAAATTAATTTCAAATAAGGATCCCTAGTTCGTTGAAATTGGCGTCGACGAATGTTTTTCAGTCGTATCAAAAACTGAAGATCATCATCAATTAAAGGTTGATTAAATTTATGTTTAACTTTAGGTATTGAAGCGGCTCTAGCATTGACTATTGAAGTTGTCAAATTTTCTACAGCCAAATCAATATCTTCTATTGAATTCAATGGAACGTTTACATCTAAATTACGTTCAATAAAATTCATATATCGCTCCCAGTTAGCCTTTTGAAAATTAAAAGTTGATTTTAAAGGGTTTTCAATGGGACTTTGGGATAAAGAAAATGTTACTGGAAGGTGGTCTGAATCGAGGTCCGCATGAGTAACTAATTGACTACAATACTCGCCTAAATCCGTTAGAACCAAATCAATTGTGGAGGGATTTCTAATTGAAGAAAAACAAGTATGCCCATTAGGATATTCAACAGTATAATAACCTGCAGAGCAGTCATTTAACAAAATATTCCCATTTGAATTTGATGAAATATTATTCCAAGATCGGTGTTTTGCATTAAAGTCACCAATAATAAAAAATTTAGATTTATTTCTGGTGAGTTTTTGTAAATCTCCCTTCAAAAAATTTTTCTGTTCACCGCTACATTGAAAAGGCAAATATGCAGCAACAATTATAATTTTCCCCATAGAAGTTTCTAATTCAATTCCAATTGTTTCTAAGACTTTTGTATTGAAAGAAGGAAGAAGTCTAAATTTGAGACGACTATTGATGACAATAGCTACACCCCCACCTTGTCGATCAAGTCGATCATTTCGTAAAATTTTAAAGAAAGCATTGCTTTTCAAGTTATTGTCTGGCTTTAAAAAAGTTTCAGTGATGGCAGCAATATGTATGTTTTGAGTTTTCAAAAATAAAAAGAACTCGTCTTGGTTAGCCAGCAAAGATCTAGCGTTCCAATTCATAATATTTAAACATCTATTTGGATCCATGAGGGAATCGTAAAGTCATAATAATTTTGTTAGTATAATTAAAAGAAGTTTGGAAAGCTTCAAACATTGAATTTGCTTTCAACATAAGTTGCATCATTTCCATTAAATTTTGATGCAAAAATTTTAATTTTTCCTCAGTAATCTCACCCAAATCAACAAAATTGTTAGAATCAGAAGAGGAAGGAGAAGAAAAAGTATTTGAATTTCGGGGATTTTCCCAAGCCTTCGCATGAACGTTGAGACTTGGTTTTTTCCCATTTTTATTAGTTAAACCTGAAGAGGGCAACCCATTTTCAACCACCTCTGAGAACGATAAACAACGAGTCTGTGGCGCAGAATCAGCCCAGGTAACATTAAAATCACTTCGGGTACTACCCAGCCGCGATTCCAATGTAGGCCAAGGCTGACTGCGAACAGGCAGGTTGTTTGCCGGTCTGACGTGTGAAGACGAAAAAGAGGAAGGAGGAGAAGAAACTTTTCTGGAAACTTTGGGGTTTTTCCTAGAAGCAACAATTTTTGCCCTAACGGGACAATCTAGAGAATTCGAGGAATGATTACCTGCGCAATTCGCACACTTAAAAAATTCTGTTTTTGGCTTATCACCACCAAAAAGGCATTTAGATTTTTCATGATCGAATGAGCCGCAAAGCATGCATCTGGCATTCATTCTACAATTTTTAGTGCCATGACAAAAAGCTTGACAACGACGACATTGCGTAATATTTTGTAAAAAATTGGTATGGGATTTACGAAAAGGTTCAAATTTTACTCGACAATGAAACATAAGACGAGCCTTTTCCAAAATTTTCAAATTATTAACCTGATCCTTTTTAAAATGGATCAAATAAAGTTCAGGAGCAAAACCAACACTACTGGTATTATTCATGTTGGTTCTTTTCCTCATTTGAATTTACTTGAATTGGAGAAAAACCTAACAAAGAATTTAATTCATTTGTGATCTCATCCGGTGTCTGATCGCCGGTGAGACCACGAAGTACAACTTTAAAAGGACGATCACCTCTAGTGTCGTACGTAAAAAATTGGTGTTTTTTATTATTCAAATAATTTAAAATTTTTTGAAAATCATTAAAAGATTCCGCCAATATACGAGCAGTTCCCCTTCGACCGATCTGAAAAGAAATCTTCACATCCTTGACGGAAGTGACGATTTCTTTTCGAAAGGCATTGAAGTCAGGAATCGTGACCGTTATTGGTGGAATCTTTTCGTTTTTAAGAGTATAAGAAGAAGAAGAAGGTTTCTTAGTACTCTTATCAGAATTAAATATGAATATTTCCTCATCACCGATGTTATGAAGGACATCGAATGAATTGGAAATTTCAACTTTTTTGGCAGATGGCCCTGGATTAGGTTCAGCAATCCGTTTTCTTCCGGCCCTTGAGCCGGCCGAAGACTTCCCCATGCTGGAAAGAAAAGAGAAAATATGAATAAAAGAAAATGAAAATAATTTTAGCACTGAAAAGTGCTGATTGAAATACAGGTAAGGAAAAAATAAATAATGTAAAATGTTCCTGCAGGTACACAGCAACGATACGATGCTCCGGCGTACGTGTTGACGGCTCAACGGTACAGATGGAAGTGAGCGAGTTCCTCTTGATTGATGTTCTGCACCAGGAACAATGATTAGCTTCGAAAGCTTTCTTCGGTCGAAAAATATAAAAAACGTAGCGGTAAAGGAAGTTAAATCCTAAATTTTACGATTTGTGAAAGTTTTGCAGTTTTATTACTAAAATTTTCTCCCAGATCTCTGCGTAATTTTCACGGTTTGTTTAATAGACAAAGATTTTTGGATAATTTTAGTAAATGTTACTTTGCGAATTGCTGCTTTTGTAAATTGATGCTACTCACGTACGATATTTAAAGTACATAAACCTTAGTATACAGCAATTTGCGGATGCCCAGATATTGTGAAAAAACTACTTGGATTTTGCCCATTTTTATCCACATTATTTGGAAAATGAAAAAAGAAAATCGAATTCAGTTTAAAATTGTTTGTCGAAAATTGGATTTGTGAAAGTTTGAACCATCAAAAATCAAACCAAAACTTTCTTTCGTATGGTTTAAACATAAATGTAACACTGCTGATGTGTTGCGACCAATAATGTAAGTCGTTTTTCTTCACTAGATAAATGTCTGGAATTTCCTCAGATTTGGCTGGATAGTGCTCTGTTTTTGGAATGGAAAATTTCAGATTAATTACCCGGTTTTCACCATGTTTTTCAAATAATTTGCCAGGAAGTGCCCGGCCCGACTACGTACAAAAATAGTTTATACATAAACCTACATTGGACCCCTTCGACTGATGCACTGTTCCGCACTGCAAAGCGGCTTTTTTTAAAGAAAACATTCCTGCATTGAAATCTTTCTGGCTTGATACACTGAGCGATACAGCAGCGTCGCTAGAGCACAATTTTCTAGCCAGCTCCTTCTCTTTTCTTTAGAGCGAGCGACGTCCATCCGACCGTCAGAGAAACCGCAATCGGGCGCACTCGGCAAAATGTATTATACGGATTTGACGTTTGAGTTGAAGATTCGGATTTTCGTTCGTAGAGAGATCTGGCGTGACCGCCAGATGTTTCGGAGACTCGCAAATGCGAAACGGGCCTTTCTGATCCGGGTTTCGATGTCTTTCCTGGTTCACCATCTGGCGTTATCTGGCTACCAAGATACTGGAAGCACTCCACTTTCTTAACTTGTTGCCCAGCTACTATGAAACTGGAGGGATTTCCTGTGTTGTTTTCCATCGACTTGGTCTTTCCGACATTGAGATCTGCTGCCAGAATCTCATTCATTACGATTAGAAAAAGTACCGGTGATAAGATACATCCTTGTCTCACTCCAGCAGTTACCGGGATTGGATCGGACAAGATACCGTCGTGCAAGACCTTGCACGAAAATGCCTCGTATTGTGCTTCGATGAGATGGACTAGTTTCTCTGGGACCCCTCGTCGCCTTAGAGCCGCCCAAATGTTTTCATGGTTAAGTCGGTCGAATGCTTTTTCGAAATCAACGAAACCAGCAGAAGAGAGTCCTGGAATTCGTTGATTTGTTCCAGTTTTATTCGTAGCGTGGTCCACACATGATCGTCCGGATCGGAATCCAGCTTGTTTGCTGTCGGAGTGTAGCGTCGATTTTCTCCTGGATCCTGTTCAGGATCACTTTACAGATTACTTTTAGAGTTGTACAGATCAACGTTATGCCTCGCCAATTACCACACTCGGTCAGATCTCCTTTCTTCGGGACCTCTACGAGGATACCCTGCATCCAGTCGGCCGGGAATGTTGCAGTATCCCAGATGTCAGCGAAAAGACGGTGCAACATTTATGATGATAGGGCAGGGTCGGCTTTCAGCATTTCAGCAGGGATGCAATCGATCCTAGGTGCTTTGTTGGATTTCATGTTTTTGATTGCCGCTACTATTTCAGCCAGCGAGGGCGCTCCCGAGTTGACGCCATTTATGCGGCTTACTGTTGGCGCTTCGAGCTGCGGGTTCTGTTGGCCATCGCTATCCGTGACTCGAAAGAGTTGTTCGAAGTACTCAGTCCATCGTTCGATCGGTCAATAGCTGACCTGCTTGGTCTTTTAGCGGCATTCTAGCATTAGTCCTTGCACCACTGAGGCGGCAAGAAATGTCATAAAGTAATCGGAGCGTCTCTTTCTCCTTCTTCGGCTTGGGAGTTTATCCAGGCTCTCTTGTCTCGTCTACAAGCTCGTTTAACTGCCTTTTCCAGCTCCGCATATCGGAAGCGGGCGGCTGCTTTGGTTGCTTTGGCTGACGGTACGTTCCGACTATTGCCTTTCTCCGATCATCGTGCATCCTCCAAGTTTCATCCGACATCCATTCACTTCTTCTTCCACGAACTTTACCGAGAGTACCATGGCTCGTCGTGATAAAGGCATTCTTGATTCCACACCACTGTTCTTAGACTGTTCCGTCTGTCGGCAGCTCCGAGGCTCAGGATTCAAGCTGTTCAACGTAGGAGGAAGTGTTCTTAAATGGGCATATTAGGTAATATGCGCATGCAGCCGATTGACGGAATGACTTAAAGCTCAACATACCTAATCAGTGCAGTTTGGAGGTACTACGCTTTTGATACATGGTATGAACATATTTAATTGTCATGTAAAGTCCAAAAATGAGAAAATTCAAACAAAATTTTTGTCTGTTTTGTTGAAATATATTGAACTTTAATACTCGCATGTACCGAATCTGTAAACAAAAATGTTAATGGTTTTTCTTTCTCATTCAGCTGGAAATCGAAAATGGAATAAATCTAAACATTTGAAAAAGCTGTAGACGATCAGATATTGAAATAAGAGACAGGTTTTGAATGCCCATATCAGGCAGTTTAATTGCCTAGGTGGGGGGGGGGGGGGGACGGGGGGATCTCAAATCCAATCCATATCCATATTTAGTTTCAATTCCATATTTATTTTTGACAATTTATTTACAATTATTCAAAATAAAACTCCATACTGTTAGATATTCAATTGAGAGAATTATTTTATTTTCGTCGAATTATTCGCCAGTCACCATCCTTGCGTTTTTGTACTTAAGCTTTAATTGGCCAACATTCTTAATGAAAAAAATATTTCTTAATTTTAATAATCGTTTCATTTTAAATTTGAGAGTTTTTCAAATTTTGAAACAAGTTAACTCATCATAAAAGCTTATCAGTGATAAAAGCTTCAAGCATTTCTTACTTAGCTAACACCAAATATTATCTGGTCGTTTTCAACTTAACAGAAAACCCAATATTTTCGATAGTATCGCTTAGAGTGAAATATATCTTTATATTGTAAACCAAAATCTCAAAAAATCGGTATGAAATCGGTAAGTTTTGCCAAAAATCGGTATTCGGTATATACAGATTCTTGGTCGAAAATTTGCTCAAAAATTTCACCAGTTCCCTGATTTTTTAAAAAGAGGTTGGCCCTGCTTGTAAGTGAAATAGCCCACCTGATTGACTTGTTCTTCCTAATTATACTTCCAATATCAGCACACGCAATACATTCACTCCTCAACAGTTGATAAGTAGCCATGATTTGTCGAACTTAATAATCTAAAGAATACACGTGAACACATACTTAGGCAGAAAGTGCGGTGGATAACCAACAAACATATATACTGATAGAGGCACAATTAAGTGAAATAAACATAATGGAAATATCGGTTTTAGCTTCTCAGACCCCGATTTTAAGTATTAAAAAAAAAATCATAATTTTCCGGATAACAACCCTACAGAGAGTATAAGTACATGGACCATAGGAAGATGCGACTTATGCACAAATTAGAGAATTTTTTTTTAAAATTTTCGATGTTTGTGTCAAATAAAACTAAAACCAAACCTACATTGCTGACATCAACAACTTGCTGTCCCTACGTAAGAAGATTGATAGGAGTCCAATTACCTTCCAAAAAACTGTCGCAGCGTTCAAATCAAAAAGGTTGTCTGCATCTTCACTTCACTGGGACGACGTTAATTGTTTCACCTGTCAGCATCAGTCCACCATTCTGCGACCCAAAAACTTTTCCCATTCGAAAAAGGTCTCCGGAGACACGTTCATGTGCTTTATTTGCGCATTAAAGTTCCAAAAAGTTGGGGGTGGGGTCTTTAAATCGACAACATAATTCAACGCCTCACCAAGTGTCTGTCAGATTAGGGAGTTCAATTCCTAAAGACGGTAGCCAAGAATCAGTGGGAAGAGATCAAGATAGATACCAGCGAAAATTAATTTAACTAATTTAATTACTGACGCCCTACTCGGGCTTGTCGTTTGGTAGCCAACTTTAGCCTTTGGGTTGATCTTATTCTCTTTAAAAGCACGAAATCAAACAAACTGATAAATGCATTTTATTCCTTGGGAAGGAAAGTTTGCCGTATGAATCCGAAATGTAGAGCACCTAATGGTAAGACAATGCTTTTGCACTCCAGCTTGAATTAATTCACTATCCACTTAAAGACGTGGTGCAGCACAGAGTGGTCGTCCGACGTCGTCTTCCGGATCCGGTCCTGGAGCAAAGATAACCCTTGGGCTAAGCCATTATTTTTACTGGGATCGGTGTGTAAGGATAAGGATAACATTTTACCGAAAGAGCACTTGAGAACAACTTTCTTTCGAACTAAAAAAAGGATAAGTATGTTCAGTTTCTAAAGGAAACCTTCGAAAGGTTGTGCTTCGTTGTTTGTGATTTATTTTTCAAATTCACTGAACGAAATTGAGCTTTAAACAGTATTGGAAATTCCAAAATTTTTTAACTAATCTAATAGAAAATCTAATAGCCATCGCAATTTGCTACAACTATCGCAATTTGCTCGGAAGGTATTTTGGCGAAAAAAAAACTGTTCACTATCCCCTTTATTTAGATCTTATCATAAGCGCGTTTACTGTTGTAATTCTGAATTATTTACTCAAATTGACAACTAAAGGTTTGAGCTAATACCAATAAGATTTTTTTTTTCAAAAATCTACAAAAACAATCTAAAACAGACGCTTAAAACTTTCACATTTTAATGAGTCATACTGTATCTCTCTACAACTTTATAGTAGTTGGCCCGTGCTGAACAAAAATTAAGTATGTGATAATAATGCTTCTAAATTAATTCTACCCTCCCATTTTCCCCACCTTTCATTTTTTCTTACATTTTTTTTCGCCTACATTATTAAAATAATCTTCAGTTGTTCACATTGTTCAGGACATCACTTTTCATCGATAAGGCCGATAAAATTGAGTAACCAACTGATTTTTTTTTAATTTGCTTTGCTTTCCTTTAACTGGGTATTTTTTAAATTATAGTTGCAAACATTAATCGGAATACAGGCCAGATTTGGTGCCAGTTTATGTCAGGCATCCTGCGTATTCCGATGGCAATCTCTTATCCAGTTAGATATTAAATTATTCATGATACTCCTAGTTATTATTGCATTGCAGATAAAAATTATTTTACTTTTTAATATTTTGGATTCAGCCTCAATAATAATCAAGAAAAAAAAATTTTATGATCACTATACGAATTATCATGTCTCTTTTCAGAAGCGTCAAGATTGAAATGGTTTTAATTTGATGCATTGATTAATATTTATCTCAGAAAATTATAATGTACATAAGCTCTAAATTTCATCTAGGTTAAAATAAAACTGATGATTTTTACAGAATTTACATAAAAATCGAAGCATACATTACATGGTTTATTCCATGTTTATTCTTACAAGTTTTCTATTTTAAATTTAACTCTTAAACAGGGTTTTACTTCAAGTTATCGTATCAAAAATATTGCGAAAAATTGTAACAGATTTTTGTTTATATTCAGACATTCTTCTATCTGAAGGTTTTTAAAACTTACCACAACGATCGGCTACACAAGCTTTATTTTTGATATTGGGAATGCATTTTAACTCAAGATTGTTAAATAGACCCGAACCTCCTTAGGGGGCATCCATAAATTACGTAACGCACCGAGGGGGGGGAGGGAGTAAGCTCGAGCGTTTTGAATTGTGACATAGGGGAGGGGGGGAGGTATGCTCATCGTTACGTAACGATTTTCCCTTAAAAATTTCAGTTTACTTAGCGCAGCTGTTTTGATGTCATGCACTTTTTGCAGAATGATGAGCAAACCAAAATCAGCTTAAAATTTGTAAGCTTCAACATGATTGAAACTGTTTTGTAATCTTTCCTCTTTAAAGATTCTTAGATATATCTACCCCTTAAAAATGTGTATTGAATTTTCGAGAAATAACCGTTGGAAAACCGAATATTAGGTACATTTACCCCCAAGATTTCAAATCAACCTCAAGACGGAAATTTGACTTTTTTGTCAATTGATTTAAAAAATACATTGCTTATTCCGACGGGTTTTACTTAGTGGAGTATACTTTACATAACATGAACTAAATAAAGTAAACCAGATAGATCACCAGTGAAGAAGCACAGAGCGACTTGTAATAAAACAATCAATTTATTTTATCAGAGAGCTTTCATCAATTAGAACTAAGAAGAATGTTAAAAAAAATTATGTTTAAATCAATTTTTGATCTTCGAAAATCAGTATTTGAAAACATGAGAAGATGTGGGGGGGGGGGGGGTAAGTATCAGCGTTACGTAATTTTTATAGGGGGGTACGTCAAAGCGTTACGATTTGTGACATACGGGGGGGAGGGGGTCAAAAAAGTGCATTTTTTGCGTTACGTAATTTATGGATGCCGCCTTAGTTAACATCTTTGAAAGATATATGTTTTAGATACAGAGTCGTTTTATAATTGTTGAAAAGGTATGAATGGTCCGGGAAAAAATTATGTAACATTTAAACGTACCATCAAACGGGGCATCATGCAACAGCGGGGTTAGATGCAACATTTATATAACACCACACTTAATCAATTATTAATTTAATGTTTTGTAATAAATTTATCTTTTAGTGATTACAAAATGATGATGACATAATTTCTCGCATCTTAAGCTAATTTTTTTAAGTTTTTTATTTTTATATCAAATTTGAAAAATCGAGCAATAAATGTACAAATTTTAACATTTTTCGATGCCGAAAAAAACTTTACTCAGTATGACAGATTGGCTCGATAATATTGCTCATGCTTATGCTGTATCGAAACTGTTGGTGTAAAAATATTTTTCGAACAGTTGCCAAGCTTTTTTAAATATATATTTTTATAATTCAGTTAGGTGTAAAATGCAACAAAATGAAAATCAAAGAAACACCTTGTTAATCTCGTTACCACGTGCTGGAATATGAATGTTTTGCATCACGCGTTAGTAAACATTGAATTCCATTCATCCAAACATTTATTTTTATGATTTCAGCTTGTAGAATTTGTCGTAGTATTATTTAACCCTTTAAATGTATGCAGCATCCATATTTTCAGGAAAAAAATATATGAAAATTTGTATTACAGACTGCAACTGGTATTTTTATGCGTAATGATGTTAAAGGCATCGCACATATATGAAAAACTATGAATTTTCCTACGTGTTCATAAGATTTTTTATTTAAAACAAAGTTTTTTGCAAGTAGCCCGATTTTCTTAGGAGGCTGAAAATCGCATGTTTTAAGAAAATTAAAAATAACTAAAGAATCCAATAATTTTTCTAACTACGCCAATTTGATGTCCCATCATCCTTAAAACTTTTGATGCATACGGGGTAGGATTAACTGTGAACATAAGTTTTATAAAAGTCATTGAAGTTTAAAATTGTTGCATGTTGACCCAGTTGACGGTACCTTGAGAATATGAGTTTTTTCTTTAAATTCTTTGTCAATCCAGCCTTTCCTGTTAAATTCATTATTATCCTAAAATAACAAGGACTTAAGTTAAAGTCGTTACAATATTCATATAATAGAAAAAAAAAACAGATTTCGAAAAACTTTAAAAATGTAAACGATTGAAGAAGAGAAATATATAAAGCCTCACTTATACAATTTTGTGAATTTAATCAGTTCAAGCAAACAAGTTAAATATCAGGCGATTTCAGGTTCAGAAACAAGCAGAAACAGAATCAGAAAATTAGACAAAATCCGGCTTGTTTCTAAAAATCTGCAAAAAAAAGAAGCCTTATTAGGTTATCAGGATAAGCCTCCAAAATCAGGAAAATCTTGAAAAATCAGGCCCATTGGCAACCCAGCTTGCAACCAGTATCAGAGAGTGAGAGAGCGACATAGAAATCAAGTCCAGCTCAGCAAGCGACTCGGTGTTGGGTGGTAGTCAGAGATGATTTCCAGAAATGACTGGAAGATTAAGAAAAAATGTCTGGAAAAGTCTGGATGGCGTACTTTAAACCTAGATGAAAACCAGTTTTTTATCGCCAGATTGAAATATTTCAGTAGGGAATAACACTCTATACTTGATAATAATCATAAGTTCTACACAACAAAAATTAATTCCTGTAAAATTACTCAAATGTCCTGTAACAAAAAGGAGCAGGTCATTTACCGTAATATTTCAGGTCGAAATCATGATTACGTGACATTTAATTTTTAGTGAACAACTTTTTAACAGGACATTTGCTGTAATAATAAATGAATCTTCGTTAACTTTCAAGGAAAACAATTTGAAATTACAGGTTTTATTAATTACAGGTGATTTATTTTAAAGGTTGCAGTTTTCAGTGACACGTAATAGTCAAAAAATTTTTCTGTGTATACACTATCAATGTCTGAGACTATGTGGTGTTGTCGGTGATACTACGTTTTATGCTTAACTTCCTGTTTCACAACCATTTTCGTGGCATTCCTGACTCTTCAATTACTAATTCGAACAATTTCCTGCCATTTCTCATTAAAAGTTTTAAGTTTTTAATGATTTGTTAAAAAATTCATGTCGACACTCAAAAGCATGGAAATGATCGGAAGAAATGACAAAAGTCTGGAAGTCTGAAACCTAAAAAAAGTCTGACAAAAGTGCAAAAAGTCTGGAAGATCCAGACAAAATCTGGATGGTTGACATCACTGAGTGGTAGTTGGTTATGAACAGCGATGCCACACATACCGATTTTCCGGTATTTATACAATTTTTTTTCACGACATTTTAGACCAAGAATCGGTATATACCGAATGCTTAAAACTATCGTTTTTTTATTTTTATGTGCCTTATTAGCCAGCAAGTCTCAGCGTAGTCGAAAGCATATTTGTCTCCTATACCAACCGTTTTGAGATCGAATCTAAATCATCGATTTACATGGTTGATTAGAAATTAAAGTTTAGTTTAAGACGTTAATGATCATAGCTTAAAGTTGTATGTATAAAACTTGTTAACCAAGATAAGTGCATATGCTCGTGATAAATAGCACAAGTCAACAAAATTTAAAAAAATCTAAAGAGCAAATAATATAAAAAAATTTTGATTTCTAATACTCAATCATTTTTTTTGGTTACTCTTGTTTTAGAGAAAACTTTTAAAAATAATTAAAAATTCATTAAATAAATTTGGGCACTTTTTTGGCAAAGCTATGAGGCTTTACACATATTCAATTAATTAATTATCAACACTCTCGAAAGCCGCGAGCAATTATGACTTCTGAAAAAAAAGTTATTGTAGTTTTCTTTCCATTTTTTTGTCTAAATCTGCAAAAAACGGCAATTTTGACGAAATTTTAGAGAAATATTAAACTTAATAGAAATTTTCGAAATTTTAAAAACCATTAGTCAAATCGTTTCGCAGTCTTAAACAAAGTTGTTGAATGAGCTTATACTTAATGACTTTATTGAATGATGTCAGAAATAGCCGTAATTTAAAGGGTTTAAATTTCTAAAAATTGTAGAATTTTTTTTGAATAACAATGCATCTCTGAAACCAAAACATGTCGGCAAGATAGAAATCCATGATTGAATGAATGATTATAAATAAGTTTCTTAGTTATCAAAATTCGATTTTACCCAAAACTGACCAATTTTAAAATCTCCACACGGATTTTCACTAAATCTGACAAATGAATTTAGGACGTCATTTAGGACGTCAAAATGACTTATTAAAACAAACGCACCAAAAATGCTGTTATCCTGTGTAAGAACTTAGTACCGTAAAAATTAAATGATAATAGTCTTTGGAGTGAATAAAATACTAAAGCCGCAGTGTCTCTTTAACAGAAAATATGATGTTTTTAAATTGATGATACTAGCAAAATGGCATTTTTTTAAATTCAGTTTTTCAATATAACTTCGGAAATAAATCGGTTTCTTGGAAATTTTCATACCGGATTTCGATTTTTTGGCTTGAAAGCACCAATTTTGTGGCATCACTGGTTAGTAGTCGCTGCATTATAAGGTTGCATAATTTCCTTCTACAGTAACTTGAAGACAATAAAAGTAGGTCATATTTTCCCCATAGATTGTACACCAAAAAGTAAAATTTATTCATGCTTCGAATCAAACTGAAGCTTTTTGTTCCCCAGGGTTTGAGGAATTTGAAATTTGCATCTAAATCGACTCAGTCTAATGTTATAGTCCAATTTCAATTCTATTTAAATGTCTCACTATTGTCTATGGAGATTTATACCCCATATGTACGTAATACTAAAAAAATAAAAATATGATTCCACTGCATTATTTATTTCCTATTTGCAATCACCCAATCAGCATTCCATCCAAGCAAAACTAATTGGAATTTCTTTCTTCCCATCCGCTCTCTACAATTGCAGGCAAGTGGCCAATTTTCCGACGGCAGCCACCGGTTTAGACCATGCGAACTGGAATCTTTGCTGCGGGATCTCACATATCCGGAAGAAGGTTACGAGCTGCACGCGGCCGCGCTTCGGAATCAACTTCGCAACATCTTGGAACGGGACCCGGCCGACGTTGTGGACTATCAATCCTTGAACGAATACGGAGGAACCGGAAGCGGTGGTGGAGGCTATGAAAATTCCGGTCCGTACGAGGATAAACGGTCGTATCGTTCGCTCCTTCGAGATGGTGCCGTATTTGGCAAGCGTAATCTTGGCTCCTTGGCTCGTGCCGGCCTGTTGCGAACTCCCACCAACGATTATCTGAAGCGAAGCATTGCAACGCTTGCCAAAAATGGCCAGCTGCCGTCCTCGAAGGAACCGGATTCGACCGAGGACACCAGCACCGGGGGAGGTTGGACCGATGACAAGCGGAACGTGGGGTCTGCCTATAAGTCGGGCTATATGCTAAATGGAAAACGCAACATTGCATCGTTAGCCCGGAAATACGAGCTTCCCGGCAAGCGGAATATCCAATCTCTGCTCCGCACCGGAATGCTTCCGTCGATTGCCCCGAAGCGCAACGTCCAATCATTGGTACGCGATAATGCGCTGCCCCACTACGGCCCGGATGGGATCAAGCGCAACATCCAAACGCTGGTCCGCGACTGGAATCTGCCAAAGCAACAGCAGATGCAAGGCGGTTCCGGAGCACCGGATAATGGTAAGAGGAAACGCCAGGCTGCCGATATGGAACCGATCCGATCCGGTGGTAAATTGCGTCCCATTTTATGGGTGATTTAGCATCGCGCACCTGTCGGCAGCTGCTCGGTTTATTATTAGTGCATGCATGTGCTCCTTCCTATGGGTACGCATATATTTTATGTTGGCGGGTATTAATTTTGCAAATCGATTTCCGGATGATCATCATCGGAAAATCGGAACATGTGTGTCCGATGGCTTTTCGAAAAACGAATATCAGCTGTCGGTAAGTCGGTCATAAATTAATTGGTATTTAAGTGCCACTGGCGAAATCCGTGAATGCTGTGAATGCAATCGATTTACTGTTATATTAATATGCATTCTCAGACTTGTGGACACTAATCGTTTATTGAATGTTTTGACAAAAAATATAGTTCCAATATTATTTATATTTAAAAAAATACGTCAAAACCAAAAAAAATTACCACGGAAAACTAATGTTAGCCACCCTCATAATGCTAGCTGATGAAGTGCGTTCTCGGATCAGATCAACTCGTTCACTTATTGGGCGAAAGAGAAGCTTCAGATATAAGTTGGTTAGTCTTTATTGGTGGCGCTGCCTCTGGATCGAAGTGTCGAAGTGCATCAGAATTTACAATGCAGACTGGTACATCGTGCGAAACTAAATTAATAGCGCCCAAGATGGACGAGATAGATTGACTTAGTTTGTATCAACTTTAAAATATGTAACAATGTTTCATACAAGCTCATACTCGGAAAACTTGCAATTAAATATCAAATGTCACAACTTAGAGAGGACGTAGCTTTGTTTGTTGTTATTTTATCAATAAATCCCTATACTAAATTGAGAGTAATTGAAATTTACACAACTTGTTTGAAGACACCAATATTTAGGAATTTTAGTTCTGGGTCCAATTAAAGGAACCAGTTCAGTACCAAAATAGGAACAGTAGGTCCAAAGTTGGAAATTTTTATCATCCATATCTTTTCAAATCTTTTAATAACGGTGAAACCTATGTTGAAAATTCTCATTGAAATTTGCAGATAAGATCCTCAACTATAAATAAATTTCCTGAAAAATATAAATCTCCCGTCCGTTTATGAGAAACACATGATTATTTAAAAACCAATACCCAAACCAATTCCCAATAATATGCTTCCTGTTCCTGAGATATTTACCTTTCCACGACACCATTTGGGTCAATATAACCTGATGCGTACAAAAAAAATTGTTTATTTTATTCCAATGTACTGAGAAACAGATATTTTGGAGAAACCAAGTATGTTCTTTGAAAATAATAACAAAAACAAAGTAAAGCTAAAATTAATATTAAAAACCGTTTTTTTCTCATCCTTTCGCAGGGGTCATGCTAATCTTCTCTGTATCGTTCCAAACTATATGTCCAGATATCGTATAGAGGAAAGTGGTCAAAATCAGAGGTGCAAATTATCAGTGTCAGACAGCCAATATCAGCTCATTTTGATACTGCTTAGCATGTCTTTGGCACTGATTATTGATCAGCGAGCTACAATGTCATGACCAAGTTGAATGAACGACATCATGCCTACTATGACTTTTTTCTTCTTACAGCCAACAACTACATGTTTTCAACTGTTGCGCAACTGAGAACGTAAAATCCCTCCCAACACTGTCAGAAAATGAAATGGAAAGACGATCGTATGTGGGATGCGAGTGGAGTGCAAAAATGTCATTCAATATTGACATTGCTGCCTGACTGACATTGTAGCTTGGTCATTCAACTAGAAGACGACTCTGATATTCTTTCGATAACATTGACTACTAGACGTTGGTCAGGGTGGAACGATATTGGCTGAAATTTACCATCCTTGATTAAAATTATCAGAAACCTCTAAAAAATTTACTCATCTATGAAAAGGTTTATTGTTAGAAAATCCAAATACCTATTATTGAATCAGTTGAAAACAACAAAACAGTCAGAATTTAAAAACAATTTTTTTCTGGTCTTTTTTCATTAGTAACCGGCCTCGTGTAATTTACTGCAACTTTTCAACCAAGTAGGCTCACAATACATAATAGAGTAATAAAAAAGTCGCAAATCACTCAAATAAAATGAAAAGACGTAAGTCAAACCAAAAAGTTTTTTACCAGATTCCTTCAAGAAATGTATAAAAGTTACAAAAAAAAGACGATGGCCAGTATTTTTGTCCTCTGAAGAGAAGTTTGAAACGTCAGGACAATTTTTAAATTTTGATTCTTTAAAATTCAAACTTCCCGATAGAATTCAAGAACAGTTTTTGGTTTACAGTTACAGTATTTTGAACGATCCTTTTAAATAATTGCCTTGAAATAAGACTGATTTTCGAACATGCCTCAAACATGCTCTCGTCATTTCTATTTTTTTTAAATACTCCTGGTCAAATGATTTGGACAGAATTATGGGCTGAACTGAGATAGAAGAGGTTGTGAAAATTCAATGCCTATTTTGCAAATCTCTGTGTCGAAAATGCGCTGAAAAGTTTGCTGTACCAAAGATGATATGATTGAAAAAAGCACTACTGGCATACAGACTCGATACAAAATGGTGCATGACCACTACATTCAAGGGACACAAGAACCAAGAACCTGTTACTCACGCCAACTAAATCAGCAAACCCCTCGTTTTCTGTGTCATGAATTATAACACCATCGTCCGGCAGCTCGTGACTACGTCAGGCGTTGTCATTATCGTACCGAGAAGAACGAATTAAGAGGAGGAAGATTCGAAGAGTGTTTGCCGTGCAACCGCGTGAAAATTGTTAAGTGTTCACAAAACTTACTTTCTTGTGCATTTACTTATCCAAGGTGGCATAAAAGCCCTTTAGTTACTCGACGTAACACTTTCCGCTCATATCAGCCCACAGCGCATCAGCGCGCAATATTAAGTATGAACTTTGTAAATCTTACTTAGTATTTATAATAATTAGTTTTCCTTTATCAGTTGTCTCCCTATCAATTACTATCCATCGTTTGTACCGTATTGATATTTCGATCTAGTTATTGAAGAAATTCAAGGTGAGCCATTCAAAGTAAGATTTCACTATCATTACCTAACCTAGAATGTAACATCATAGGTACCAAACCGATCACTCCCAGTTTAGCAGATTAAAGAAGGCGTAGAATACCTGTGCAAGGCAGGAGATCACTATAAGTATGTCACATTTAGTTCTTCCAAAATTTTTAAAACTAATGAATTGTATTTGTAGGAATTTTGTAATAAAATACACTGCTGGATTTAATAACAAAATCATCGATCTTCACACTGCCTCGTTACATTTTACGAAATTCTTATATGGCGAGTGTTGCTTCAAACGGATCGGATCTAACGATTATGGATAGTATCGAAGAAGGTAACGGAAATACCACTCATAAGGAAAGCAGTAGTCCGCTACCTGGTGGTATGACATCCGGAGAACCTTCAGAGCAGCAAAAAGGCGCTATAAAGAAGAGCAAAGGAAAGTTCAAGAAAGTGAATAAGTCTGTGAAAATCCTGGAAAAGGCTGTTCACAGAGAAAGGCGAAACCCTATAAGAGTCACTCGGAAACGAACTAATCATCATTGTCCGGCATGTGAGATGCCTGATACTAGCAGGATGGTCATGTGCGACTCTTGTTCATGCTGGTATCACTTCACGTGTGTGGATGTATCTTCAAGCGTCGCTGACGAGCCCTTTTGGTCATGTCCGAAATGTATCGCGAGCAAGAATCCACAAACCACGAGCGCGTTAACTAATCGTTCCATACGTCAGGAAAATGATGCAAATGCCATTGCTCAAACATCCGAAAACGCGCCTGGGAGGAAAGCTAAACCGGAAAGTATTCGATCCACAACAAGCAAAAATAGTTCACGTGGTGAAACAAAACGTAGTGCTGAACTACGTTTGCAAAAATTGAAGGAGTTGACCATGCTGAAGGTGCAGTATCTGGAGCAAAAGTACGCAATATTAGAGGAGTTGGACAGCGAAACTAGTAGTTTGGCGAGCGAAGGTGATGTAGGGCTCGATAACGTAACGCAGATTCAAAAATGGATGGACAACGCCGATCTCCTTGGTAATGATCCCTGTTCGGTAGGAAAATTAACCGACAACACGGTCGCTAAAAATTTACAGCCAGCCAAGTCCACGAAACGGGATGGGGATCTATCGAAAAATACAACAACCAAACAAATATCGGCGGAGCCAGAGTTAACAAGACAATCTCTTCCACACCCTAGTATTGGTGATTTGCAACGAATGCCTCCTAGGCAGGAGTATTTTGCACCCGGTCAACGCTCCACTCCTCTTGCTGTTGGCAGTCGTATCAACTATCACCAAAAAGATAACGTGGCAGATGAGAATTGCATTCTTAATAAAAGTCAACTCGCTGCGCGTCAAGCCGTATCAAAGGAACTTCCTGAGTTTGGTGGAAACCCCAAAGACTGGCCTTTGTTTCTAGCAACTTTCAATTCCACCACGCGTATGTGTGGATTTACCAACGAGGAGAACATGATGCGGCTCCGCAAAAGCCTCCAAGGAAAAGCTATTGATGCTGTGAGGAGCAAGCTTTTACATCCAACCAACGTCTCAGGTGTTATCTCCACATTGAAGATGCTATTCGGGAATCCCGAGGCAATAATACACGCCGTCATAAGGAAAATTCGTTCCCTTCCGCCACCAACCATGGAAAAACTTGATTCGTTGGTAACCTTCGCGCTTAACGTTGAAAATTTGTATGCGACGATTCAAGCTTGTGAAATACCAGACTTTGCTTTCAACGTGTCGTTACGACTAGAGCTCGTAGACAAACTTCCGTCAGAACTCAAGATGGACTAGGCCCGAAGCACAAGGGGAATCATTAATCCGAGTTTGGCAGATTTCAACGCCTGGATTTATGCACTAGCCGAAGATGCAAGCACTGTCATAGTAGCGAATCCCGTTAATGTTAGAACGCGCAGAAAGGATGGGTATATTAACTACCACGAAGAAGAAGAGTTTAATGAAGACGTAGCCACTGCAACAGTGTTGACTCACCAAAGTCCTAATTGTTCAATATGTGCCAGAGTTTGTTCAGAAGTTGAAGTCTGTCGTAAGTTCAATGCTCTACGCTATGATCAAAGATGGAATGCTATTAAGCGAAATAAATTATGTCGGATGTGCTTAAAACATCATAATGGTTCTTGCAAACAGCATAGACAGTGTGGCATAAATGGATGCCGATCCCTTCATCATCCCCTTCTGCACAAATATAAACATGAAATTGCACAGCCTGTTCCCAGCACATCTAACTCAGAATCTGTAGAGGGAAGTGTTAATGTGAATCAAGTCACAGGAAATGGAGTACTCTTTAGAATTCTACCTATAGTTCTTTACGGACCATCCAAAATAGTAAACACTTACGCGTTCTTTGATGACGGGTCTGATTTAACACTCATGGAGGATGAATTAGCAAATGAGCTTGGATTGAGTGGCCCCCGTCAGACATTGTGCCTTAAGTGGACTAGCGGTACTCGACGAATGGAGCATGAGTCTCGCCAAATTAACTTGGAAATATCGGGCATAGAAAGCACATCTAAAAAATATCGACTCACGAACGTGCGAACGGTACAGCGTCTACAGATCCGGCCACAAACGCTTAACATGCAGCACTTGCAAAGCAAATTCAAACACTTACAAGATGTCCCGGTTAAGTCGTATGATAACGTGAGCCCTAGACTTATCATCGGACTGGAACACGCCAAACTTGGAAATCCACTTAAAAGTCTGGAAGGAAAACTGAGGGATCCCATAGCGTCTAAGGCACGGCTAGGGTGGACAGTCTATGGTAACTGTACCGATGATTCGATATTGACTCACCACCTATATCATCACTCATGCCTCGCATGTTCATGCAACAGCTCGCTAGACATCGACCTTCACACTTCGTTAAAGGAGTTTTTTTTGCTTGAGAGCCTGGGAATATCCAAACCGGAAAAATCACTTTTGTCGCGTGATGACCAACAGGCACTTACGCTACTGGCCGATAACACGAAACGCAAAAATGGACGTTACGAGACTGTTTTACTGTGGAAATACAGCAAGGTACGAGTGCCTGACAGCAGAACAATGGCTCTCAATCGCTGGAAATGCTTAGAGAAAAGATTGATTAAGGATCCAGAACTGTTCAACACAATGCAGCGCACGATAAACGATTATCTCAGAAAAGGATATGCACGAGAATTAACTGTGGAAGAACTAACCGTAAAGCACGACAGGACCTGGTATCTTCCTGTGTTTCCGGTCACCAACCCTAACAAGCCTGGCAAGACAAGACTGGTGTGGGATGCCGCAGCCACAGCGCACGGGATATCGTTAAATTCATTACTGCTCAAGGGACCTGACCAGCTGGCCTCGCTTTTCGCGGTGCTTGTAAAATTTCGTGAATTCAAAATCGGCATCTCAGGGGATATTCGCGAGATGTATCATCAGATACTAATTCGCGAGTCTGATCAGCATTGCCAACGTTTCTTTTGGAGCCACAAATTAGGTTCCGCGCCACGCACGTTTATCATGCAGGTTATGACATTTGGTGCTCGATCTTCTCCTAGCACGGCTCAGTATGTCAAAAATGCACACGCTGAACAGTTCAGACATACGCATCCTGCTGCAGTATCCGCCATTATTGACAGACATTATGTCGATGACATGTTGATCAGCACAGAAACAATCGAGGAAGGCATACAATTAGCAAATGACGTCAAATCAATTCACGAGTCCGCAGGGTTTGAAATGCGAAACTTTGTTTCCAATTCCCCCGTTGTAATCAGTGCCCTGGAATCACAATGTTCATCTGCAGTTTGCAAAGAGAAAAACATGAACGTTGGACTGGAAACCACAACAGAGAAAGTTCTCGGCATGTGGTGGAACACTGCAAACGATTCTTTTATGTACAAAATCTCAGCCCGATTCGATGTTGAACTTCTGGCAGGAGAGCGTATACCGACCAAACGTGAAGTGCTAAGAACGCTGATGCTACTATTTGATCCGTTGGGACTCATCGGACATTTTTTAATGTTCCTAAAGTGTCTCTTACAAGAGATTTGGAGGACATCTATCGGATGGGATGATCCTATCGGCGACGAACAGTTTAAAAAATGGAATCGATGGCTGACTATTCTTCCACAAATTGCTTCCATTAAAATTCCAAGGTGTTATAGATCTTTAGTAACGCTTAGTCCCGAAACCAACGTACAACTACACATCCTAGTCGACGCCAGCGAAAGCGGTATGGCGGCCGTAGTATATTTGAGGTTCGAGAGAGAAGGAGACATAGATGTTTCGCTGGTTTGCTCTAAAACTCGAGTAGCACCGCTCAAATTTCTATCTATTCCTAGATCTGAGCTGCAATCAAGTATAATTGGAGCAAGGCTCGCAAAAACCGTCATCGAAAACCTATCCGTTAAGGTAAATAACCGTTTCTTTTAGACAGACTCACGAAACGTATTGAGTTGGTTATCGGCCGACCATAGGCGATACAGCCAGTTTGTTTCCCATCGTGTAAGTGAAATTTTAGAACTATCCGATCTTTCTGAGTGGCACTGGATACCAACAAAGTTGAATGTAGCTGATGAAGGCACCAAGTGGACAAAAAACCCAGATCTAAGCAACACAAGCAGATGGTTCAAGGGTCCTCCGTTTCTTCGACTTCCGTCAAGTCATTGGCCGCTACCCGAAGAACCAATCAAGCAAACAGAAACTGAGCTACGTGCACATTTACTTTGCCATGCAGTCTCCCTGAACATTAACGTTATTCCTACTTATAAATTTTCCTCGTGGAACAAACTGCTCCGTTCTACATCCTACGTTTTGAGATATATTTCGAATCTAAATAGCTGTCGACTGAAGAGAAAGTGTGCTACCGGCCCTCTGACCGACGCCGAGCTTCGTGCATCGTGCGCTACTGGGCCTCTGACCAAAGCAGAGCTTCAAAAGTCCGAAGTTTACTTATTCCGTCACACTCAAGAAATTTATGAACATGAGATTGAAATTCTATCGAGCCATAGGGTTGGTATCCTTCAACGAAATCTTCCTAAGAATAGTCCGCTACATAAGCTTAACCCATTTTTGGATGAAAATTTGGTCATTCGAGTAAGGGGACGAATCTCAGCTTGTGAGTTCGCATCTTTTGACGTTAAATATCCCATAATACTTCCACGTAGTGACCACATTACGTACCTGATAGTGCACTACTTCCATATACGCTATCATCATCAAAATCATCAGACCGTTATGAACGAATTGCGCCAGCGCTTTCACATTGGAGGACTCAGATCGTTATTCAAAACAGTACGTAAAAGCTGTCAAGTTTGTAAAATTGATCGCGCTATACCTCAACCACCTTTAATGAGCGATCTACCGCCTTGTCGTGTAGCAGCTTTCACGAGACCATTCTCATATCTGGGAATTGACTATTTCGGACCAATCATTATCAAAAACGGTCGAAAACAGGAAAAGCGATGGGGTGTCTTAGCTACCTGCCTAACAATAAGGGCAGTACATCTTCAACTTGTGCGCTCGTTGACTACGGACTCCTGTATTTTAGCTATTCGAAACATCATGGGCAGACGCGGTGTTCCTATAACGATCTACAGTGACAGAGGAACAAATTTCATAGGAGCTGACAATGAGCTGAAACTAGCATTGGCAGCTGTTAACCAGAACAAACTAATTGAAGAATTTACAACTACAGACACCCAGTGGATATTCAACCCCCCGGCTTCTCCGCACATGGGCGGAGCTTGGGAAAGGCTTATAAGAAGCGTGAAAGCAAACCTAGCAAAGCTTAAACCCACTCACTGTCCAACAGAAGAAGTTTTAGAGAACATGCTCGTAGAAATTGAAAACGTTATAAATTCCCGCCCACTTACTGACGTGCCGATTGATGATGATAACTCCCCCGTGCTCACACCGAACCACTTTATCCTTGGTTCATCAAATGGATTAAAGCCATATGTTCCATTTGACGACAGCTCGCTAGCCGTTAAGAAAGGATGGCAGTTATCGCAAATCATGGCAAATGTATTCTGGCGATGCTGGGTACACGATTATTTACCTACACTTACACGGCGTGCAAAGTGGTACACAGAAGTAAAGCCGATCGAAGAGGGAGATATCGCTGTTATTGTAGATCCCAAACTACCCAGAAACTGTTGGCCAAAGGGTAGAGTCATCAGCACCACGGTGTCATCGGACGGGCGTACACGGAAAGCTGTGGTGCAAACAATCAACGGAATCTATGAACGACCAGTAGTGAAGCTTGCTGTTTTGGATGTTGGCGATAAGGATAGAGCACACGAGAAGCCAGTTCCTGTGTGTGCTCCGGAGGGGACTGTTACTCGCGCCAACTAAATCAGCAAACCCCTCGTTTTCTGTGTCATGAATCATAACACCATCGTCCGGCAGCTCGTGACTACGTCAGGCGTTGTCATTATCGTACCGAGAAGAACGAATTAAGAGGAGGAAGATTCGAAGAGTGTTTGCCGTGCAACCGCGTGAAAATTGTTAAGTGTTCACAAAACTTACTTTCTTGTGCATTTACTTATCCAAGGTGGCATAAAAGCCCTTTAGTTACTCGACGTAACACTTTCCGCTCATATCAGCCCACAGCGCATCAGCGCGCAATATTAAGTATGAACTTTGTAAATCTTACTTAGTATTTATAATAATTAGTTTTCCTTTATCAGTTGTCTCCCTATCAATTACTATCCATCGTTTATACCGTATTGATATTTCGATCTAGTTATTGAAGAAATTCAAGGTGAGCCATTCAAAGTAAGATTTCACTATCATTACCTAACCTAGAATGTAACATCATAGGTACCAAACCGATCACTCCCAGTTTAGCAGATTAAAGAAGGCGTAGAATACCTGTGCAAGGCAGGAGATCACTATAAGTATGTCACATTTAGTTCTTCCAAAATTTTTAAAACTAATGAATTGTATTTGTAGGAATCTATATATATAAAAAGTAATTTCCGTTTGTTTGTTCGTTTGTATGTTTGTCTTCAATAGGCTCAGCTACCTTAAGAGCTAGAGAGCTGAAATTTGGCATGAGTGCTCATTAGGACCAGGAATGATGAAAAATGTTTTTAGATTTTCGGATGGCCCCTTTTGAAGCCGGTCGTCCATACAACAACGGTTTTATTCCCCGAACCGAAAGTCATGGCACCCATTTTTTGAACCGACTTTCATTTCCGTTCGTTTCGTTGGCGGGATTATTTTCAGAGCTCACATGTACTGGATAGCAAATCGAAGCTTGCTGAGCATTAAAAATTTGAAAGTGAAAATTTTGGCGGGTGTTTTTTGTACCTTCTACTGTTCAAAGCACATGCTACCGGTACGAGATATTTGGATACAATTATAAGCCTACATTTTGATCGAAAAATACAACTAGCCTGTTAGGAACATATTGACTAGAATAGTAGTGGCTTTCAAAGTGCTCTTTACCGTCGCTGGGGGCTTTAAGGGTCAACCATTTTATATTTTTGGAATTCCTCATAGAGAAAGAATTTTGTTTTAGATTTAGAGTTATAAGTTCAAGGCTGCGATTTTAACGCTTCAATTGGAATTTTGATGGGGGAATTGAAAATTGATAAGATAAAAAAATTTTAGCTTTTAGTTTTCTTTAATACAATTCGATTTCACTGACCAATTTCTAACTTTTGAGTTACCATTGATGACCAATGTGGTCAATTCTACCATCTATTAATGGGATGTTTGTGCCCATGAAAAAAAAACAGAACTCATAAAAAACCTTTTACATAATATAAAAATGGTGTTTTCGAGATGATTTATTTTCGATAACTTCAAAAAACTGTTAGTAAAACTTCCAACATTTAAGAAAAACTAATAATAAAACAGTGCGAAATTGAAAAGCGAAAAAAATACACACATGCAATTAAAAACATGCAAAGTGAGTTTCCAACATGCTCAACAAAATCATCCATATTGAAAAGTGGGATAATCTTCAACAGATATTTTCATTAGATAAGGGATGGAAAAGATAAAAAAGCAGTTTAATCTTTTGAAGATAAAACTATTAGGCCAAATCTATTCAAGCTTCCTAAGAAATTATGTTTGTAAAAAAAATAAAGTATCAAATTCAAAATAAGGGGCCGGCTAAAGGGGTCTTTTATATAAAGTTTTCAATATCTTAGTCATCTTGCCGTTTTTATACATCGGATTGGGTTGAAAATAGGCACAAAGGAGTTATTTGGGACAAACATTTGAATTCACTTATCCAAATTAAAGTGAGGGGTCGGCCTAAAGGGTCGTCCATATTAACTATTCACTGTTTTTGCGATATTGTCGTTATTATACATCGAATTTAGATGATAATTGGTACACGAGAGTTTTGAGGGACGATCAATCGATTTCAGGTATTGAATTCAGCGTAAGGGGCCGGCAATGGGTTCGTCCATATTAACCTTACATTATTTTTTAAATATCGTCGTTATTATAGATCGGATTGGGATGAAAATTTGCACACGGTAGTTTTCAGAGACGGACAATCGACTTCAGATATCAAAGATTGTATAAGAGGCCACCAAAAGGAGTTTAACTTTTTGGCAATAATTGCGTTGTTATGCGACAATCGACTCGAAATTTTTACACGGGGTTTTTTTTTGGCTCGGGCAATCAATTTCTGATTTTAAATGAAGTAGCAGACGACAGAAGAGGTGTTCGTCAAATATTTTTGCAATTATTGTTTACAATTAATTCGGAAATGCATCTGGAAAATATTTGGCTATTGACATTCATACAAACTGTTCATGACATATTCCAAGTTGAAAGCGAAACGGAGTTCGTATGGGATCAGCTAGTTTTGTAATAAAATACACTGCTGGATTTATTAACAAAATCATCGATCTTCACACTGCCTCGTTACATTTTACAAAATTCTTATATGGCGAGTGTTGCTTCAAACGGATCGGATCTAACGATTATGGATAGTATCGAAGAAGGTAACGGAAATACCACTCATAAGGAAAGCAGTAGTCCGCTACCTGGTGGTATGGCATCCGGAGAACCTTCAGAGCAGCAAAAAGGCGCTATAAAGAAGAGCAAAGGAAAGTTCAAGAAAGTGAATAAGTCTGTGAAAATCCTGGAAAAGGCTGTTCACAGAGAAAGGCGAAACCCTATAAGAGTCACTCGGAAACGAACTAATCATCATTGTCCGGCATGTGAGATGCCTGATACTAGCAGGATGGTCATGTGCGACTCTTGTTCATGCTGGTATCACTTCACGTGTGTGGATGTATCTTCAAGCGTCGCTGACGAGCCCTTTTGGTCATGTCCGAAATGTATCGCGAGCAAGAATCCACAAACCACGAGCGCGTTAACTAATCGTTCCATACGTCAGGAAAATGATGCAAATGCCATTGCTCAAACATCCGAAAACGCGCCTGGGAGGAAAGCTAAACCGGAAAGTATTCGATCCACAACAAGCAAAAATAGTTCACGTGGTGAAACAAAACGTAGTGCTGAACTACGTTTGCAAAAATTGAAGGAGTTGACCATGCTGAAGGTGCAGTATCTGGAGCAAAAGTACGCAATATTAGAGGAGTTGGACAGCGAAACTAGTAGTTTGGCGAGCGAAGGTGATGTAGGGCTCGATAACGTAACGCAGATTCAAAAATGGATGGACAACGCCGATCTCCTTGGTAATGATCCCTGTTCGGTAGGAAAATTAACCGACAACACGGTCGCTAAAAATTTACAGCCAGCCAAGTCCACGAAACGGGATGGGGATCTATCGAAAAATACAACAACCAAACAAATATCGGCGGAGCCAGAGTTAACAAGACAATCTCTTCCACACCCTAGTATTGGTGATTTGCAACGAATGCCTCCTAGGCAGGAGTATTTTGCACCCGGTCAACGCTCCACTCCTCTTGCTGTTGGCAGTCGTATCAACTATCACCAAAAAGATAACGTGGCAGATGAGAATTGCATTCTTAATAAAAGTCAACTCGCTGCGCGTCAAGCCGTATCAAAGGAACTTCCTGAGTTTGGTGGAAACCCCAAAGACTGGCCTTTGTTTCTAGCAACTTTCAATTCCACCACGCGTATGTGTGGATTTACCAACGAGGAGAACATGATGCGGCTCCGCAAAAGCCTCCAAGGAAAAGCTATTGATGCTGTGAGGAGCAAGCTTTTACATCCAACCAACGTCTCAGGTGTTATCTCCACATTGAAGATGCTATTCGGGAATCCCGAGGC